>NW_026606075.1:34697500-35015000 GCF_029834395.1 Sorex fumeus | reverse complement strand
AAGTGCATAAGGAGCAAAAAATAAATTTTGAAAGTTTCATACATGGACCAAATTGTTGCTTGTTAAGGTACTTTTCAAACTTTCAACTCTGTTTTGTCTTATTGACTTTTATACTTAAAAATACATGCCTTGTGAAATGCCCTGCCACAGAGGCAGGGTGGGATGGGGGGATGGGGAGGTTGGGGGTGGGTGGGAGGGATACTGGGATCCGTGGTGGTGGGAAATAGGCACTGGTGGAGGGATGGGTATTTGATCATTGTATAATTGAAACCCAAGCCCAAAAATGTTTTTTTTTTTTTTTCTTTTTTTTTTTTTTTTTTTTTATTAGTGAAAAACCATGAGGTACAGTTATAGGCTTACAAATTTTGTGCTTGGGTTTCAGTTATACAATGATCAAGTCCCCATACCTCCACCAGTGCCCGTCATCCATCCCCATGGGTCCCAGCATCCCCCCCCCTCATCCCCCCCCCCCCCGTCCCATCCTGCCTCTGTGGCAGGGTATTCCCCCTTGTTCTCTTTCTCTTCTTTTGGGTACTGTGTTTTGCAAGAGAGGCTTTGAGTGGCAATCATGTTTGGTCTATCGACTACTTTTAGCATGCTTCTCCCACCCTGGGAGGGCCCTCACAACACCCTTCATTTGGTAATCTCTTCTCTATCTGAGCTTCCTTTTCACCTAGAGCCTGTGGCTGGCCTTCCATTCATGGAGCAAAATTCCTGGTACTAATCTCAGCCATTCCTGTGTGTCACTCTCACTTTTTGTTGCTTTATGTTCCCCAGATGAATGCAATCTTTCTGTGTCTATCCCGCTCTTTCTGACTCATTTCGCTTAACATGATACTTTCCATGTAGTACCACTTGTATGTAAATTTCATAACTTCATCTTTTCTAACAGCTACATAGTACTCCATTGTGTAAATGTACCAAAGTTTCTTTAACCAGTCATCTGTTCTTGGGCACTCAGGTTTTTTCCAGATTCTGGCTATTGTAAAGAGTGCTGCAATGAACAAACAATTGCAGATGTCACTTTGACTATACCTTTTTGCCTCTCTGGGATATATTCCCAGGAGTGCTATAGCTGGGTCAAATGGCAGATCAAATTCTAATTTTTTGAGAGTCGTCCATACTGTTTTCCAAAAGGGTTGGACCAGCCGGCATTCCCACCAGCAGTGAAGGAGGGTCCCTTTCTCGCCACATCCGCGCCAGCACCGGTTGCTTTTGTTCTTGTGGATGTGGGCCAGTCTCTGTGGTGTGAAATGATATCTCATTGTGGTTTTGATCTGCATCTCTCTGATGATTAGTGATGTAGAGCATTTTCTCATGTGCCTTTTTGCCATTCGAATTTCTTCTTTGCGAAAGTTTCTGTTCATTTCCTCACCCCATTTTTTGATGGGGTTGGGTGATTTCTTCTTGTGGAGTTTAACCAGTACCTTGTATATCCTTGATATCAACCCCTTGTCGGATGTGTACTTGGTGAATATCCTTTCCCATTCTGTAGGCTGTCTTTGTATTTTGGTCACTGTTTCTTTGGAGGTGCAGAAGCTTCTTAGTTTAAGATAGTCCCATTTGTCTATCTCTGTTTTCACTTGCTCAGCCAGTGGCGTGACATCTTTGAAGATACCATTAGCTTCAATATCATGGAGAGTTTTGCCGACTTTGTCTTCAATAAACATTATGGATTCTGGTCTGATGTTGAGGTCATAAATCCATTTTGATCTTACTTTTGTGCATGGTGTTAGGCAGAGATCTGAGCCCACTTTTTTGCATGTAGCCGTCCAATTTTGCCAGCACAGTTTGTTGAAGAGGCTTTCCCTGCTCCATTTCACTTTTCTTGCCCCCTTATCAAAAATTAGATGATTATATGTTTGGGAGGAAATGTCAGTATATTCAACTCTGTTCCATTGGTCTGCAGCTCTGCTTTTGTTCCAGTACCATGCTGTTTTAATTATTACTGCCTTGTAGTAGAGTTTGAAGTTAGGGAGGTTGATTCCTCCCATTTTCTTTTTCCCAAGAATTGCTTTAGCTATTCGTGGGGGCTTATTGTTCCATATAAATTTCAGGAGTGTTTGCTCCATTTCTTTGAAGAATGTCATGGGTATCCTTATAGGGATTGCATTGAATTTGTATAGTGCTTTGGGAAGTATTGCCATTTTGATGATGTTGATTCTCCCCATCCATGAACAGGGGATATTTTTCCATTTCCTCGTGTCCTCTTTTATTTCCTGAAGTAGCGTTTTGTAGTTTTCCTTGTACAGGTCCTTTACTTCCTTAGTTAAGCTGATTCCTAGATACTTGATTTTCTGGGGCACAATTGTGAATGGGATTGTTTTCTTGATGTCACTTGCTTCTCTTTCACTATTTGCGTATAGGAATGCCATGGATTTTTGGGTATTGATTTTATAGCCTGCCACTTTACTATACAAGCCTATTGTTTCTAGGAGTTTCTTGGTAGAGGTTTTAGGGTTCTCTAAGTATAGTATCATGTCATCTGCGAATAGTGAGAGCTTAATTTCTTCTTTCCCTATCTGGATGCCCTTAATATCTTTTTCTTGCCTAATCGCTATTGCAAGTACTTCCAGTACTATATTGAACAGTAGTGGAGAGAGTGGGCATCCTTGTCTCGTCCCTGACCTTAGGGGGAAGGGTCTCAGTTTTTCCCCATTGAGGATGATGTTTGCTGTAGGTTTGTGGTAGATGGCTTTAACTATATTGAGGAAAGTCCCCTCTATCCCCATTTTGGCAAGGGTTTTCATCATGAATGGGTGCTGGATCTTGTCAAAAGCTTTCTCTGCGTCTATTGATATGATCATATGATTTTTATCTTTTCTTTTGTTGATATGATGGATTATGTTGATTGATTTCCGAATGTTGAACCATCCTTGCATCCCTGGGATGAATCCTACTTGGTCATGATGTATGATCTTTTTGATGAGTTGTTGTATTCTATTGGCTAGTATTTTGTTGAGAATCTTCGCATCCGTGTTCATCAGGGATATTGGCCTGTAGTTTTCTTTTCTTGTGGTGTCTTTGTTTCCTTTTGGTATTAGAGAGATATGGGCTTCATAGAAGCTGTTTGGGAGAGTTTCTGTTTTTTCAATTTCCTGGAAAAGCTTGAGAAGAATTGGCAATAGGTCCTCTTTAAATGTTTGGAAAAATTCGCTAGTAAATCCATCTGGGCCTGGGCTTTTGTTTTTGGGAAGACTTTTGATTACAGTTTCAATTTCCTTGATGTGAATGGGTCTATTCAGGTACTCTATATCTTCTTGATTCAGCTTTGGGAGATGGTAGAGATCCAGGAATTTATCCATTTCTTCTAGGTTCTCGTGTTTCGTGGCATAGAGACTTTCAAAGTAGTCTCTGATGATCTCTTGAATTTCTTTAGTTTCTGTTGTGATATCCCCATTCTTATTTCTGATTCGATTTATTAGGGTTCTCTCTCTCTGTTTCTTTGTGAGTGTTGCTAGTGGTTTATCTATCTTATTTATTTTCTCGAAGAACCAGCTCTTGGTTTCATTGCTCTTTCGGATTGTTTCTTTGTTTTCCATGTCGTTGATTTCTGCTCTAAGTTTTATGATCTCTTTCCTTCTGCCTGATTTAGGCTCTTTCTGTTGATCCTTTTCTAAGGTCTTGAGCTGTGAGGTCAAATTGTTTATGTGCATCGTTTCTATCGACTTAAGATAGGCTTGCAGAGCTATAAATTTTCCCCTTAATACAGCTTTCGCTGCATCCCATAAGTTCTGGTAGTTTGTGTCTTCATTCTCATTTGTTTCCAGGTATCTTTTGATTTCATCCTTGACTTCGTTCCTGACCCACTCATTGTTCAGCATCGAGTTGTTTAATTTCCAGGTGTTTGATTTGGTTCTCCGTGTCTGTGTGTGATTCACTTCTATCCTCAGTGCATCATGGTCTGAAAAGATGGCTGATACTATTTCTATCTTCTTGATTCTGTTGAGGTGTGTTTTGTGTCCTAGCACATGGTCTATTTTGGAAAATGTTCCGTGCGCACTGGAGAAGAATGTGTATTCTTTCTTTTTGGGGTGTAAAGCCCTGTATAAGTCCATAAGCCCTTTCTCTTCTATTACTTCTTTCAAAGCCAATAATTCCTTGCTGGGTTTTGTTCGTGTTGATCTATCCAGAGGTGATAAGGCGATGTTGAAGTCTCCAAGTACTATTGTGTTGGTAGTGATGTCCTCCTTAAAATCTGTTAGTAGTTGTTTTAAATATTTAGCTGTTCCCTCATTAGGTGCGTATACATTTAAGAGTGTGATTTCTTCCTGTTGTACGTATCCCTTGATGAAGAGAAAATAGCCTTCACTGTCCCTTCTAATCTTTTTCAAGGTGAAATTAATGTTGTCAGATACTAGTATGGCCACCCCAGCTTTTTTGAGGGAGTTGTTTGCTTGCAGGATTGTATTCCATCCTTTGACTTTGAGTCTGTGTTTGCTCTGGCTGTTGAGGTGAGTTTCTTGTAGGCAGCAGAATGTTGGGTTCTGTCTCTGTATCCATTTTGCCACTCTGTGTCTCTTAACTGGTGAATTTAGACCGTTGACATTGAGAGAGAGAATGGTTATGGGTTTTTGTGTCATGTTTCTGTGCGGGTGTGTTGTGGTTGTAGGGTTTGTCTTTTCTTATAGTAGCCCCTTTAGGCCTTGCTTTAGATTTGGTTTTGAGTCTATGAAGTTCCTGAGCTGCTGTTTATCTATAAAATAATGTACTGTTCCTTCGATTTTGAGGGAGAGTTTAGCCGGGTAGAGTATTCTTGGGGAAGCATTCATTTCCATGAGTTTTTTGACTATATCTCGCCACTGCCTTCGGGCTTGTAGGGTTTCCTCTGATAGGTCTGCTGTGAATCTAAGGGATGCTCCTTTGTATGTGATTTCCTTCTTTGCTCTTGCTGCTTGCAGTATTGTGTCTCTATCGGCAGTATCGATCATTCTAAGTATGATATGTCTTGGAGTGTTTTTGTTGGGGTCTCTTTTAGCTGGCACCCTTCGGGCTCCTTGAACCTGAATGGCTGCATTGTGCAGCTCTGGGAAGTTTTCAGCAATGATTTGTTTAACGGTGTTTTTTTCGTTGGTATTGTTTCCCTGAGGTTCAGGTAGTCCCATAATTCTAATATTGTTCCTCTTGGAGTCATCTGCTAGGACTCTGATTCTCTGTAGAGCCATTTTGAGGTCCCTTGCCAGTGTTTGTTGTTGCGTGTTGGCTTGTTGCAGCTGATCTTCTAGGTCACTGATTCTCTCTTCAGCTGCGGTCATTCTATTTTTAAGAGAAGAAACTGAGTTTCTCATTTCATCTATGGAGTCTTTTAATCGTGACAGTTCTGCTCTCATTTCTTCGCGTAATTTGTCGATTTTATCTGTGGTGTTGCTGGCTGTCTGTCTGACCGTTTCATTGAGTTGATTGAACATCTTGATGACTTCATATCTGAATTCTGTGTCAGAGAGATCCCTTAGGTGAGCTGTATCGACAGAATGTTCTGGATTGTTTTTGTTCTCCTCCGCTTGAGGTGGGGATTTTCTTTGTTTCTTCATATTGCTGAGTAAGTTGGGGACCAAATTCCTTGGGAACTAGGTTCCTTTGAATTAGTAAACACCCTGCGGCCGCTTAAGCGGCCGCCGGCCGGAAAATAGGCCACGCCCACTCTGAAGCCACGCCCACTCTGAAGCCACGCCCACTTCTGAAGAGGCCACACCTCTATGGAAAACTGGGTTTGAGAGGAGAGGAGCGCCGCGTGACTGCCGGAGAGGGGACGGGGACGGCAGCCGCTCACGGCTGCGTTTCTCCAGGCGTCTGCTGGGATGCCTGAGGTCCCGAAGGGAGAGATGGAAGTCCCGGGGCCACACACCGGTGGCAGGTCTGACCTGGGTTTGAGAGGAGAGGAGCGCCGCGTGACTGCCGGAGAGGGGACGGGGACGGCAGCCGCTCACGGCTGCGCTTCTCCAGGCGTCTGCTGGGATGCCTGAGGTCCCGAAGGGAGAGATGGAAGTCCCGGGGCCACACACCGGTGGCAGGTCTGACCTGGGTTTGAGAGGAGAGGAGCGCCGCATGACTGCCGGAGAGGGGACGGGGACGGCAGCCGCTCACGGCTGCGTTTCTCCAGGCGTCTGCTGGGATGCCTGAGGTCCCGAAGGGAGAGATGGAAGTCCCGGGGCCACACACCGGTGGCAGGTCTGACCTGGGTTTGAGAGGAGAGGAGCGCCGCGTGACTGCCGGAGAGGGGACGGGGACGGCAGCCGCTCACGGCTGCGTTTCTCCAGGCGTCTGCTGGGATGCCTGAGGTCCCGAAGGGAGAGATGGAAGTCCCGGGGCCACACACCGGTGGCAGGTCTGACCTGGGTTTGAGAGGAGAGGAGCGCCGCGTGACTGCCGGAGAGGGGACGGGGACGGCAGCCGCTCACGGCTGCGCTTCTCCAGGCGTCTGCTGGGATGCCTGAGGTCCCGAAGGGAGAGATGGAAGTCCCGGGGCCACACACCGGTGGCAGGTCTGACCTGGGTTTGAGAGGAGAGGAGCGCCGCATGACTGCCGGAGAGGGGACGGGGACGGCAGCCGCTCACGGCTGCGTTTCTCCAGGCGTCTGCTGGGATGCCTGAGGTCCCGAAGGGAGAGATGGAAGTCCCGGGGCCACACACCGGTGGCAGGTCTGACCTGGGTTTGAGAGGAGAGGAGCGCCGCGTGACTGCCGGAGAGGGGACGGGGACGGCAGCCGCTCACGGCTGCGTTTCTCCAGGCGTCTGCTGGGATGCCTGAGGTCCCGAAGGGAGAGATGGAAGTCCCGGGGCCACACACCGGTGGCAGGTCTGACCTGGGTTTGAGAGGAGAGGAGCGCCGCGTGACTGCCGGAGAGGGGACGGGGACGGCAGCCGCTCACGGCTGCGTTTCTCCAGGCGTCTGCTGGGATGCCTGAGGTCCCGAAGGGAGAGATGGAAGTCCTGGGGCCACACACCGGTGGCAGGTCTGACCTGGGTTTGAGAGGAGAGGAGCGCCGCGTGACTGCCGGAGAGGGGACGGGGACGGCAGCCGCTCACGGCTGCGCTTCTCCAGGCGTCTGCTGGGATGCCTGAGGTCCCGAAGGGAGAGATGGAAGTCCCGGGGCCACACACCGGTGGCAGGTCTGACCTGGGTTTGAGAGGAGAGGAGCGCCGCGTGACTGCCGGAGAGGGGACGGGGACGGCAGCCGCTCACGGCTGCGTTTCTCCAGGCGTCTGCTGGGATGCCTGAGGTCCCGAAGGGAGAGATGGAAGTCCCGGGGCCACACACCGGTGGCAGGTCTGACCTGGGTTTGAGAGGAGAGGAGCGCCGCGTGACTGCCGGAGAGGGGACGGGGACGGCAGCCGCTCACGGCTGCGTTTCTCCAGGCGTCTGCTGGGATGCCTGAGGTCCCGAAGGGAGAGATGGAAGTCCCGGGGCCACACACCGGTGGCAGGTCTGACCTGGGTTTGAGAGGAGAGGAGCGCCGCGTGACTGCCGGAGAGGGGACGGGGACGGCAGCCGTTCACGGCTGCGTTTCTCCAGGCGTCTGCTGGGATGCCTGAGGTCCCGAAGGGAGAGATGAAGTCCCGGGGCCACACACCGGTGGCAGGTCTGACCTGGGTTTGAGAGGAGAGGAGCGCCGCGTGACTGCCGGAGAGGGGACGGGGACGGCAGCCGCTCACGGCTGCGCTTCTCCAGGCGTCTGCTGGGATGCCTGAGGTCCCGAAGGGAGAGATGGAAGTCCCGGGGCCACACACCGGTGGCAGGTCTGACCTGGGTTTGAGAGGAGAGGAGCGCCGCGTGACTGCCGGAGAGGGGACGGGGACGGCAGCCGCTCACGGCTGCGTTTCTCCAGGCGTCTGCTGGGATGCCTGAGGTCCCGAAGGGAGAGATGGAAGTCCCGGGGCCACACACCGGTGGCAGGTCTGACCTGGGTTTGAGAGGAGAGGAGCGCCGCGTGACTGCCGGAGAGGGGACGGGGACGGCAGCCGCTCACGGCTGCGCTTCTCCAGGCGTCTGCTGGGATGCCTGAGGTCCCGAAGGGAGAGATGGAAGTCCCGGGGCCACACACCGGTGGCAGGTCTGACCTGGGTTTGAGAGGAGAGGAGCGCCGCGTGACTGCCGGAGAGGGGATGGGGACGGCAGCCGCTCACGGCTGCGTTTCTCCAGGCGTCTGCTGGGATGCCTGAGGTCCCGAAGGGAGAGATGGAAGTCCCGGGGCCACACACCGGTGGCAGGTCTGACCTGGGTTTGAGAGGAGAGGAGCGCCGCGTGACTGCCGGAGAGGGGACGGGGACGGCAGCCGCTCACGGCTGCGTTTCTCCAGGCGTCTGCTGGGATGCCTGAGGTCCCGAAGGGAGAGATGGAAGTCCCGGGGCCACACACCGGTGGCAGGTCTGACCTGGGTTTGAGAGGAGAGGAGCGCCGCGTGACTGCCGGAGAGGGGACGGGGACGGCAGCCGCTCACGGCTGCGTTTCTCCAGGCGTCTGCTGGGATGCCTGAGGTCCCGAAGGGAGAGATGGAAGTCCTGGGGCCACACACCGGTGGCAGGTCTGACCTGGGTTTGAGAGGAGAGGAGCGCCGCGTGACTGCCGGAGAGGGGACGGGGACGGCAGCCGCTCACGGCTGCGCTTCTCCAGGCGTCTGCTGGGATGCCTGAGGTCCCGAAGGGAGAGATGGAAGTCCCGGGGCCACACACCGGTGGCAGGTCTGACCTGGGTTTGAGAGGAGAGGAGCGCCGCGTGACTGCCGGAGAGGGGACGGGGACGGCAGCCGCTCACGGCTGCGTTTCTCCAGGCGTCTGCTGGGATGCCTGAGGTCCCGAAGGGAGAGATGGAAGTCCCGGGGCCACACACCGGTGGCAGGTCTGACCTGGGTTTGAGAGGAGAGGAGCGCCGCGTGACTGCCGGAGAGGGGACGGGGACGGCAGCCGCTCACGGCTGCGTTTCTCCAGGCGTCTGCTGGGATGCCTGAGGTCCCGAAGGGAGAGATGGAAGTCCCGGGGCCACACACCGGTGGCAGGTCTGACCTGGGTTTGAGAGGAGAGGAGCGCCGCGTGACTGCCGGAGAGGGGACGGGGACGGCAGCCGTTCACGGCTGCGTTTCTCCAGGCGTCTGCTGGGATGCCTGAGGTCCCGAAGGGAGAGATGGAAGTCCCGGGGCCACACACCGGTGGCAGGTCTGACCTGGGTTTGAGAGGAGAGGAGCGCCGCGTGACTGCCGGAGAGGGGACGGGGACGGCAGCCGCTCACGGCTGCGCTTCTCCAGGCGTCTGCTGGGATGCCTGAGGTCCCGAAGGGAGAGATGGAAGTCCCGGGGCCACACACCGGTGGCAGGTCTGACCTGGGTTTGAGAGGAGAGGAGCGCCGCGTGACTGCCGGAGAGGGGACGGGGACGGCAGCCGCTCACGGCTGCGTTTCTCCAGGCGTCTGCTGGGATGCCTGAGGTCCCGAAGGGAGAGATGGAAGTCCCGGGGCCACACACCGGTGGCAGGTCTGACCTGGGTTTGAGAGGAGAGGAGCGCCGCGTGACTGCCGGAGAGGGGACGGGGACGGCAGCCGCTCACGGCTGCGCTTCTCCAGGCGTCTGCTGGGATGCCTGAGGTCCCGAAGGGAGAGATGGAAGTCCCGGGGCCACACACCGGTGGCAGGTCTGACCTGGGTTTGAGAGGAGAGGAGCGCCGCATGACTGCCGGAGAGGGGACGGGGACGGCAGCCGCTCACGGCTGCGTTTCTCCAGGCGTCTGCTGGGATGCCTGAGGTCCCGAAGGGAGAGATGGAAGTCCCGGGGCCACACACCGGTGGCAGGTCTGACCTGGGTTTGAGAGGAGAGGAGCGCCGCGTGACTGCCGGAGAGGGGACGGGGACGGCAGCCGCTCACGGCTGCGCTTCTCCAGGCGTCTGCTGGGATGCCTGAGGTCCCGAAGGGAGAGATGGAAGTCCCGGGGCCACACACCGGTGGCAGGTCTGACCTGGGTTTGAGAGGAGAGGAGCGCCGCGTGACTGCCGGAGAGGGGACGGGGACGGCAGCCGCTCACGGCTGCGTTTCTCCAGGCGTCTGCTGGGATGCCTGAGGTCCCGAAGGGAGAGATGGAAGTCCCGGGGCCACACACCGGTGGCAGGTCTGACCTGGGTTTGAGAGGAGAGGAGCGCCGCGTGACTGCCGGAGAGGGGACGGGGACGGCAGCCGCTCACGGCTGCGTTTCTCCAGGCGTCTTCTGGGATGCCTGAGGTCCCGAAGGGAGAGATGGAAGTCCCGGGGCCACACACCGGTGGCAGGTCTGACCTGGGTTTGAGAGGAGAGGAGCGCCGCGTGACTGCCGGAGAGGGGACGGGGACGGCAGCCGCTCACGGCTGCGTTTCTCCAGGCGTCTGCTGGGATGCCTGAGGTCCCGAAGGGAGAGATGGAAGTCCCGGGGCCACACACCGGTGGCAGGTCTGACCTGGGTTTGAGAGGAGAGGAGCGCCGCGTGACTGCCGGAGAGGGGACGGGGACGGCAGCCGCTCACGGCTGCGCTTCTCCAGGCGTCTGCTGGGATGCCTGAGGTCCCGAAGGGAGAGATGGAAGTCCCGGGGCCACACACCGGTGGCAGGTCTGACCTGGGTTTGAGAGGAGAGGAGCGCCGCGTGACTGCCGGAGAGGGGACGGGGACGGCAGCCGCTCACGGCTGCGTTTCTCCAGGCGTCTGCTGGGATGCCTGAGGTCCCGAAGGGAGAGATGGAAGTCCCGGGGCCACACACCGGTGGCAGGTCTGACCTGGGTTTGAGAGGAGAGGAGCGCCGCGTGACTGCCGGAGAGGGGACGGGGACGGCAGCCGCTCACGGCTGCGCTTCTCCAGGCGTCTGCTGGGATGCCTGAGGTCCCGAAGGGAGAGATGGAAGTCCCGGGGCCACACACCGGTGGCAGGTCTGACCTGGGTTTGAGAGGAGAGGAGCGCCGCGTGACTGCCGGAGAGGGGACGGGGACGGCAGCCGCTCACGGCTGCGTTTCTCCAGGCGTCTGCTGGGATGCCTGAGGTCCCGAAGGGAGAGATGGAAGTCCCGGGGCCACACACCGGTGGCAGGTCTGACCTGGGTTTGAGAGGAGAGGAGCGCCGCGTGACTGCCGGAGAGGGGACGGGGACGGCAGCCGCTCACGGCTGCGTTTCTCCAGGCGTCTGCTGGGATGCCTGAGGTCCCGAAGGGAGAGATGGAAGTCCCGGGGCCACACACCGGTGGCAGGTCTGACCTGGGTTTGAGAGGAGAGGAGCGCCGCGTGACTGCCGGAGAGGGGACGGGGACGGCAGCCGTTCACGGCTGCGTTTCTCCAGGCGTCTGCTGGGATGCCTGAGGTCCCGAAGGGAGAGATGGAAGTCCCGGGGCCACACACCGGTGGCAGGTCTGACCTGGGTTTGAGAGGAGAGGAGCGCCGCGTGACTGCCGGAGAGGGGACGGGGACGGCAGCCGCTCACGGCTGCGCTTCTCCAGGCGTCTGCTGGGATGCCTGAGGTCCCGAAGGGAGAGATGGAAGTCCCGGGGCCACACACCGGTGGCAGGTCTGACCTGGGTTTGAGAGGAGAGGAGCGCCGCGTGACTGCCGGAGAGGGGACGGGGACGGCAGCCGCTCACGGCTGCGTTTCTCCAGGCGTCTGCTGGGATGCCTGAGGTCCCGAAGGGAGAGATGGAAGTCCCGGGGCCACACACCGGTGGCAGGTCTGACCTGGGTTTGAGAGGAGAGGAGCGCCGCGTGACTGCCGGAGAGGGGACGGGGACGGCAGCCGCTCACGGCTGCGCTTCTCCAGGCGTCTGCTGGGATGCCTGAGGTCCCGAAGGGAGAGATGGAAGTCCCGGGGCCACACACCGGTGGCAGGTCTGACCTGGGTTTGAGAGGAGAGGAGCGCCGCGTGACTGCCGGAGAGGGGACGGGGACGGCAGCCGCTCACGGCTGCGTTTCTCCAGGCGTCTGCTGGGATGCCTGAGGTCCCGAAGGGAGAGATGGAAGTCCCGGGGCCACACACCGGTGGCAGGTCTGACCTGGGTTTGAGAGGAGAGGAGCGCCGCGTGACTGCCGGAGAGGGGACGGGGACGGCAGCCGCTCACGGCTGCGTTTCTCCAGGCGTCTGCTGGGATGCCTGAGGTCCCGAAGGGAGAGATGGAAGTCCCGGGGCCACACACCGGTGGCAGGTCTGACCTGGGTTTGAGAGGAGAGGAGCGCCGCGTGACTGCCGGAGAGGGGACGGGGACGGCAGCCGCTCACGGCTGCGTTTCTCCAGGCGTCTGCTGGGATGCCTGAGGTCCCGAAGGGAGAGATGGAAGTCCTGGGGCCACACACCGGTGGCAGGTCTGACCTGGGTTTGAGAGGAGAGGAGCGCCGCGTGACTGCCGGAGAGGGGACGGGGACGGCAGCCGCTCACGGCTGCGCTTCTCCAGGCGTCTGCTGGGATGCCTGAGGTCCCGAAGGGAGAGATGGAAGTCCCGGGGCCACACACCGGTGGCAGGTCTGACCTGGGTTTGAGAGGAGAGGAGCGCCGCGTGACTGCCGGAGAGGGGACGGGGACGGCAGCCGCTCACGGCTGCGTTGCTCCAGGCGTCTGCTGGGATGCCTGAGGTCCCGAAGGGAGAGATGGAAGTCCCGGGGCCACACACCGGTGGCAGGTCTGACCTGGGTTTGAGAGGAGAGGAGCGCCGCGTGACTGCCGGAGAGGGGGACGGGGACGGCAGCCGCTCACGGCTGCGCTTCTCCAGGCGTCTGCTGGGATGCCTGAGGTCCCGAAGGGAGAGATGGAAGTCCCGGGGCCACACACCGGTGGCAGGTCTGACCTGGGTTTGAGAGGAGAGGAGCGCCGCGTGACTGCCGGAGAGGGGACGGGGACGGCAGCCGCTCACGGCTGCGTTTCTCCAGGCGTCTGCTGGAATGCCTGAGGTCCCGAAGGGAGAGATGGAAGTCCCGGGGCCACACACCGGTGGCAGGTCTGACCTGGGTTTGAGAGGAGAGGAGCGCCGCGTGACTGCCGGAGAGGGGACGGGGACGGCAGCCGCTCACGGCTGCGTTTCTCCAGGCGTCTGCTGGGATGCCTGAGGTCCCGAAGGGAGAGATGGAAGTCCCGGGGCCACACACCGGTGGCAGGTCTGACCTGGGTTTGAGAGGAGAGGAGCGCCGCGTGACTGCCGGAGAGGGGACGGGGATGGCAGCCGCTCACGGCTGCGTTTCTCCAGGCGTCTGCTGGGATGCCTGAGGTCCCGAAGGGAGAGATGGAAGTCCTGGGGCCACACACCGGTGGCAGGTCTGACCTGGGTTTGAGAGGAGAGGAGCGCCGCGTGACTGCCGGAGAGGGGACGGGGACGGCAGCCGCTCACGGCTGCGCTTCTCCAGGCGTCTGCTGGGATGCCTGAGGTCCCGAAGGGAGAGATGGAAGTCCCGGGGCCACACACCGGTGGCAGGTCTGACCTGGGTTTGAGAGGAGAGGAGCGCCGCGTGACTGCCGGAGAGGGGACGGGGACGGCAGCCGCTCACGGCTGCGTTTCTCCAGGCGTCTGCTGGGATGCCTGAGGTCCCGAAGGGAGAGATGGAAGTCCCGGGGCCACACACCGGTGGCAGGTCTGACCTGGGTTTGAGAGGAGAGGAGCGCCGCGTGACTGCCGGAGAGGGGACGGGGACGGCAGCCGCTCACGGCTGCGTTTCTCCAGGCGTCTGCTGGGATGCCTGAGGTCCCGAAGGGAGAGATGGAAGTCCCGGGGCCACACACCGGTGGCAGGTCTGACCTGGGTTTGAGAGGAGAGGAGCGCCGCGTGACTGCCGGAGAGGGGACGGGGACGGCAGCCGTTCACGGCTGCGTTTCTCCAGGCGTCTGCTGGGATGCCTGAGGTCCCGAAGGGAGAGATGGAAGTCCCGGGGCCACACACCGGTGGCAGGTCTGACCTGGGTTTGAGAGGAGAGGAGCGCCGCGTGACTGCCGGAGAGGGGACGGGGACGGCAGCCGCTCACGGCTGCGCTTCTCCAGGCGTCTGCTGGGATGCCTGAGGTCCCGAAGGGAGAGATGGAAGTCCCGGGGCCACACACCGGTGGCAGGTCTGACCTGGGTTTGAGAGGAGAGGAGCGCCGCGTGACTGCCGGAGAGGGGACGGGGACGGCAGCCGCTCACGGCTGCGTTTCTCCAGGCGTCTGCTGGGATGCCTGAGGTCCCGAAGGGAGAGATGGAAGTCCCGGGGCCACACACCGGTGGCAGGTCTGACCTGGGTTTGAGAGGAGAGGAGCGCCGCGTGACTGCCGGAGAGGGGACGGGGACGGCAGCCGCTCACGGCTGCGTTTCTCCAGGCGTCTGCTGGGATGCCTGAGGTCCCGAAGGGAGAGATGGAAGTCCCGGGGCCACACACCGGTGGCAGGTCTGACCTGGGTTTGAGAGGAGAGGAGCGCCGCGTGACTGCCGGAGAGGGGACGGGGACGGCAGCCGCTCACGGCTGCGTTTCTCCAGGCGTCTGCTGGGATGCCTGAGGTCCCGAAGGGAGAGATGGAAGTCCCGGGGCCACACACCGGTGGCAGGTCTGACCTGGGTTTGAGAGGAGAGGAGCGCCGCGTGACTGCCGGAGAGGGGACGGGGACGGCAGCCGCTCACGGCTGCGTTTCTCCAGGCGTCTGCTGGGATGCCTGAGGTCCCGAAGGGAGAGATGGAAGTCCCGGGGCCACACACCGGTGGCAGGTCTGACCTGGGTTTGAGAGGAGAGGAGCGCCGCGTGACTGCCGGAGAGGGGACGGGGACAGCAGCCGCTCACGGCTGCGTTTCTCCAGGCGTCTGCTGGGATGCCTGAGGTCCCGAAGGGAGAGATGGAAGTCCCGGGGCCACACACCGGTGGCAGGTCTGACCTGGGTTTGAGAGGAGAGGAGCGCCGCGTGACTGCCGGAGAGGGGACGGGGACGGCAGCCGCTCACGGCTGCGCTTCTCCAGGCGTCTGCTGGGATGCCTGAGGTCCCGAAGGGAGAGATGGAAGTCCCGGGGCCACACACCGGTGGCAGGTCTGACCTGGGTTTGAGAGGAGAGGAGCGCCGCGTGACTGCCGGAGAGGGGACGGGGACGGCAGCCGCTCACGGCTGCGTTTCTCCAGGCGTCTGCTGGGATGCCTGAGGTCCCGAAGGGAGAGATGGAAGTCCCGGGGCCACACACCGGTGGCAGGTCTGACCTGGGTTTGAGAGGAGAGGAGCGCCGCGTGACTGCCGGAGAGGGGACGGGGACGGCAGCCGCTCACGGCTGCGTTTCTCCAGGCGTCTGCTGGGATGCCTGAGGTCCCGAAGGGAGAGATGGAAGTCCCGGGGCCACACACCGGTGGCAGGTCTGACCTGGGTTTGAGAGGAGAGGAGCGCCGCGTGACTGCCGGAGAGGGGACGGGGACGGCAGCCGCTCACGGCTGCGTTTCTCCAGGCGTCTGCTGGGATGCCTGAGGTCCCGAAGGGAGAGATGGAAGTCCCGGGGCCACACACCGGTGGCAGGTCTGACCTGGGTTTGAGAGGAGAGGAGCGCCGCGTGACTGCCGGAGAGGGGACGGGGACGGCAGCCGCTCACGGCTGCGTTTCTCCAGGCGTCTGCTGGGATGCCTGAGGTCCCGAAGGGAGAGATGGAAGTCCCGGGGCCACACACCGGTGGCAGGTCTGACCTGGGTTTGAGAGGAGAGGAGCGCCGCGTGACTGCCGGAGAGGGGACGGGGACGGCAGCCGCTCACGGCTGCGTTTCTCCAGGCGTCTGCTGGGATGCCTGAGGTCCCGAAGGGAGAGATGGAAGTCCTGGGGCCACACACCGGTGGCAGGTCTGACCTGGGTTTGAGAGGAGAGGAGCGCCGCGTGACTGCCGGAGAGGGGACGGGGACGGCAGCCGCTCACGGCTGCGTTTCTCCAGGCGTCTGCTGGGATGCCTGAGGTCCCGAAGGGAGAGATGAAAGTCCCGGGGCCACACACCGGTGGCAGGTCTGACCTGGGTTTGAGAGGAGAGGAGCGCCGCGTGACTGCCGGAGAGGGGACGGGGACGGCAGCCGCTCACGGCTGCGTTTCTCCAGGCGTCTGCTGGGATGCCTGAGGTCCCGAAGGGAGAGATGGAAGTCAGCCCAAAAATGTTTAAGTCTGTAACTGTACCTCATGATGTCTCACTATTAAAAACTAAATTAAAAAAATACATGTCTTGTGAATAGTATAACATACTTTTACAAAACCAAATTTTCTGTAAGTGCTGAATAAAATTTTTTTAGCAAAATTTGCCTTCACAAAGGGTGAGAATACCAGGCATCTTTTAATAACGATTCTTTTTTTCTCCCATAATTTTCATTTGGTTTTTGGGTCATGCCTGTCAATGTTCAGTTTTACTCCTGGATTTGCACTCAGGGATCACTCCTGGATGTACCTCTGGGATGACACGTTGTACCCAGGATCAAAACTGGGTTGGCAACATGCAAGCAAGCACTTTACCTGCTGTACTATCTCTCTCCTCTAAATTTTCTAAATCACAACTTCTTCTCTCCCTCCCCTCTCTCATTTGGTCTCTCTTCCTACAAAGATAAATGAAAGAAAAATAAGGGGGCATGAATAGAGGAGAAATTCAGAATTTCAAAGGGAAAATGTAAATTTTCTCCCTTGTCTAAAAATTTTCACTGTTAACCCATGATCATTTCTTTTGACTGTAAAAGATTTTCAAAATCATTTATGGTTTTGGTCAGTTATTTTGGCTTGACTATAGTTTAAGTCTCAAGTTACTTTTATGGTTAAAAGACCAAAAGAACCTCCAGGAGTTTAACATTTTTTTTTCAATGTGTTAAAGGATTATTATACTCAATGGAAAAGTATTGTGCTGTGTGAATTACAATGGGTATATATGCCAGCCAGTTAGGATGTCAATTCAAAGGCATTATCTTATTAAAATAAGATACATAAAAGCTCTCGATACATAAAAAGTGTTCATCTCGATATGCTTGAAATATTCCATTATTCTTCAGTCATCTCCAATTTTGGCAATAGAATCATGAATTGCATTTTGTTTACCAGTGTGTTACACAAGATGCCATTAAAAGTATAATTCTGTGAAATACCAATAGTATTACTTTTGTTGACAAAAATGTTTAGGATTTATTAAAGCTATGTGGATGTTTGAACTTATTCGCCAACGTGGCGTGGCACGTGCCTCAGGCAACCACAAGCAAACGTCCGAACTGGCAAAACAGTGCAGAAAAGCCATCAAGGATGACCTCAAAAACAGGAGAGCAGCAGTACTGGTAGATGCAGCAGAAGCTGGGAAAAACATTCGTAATACCCGCCTGTCCTTCACCAACTACAAAACCAAGATGACTGCCCTCCGACATCATGATGGATCTATCACATCTTCCAGAAGGGCAATGGAGAAGATTATTCATGAATTCTACTCAGATCTCTTTAATAGCCACATCCACTTGCCCACATACCACATACCACATGATGGATATGTCGTTCCCAATGTTCTCCCTTCCGAAATCCAACATGCCATCTCGTCGGTAAAGAAACAAAAAGCACCTGGCCCAGACAAGATCAGACCTGAACACCTGAAGAACTTACCATCAGTACTCATCAATACATTAGCTCGACTCTTCACACGCTACCTGTCTGAATGCAAGGTTCCATCCCAATGGAAAACCAGCAAGACTGTACTACTATACAAGAAAGGAGACATCCACGACATTGGCAACTATCGCCCAATCTGCCTACTGTCTGTCATCTACAAACTATTCACTCGAGTCATCCTGAATAGGATTAGCAGAACACTAGATGAAGGACAACCATGTGAACAAGCTGGATTCCGAAAAGGATTCAGTACCATCGACCATATCCACACAATAACCAAGCTCATTGAGGTATCTCGGGAGTTCAAGATGCCGCTCTGTCTAACGTTCATTGATTTAAAGAAGGCCTTTGATTCTGTTGAGACGGAAGCGGTCATGGAAGCCCTAGCCAATCAGGGCGTACAAACTCAATACATCAGGATCCTTCGTGAGCTCTATTGCGGATTCACTACCAAGATCTCACCATTCTACAAAGAAGTAATCATCCATATCAAGAGAGGGGTTCGGCAGGGTGATACCATTTCACCAAAACTCTTCAGTGCCACCCTCGAGAACATCATGCGACAACTAGAATGGGAAAACATGGGAGTGAAGATAGATGGTCGGCAACTACACCACCTCCGCTTTGCTGATGACATAGTTCTAATAACACCAAACATCAGCCAAGCAGCACAAATGCTTGCGGACTTTGACCGTGAGTGTGGAAAGGTTGGACTACAGCTGAATCTTACGAAGACAATGTTTATGAGAAACAGCCTTGTTCCTGACGCTCCATTCGCTCTCAACAGAACCACCATCTCCGAATGCAACAGTTATATATACTTAGGTCGAGAAATCAACATGATGAATGACCTGGCACCTGAGTTACGCAGGAGGAAGAGAGCGGCTTGGAATGCCTTCAAGAGCATTGAAGAAATAACTAAAAGGACAAAGAACCTCCAACTACGAGCACATCTCTTTGATTCCACTATTCTTCCTGCATTAACATATGCCTCAGAGACCTGGACCCTACGAAAACAGGATGAGAACACTATTCGGGTCTCTCAAAGAGGAATCGAAAGAACTATGCTTGGAATATCACGATTCACTCAAATGAGAGATAGAATCCGGAGTTCTGATCTTCGTCAACGCTCAAGAGTCAGAGACGCTGTCTCATTTGCCAAGACATCAAAAATCAGATGGGCTGGACATGTAATGAGGTTTACAGACAACCGCTGGACTAGAGCCATTACTGATTGGATTCCACGAGACATCAAAAGATCACGTGGACGCCCACCTATAAGATGGTCAGACTTCTTCGTCAAGACCCTAAATGATCGGTTTGAGGCTCTACATGTTCCTAAAACGAACAGATACCATTGGGCTACGCTAGCACGCAACCGTGAGGAATGGAGACGTTACTGGCACCCGCTCGAATAAATCGATGAATAACGGGGATTAAGTGATTAAGTGATTAAGTGATGTGGATGTTTAAATATTAGAAATGCTTTGGATGTTTAATGAGTAGGTTTGCTGATTCCTTATATTTCAACATAGAATGGTATTTAAAAAAATTAGCAAATTTACATAGTTCAGTCTCCGGGATCTCATGTCATTCCCCAATCACTGCCACAAGTGACTCCTGAGCTCAGAGCTAGAAGTAATCCCTGAGCATTGCCAGGTAAGGCCCCAAAACTAGGAGAAAAAAAACCCAAACCCGTGTGTACATAGAATAGAATCTTTCCCTAATAATTTTCTTAGCAATGTCTCTAGTTCTGTTGAAAAATATTCTTTGGAGCTCAGGGAATCCAAAAATTGTTCCTGCCTCCCCCTTTCTTTTCTCTTGTCTTTATTCTGACTTTTTCAGAATATTCCCTTGAACATTCTTGTTTTAAATGTCAGTTTTACTTTTTCTTATCCAGCCTCCTTCCTGTAAGCTATAACTTGATTATAGTGTGTTCACTGAATCACACAACCATACTGTTCTTCAGTGCTCTTTTGTTAACATTTCCCAGAGTACTTGACTAAACATCAAACTCTCTCTAAGCAGATAACATGACTTCCTATTTTGTGAAATACAGTAACTCTTTTTTTTAACCCTGTTAGATCAATTATTCCTCAAAACTCTGACTTAAAAGGAAAGAAATTCCTATGCTTGTTTTTCCTTCTCTTTACTTTGTGTTTTTTCAAGTCTTTTTCTCTTTTTCTTCCTTTTCCCCCCCAGCTTCGAATTGGCTTAAACTTTTCTTTACCCTCAAAAATAAAAATGAACAAAATTATTTCAAATAATTTTGAATTATTCAAAATTCAATTTGCTCGAGTGGGCCCAGTAATGTCTCCATTGGAGACTTTGTTGTTACTGTGTCTGGCATATCGAATACGTCACGGGGAGCTTGCCAGGCTCTGCCGTGCAGGCGAGATACTCTCGGTAGCTTGCCGGGCTCTCCAAGGGGGTCGGAGGAATCGAACCAGGGTCGGCCATGTTGGCTGCGTGCAAGGCAAACGCCCTACCGCTGTGCTATCGCTCCAGCCCAAAATTCAATAATTATTCAAATAATTATTTCAAAATTATTACTTCTAATTTCCGTTTCTTAGTTTTCATTTATTTCTAAGTACACATCATTTAGTTTTCCCTCTTCATTTAAAATTGTTCTCACAATTCATCTAATTGAGACAACTCTGATACTATTTACAAGTTTTTGTATATATTTTTTTCTGTTTGTTTTTGGGGGGCCATATTCAGCAGTGCTCAGAGTTTGCTCCTGGCTCTGCACTTAGGGATCACCTCTGATGGGGCACAGGGGAATGTTTGTGGGGCTGGGAAGTGAGCCTGTATCTGCCACGTTGAAGCAAGCTCCCTACCACTGTACCATCTCCTTGGTCCATGTTTTTGTTTTTCTTGAAGTCTCTGGTAGCACTTGGTATTTCAAAAATCTCTTCATTCTTAAAAACCATCTTTCTCAAGAACCTTCCAACTTAAGTTTTGATCTAATATCAGTTGCAAACTTTTTTAGAGATGATGCGTTTCAGCCCCTGTCCCACAGTTCCTGAATTAATTGGCATTTTAATAAGATTCCCAAGTAATTGAATTTTAGAACCAATACTCTAAAATGTCAATTTCTGTCTTCACCACTACTAGACAAGTTCTGTTTTTGTCAGTTTATCCCTTTGGCCTGCAACTTGGTAGATTTCTGACTCCTCAAAGCGTAGCTCTTGAAATTTCCTCTGTGATAGTATGACATTAGTTTATACTTCTTTTTCTTCTTTGTGTACCTTTATACAATAAATTCATTTTCTTGAGACCACGTCCAGTTGTACTCAAGGCTGCTTCCAGCATGGGGCTTTGGGGTTGCTCCTGGCAGTGCTTTTGGGACCCTGAGGTGCTAGGGATCAATCCAGACCTGCACTTTGAGCCACACTTCCTTGGCCTATGGTAACTTTTAGAAAGGCTCTGCTTTTTACTTACATTGATAACTCTATGATCAAGTAGCGCACATTCACATATCTTTATAAATGAGTTAAAGTAGGGCCAGAGCGATAGTAGAGTGGGTAGGGAGCTTGCCTTGCACGAGGTCTACCTGGTTTCAATCCCCAAATCCTTTGTGCATCAATCAGTGGGAGAGATTCTTGAGTGCAGAGCCAAGAGTAACCCCAGAGCACTACTGGGTGTGGCCCAAAAAGAAAAAAAAAAAGAGTTGAAAATAATGAATGACTCCTTTGACAAACCACTTTCTCCTTTAGGTCTTGTATTTATCACAGAAGATTTATTGGTTTGCTTATTCTGTACCTCTGTCCTGAAGAGGCTTAAAGTAAGCTCCTTCAGGGACTTATTTTATTTTTCTTTATAGCCTTTGGGTGTAGTTTGGTAAGCATATGGTCATTAAAGTTTGTGTAATGAGTGAATGAACACATGAATGAATGCATTTGTGATTTGTGATTCATGAGAGGAATGTTTTTTCAATCCTAGCTGCACATTAAATTCACCAGGGGAACCTTAAAAACATACTAATGTCTTTCTAATCACACTCCTACGAATTCTGATTTATGTGGCCTCAAGTGAACCCTGGACATATTCACCCTTTATACCTTATAACTTTTAATTGAAGTTTGATATACATAAAATGCCTATATAACATTAATGTAGATTATTGAATCTGTATAGATTGATTCTAGTTTTGCAGTAGTAATACAGATAGATTTATTTGAATATATATATACACAGATCTGTGAGCTATATTATGTAGTGTATATATGTCTTAAGTTTGCAGTTTGTTGTATTTTTACAAATTTAAACACTCACCCATTCATTTAGATTAAGAAATTGAAATTTTCCATTGCCTAGAATTCTCCCTTTTCCTCATTCTGATTACTTTCCTCCTCTTTTCATAAAAGCAACTATTTTTGTATTTTCTGAAAAAAACGTATTAATTTAGAAAGTAGTTTGTTAATGTACTCCAAATATATTACTGTGCACCAATTTTGAGAACCCTACCACCTACCAAACACACTATTGAGATTATTTTTGTTTGCTTAGGTTTTTTTTTTGAGGGGATGGGGGCAACACCCAGTGATGCTCAGGCATTAATGCTGGCTATGCACTCAGAGGTTACTCCTGGCTCTGCACTCAGAAATTATTCCTGATTGTGCTTAGGGAACCATATGGGACGCCAGGTATCAAACCCAGGTCAGCCATGTTGTGTTATCTCTTAAATCCCTCCCTTTATTATTTTTGCTATAGAATAGTTTAAAAGTGGTAAAACAGATATAACATCACATCTATGTGTGTATGTTTAATGGAAGTGACTTACTGAGTGAGATAATTTTTGAAAAAGTTAAAAGGGGAAGTCAGTTGATTTTATCAGAAAGAAATGTGATATCTAAGTGTTCCTAATGTTTTTAAAAGATATCTTACTAGAAAAGAATTTAGCCAGTCACTTTCCCCATGTTCTTAACAATTATATCACCTGAAAACAGATCTTACCTCTCATCAAATTGTCAAGATTTTTAATATGTGAATCATCAGAAGTTTTTAAAAGCAACTCTAGCTTATTCTAATGTTAATTCATATAAATTGAGAGTTTGGAGGTAGTCAAGTTTTTGTTTTGCTTTTTAGAACATATTTTAGAACTTATTGCACTGAGTCGTTCTATCCTGTAGGTGGAGCTCAGCTGCTGCAAACCATAATGTGCCAGCTAACTATCTGTCTGTCTTACTTTTGGCGTCTGTGTATTGATTCACAGTGAGTGGCCAAATAAGTGCAATCAGTGGTAACAAGCAGACCAGATAGTCAAAAATGAACCACTTGTAGCTGGAGAGATAGTGTAGGGCGTAATACTCATGCCATGCATCAGCTGACTGATGTTTTACCCCCGGTACACAGTCTGATTCTCCGAGTACTACCAGTCATGGACGCCTGCGCACAGATATATAGCCCCTGAGCATAGCTGGGTGCTCCTCACCCTTGCCCCCAGAGTCAATTTTGTGATCTTTACAATCATTATGGAAATCGTTTATTGTACAGTTTCTGCTATTAGTAATTTATTATGATTAATTGAAATGTATATATCTTCAACGTCACAACTGTTAATGTTTTGATAGTAATCACTTAAGATAATGGCATTACTTTTTGTATTTGAATCCCATCTTATTTAATCAGGTAGTTTCTGTTTACCTGTTTTGTTTAGTTGACAGTGACATTTCTTTTTCATGAAACAAGTTATTTGGTCAAGTTAAGTAGAACTTTTGTTCTCCTCGTAAGCTATGTTGGGTTGACGGAGCGTCAGATATCTTATGTTAATGATAGTGGAAATTTAGATATGAACACTGAAGTTCAGTTTAAAGATCTAATGAGTTAGATTGAGCTTTACTGTAACAAATAAGAGATCAAACAGTGATAAATACCTATTGAGTACTCCTCCAGAATATTGAATGAACAACCAGATAACCTATTGTTAATTTCGTCTTCCTTTGTTGGCTTATAATAACTGTCTGATGTTTCTTATGGAACTGCAAGTAATTTTTCCGTGGTAGTTGTCTTCTCAACATTTTAAAGCTTTCTTTCAGCCTTGTAACAATTTCTGAATCTGAATCTGATCAGACTTGGATAGTAGGACAGAATTATCTCTAGTATGTACATTTGATATGCCTTAGCAAATTTAAAAAATAGTACAATATTTAAATTTCAAAGAATTTAAAGATAGCAGTTTTTTTTTGTTTTTTGTTTTGCAGTCACACATTTTTTGTTTTTTTTGTTTTTTGTTTTGTTTTTTTGTTTTGCAGTCACACATAGCTATGTCTAGGACTTTTGCCTGGCTTTGTGTTCAGGGATCACTCCTTTGGTGTTCAGAAGATCATATGTAGTGCTGGAAATCAAACCCTAGTCAGCTGCCTACAAGGCAAGGGCCTTACCTCCTGGGCTATCACTTCGACCCTGAAATCGCACATTTTTAAATGATATTATACAGACTTTAAGATAATACAGTAGTATAAGATTCACGCTATCATAAAGTTCTTTTCAACCATTAGAATACCCATTTCTTAAAAAAAAAGTTCTCTTTCTTTAGAACATTTTCAAGCAAGCAGTCAAGATAACCAATTATCTTCTTTCAGAAAGCAGAAGGTAATTATTTCTGCTTTTTTTTTTTAACTTTCTTTGCCTCCAAATGCACTCAATCAAGTAGTAAAAGAGAGGGAAAAAAAAACACATGATGCATACATTGGTAATTGGTCACTGAAAAATAGAAAAATTTAATTATCATTTCTTTAGTATAGAGTGATAGTGAACCAAATACTGTGTTTTCAAGAAATGTTTGGTTTCCACAGTTTGGTTTCCACAGTAGACATTAAGCTTTGGAGTTCTAACTTTAGTGATGTTTGCATTTACTAAAGCTTAATTTAAATTTTTTGTATGTTCTTTCATAATCAGTTACTGTATAACTCTATTATTGATGCTTATCACTTTGTGTCAGGTGTCAGGCAGTGTTAGTCTTCTGGAACTTGAAAACTTAAAAAAAACTGAAAAGAGTTTTGTTAGTAGACATTCAGAGTATGGTGTAAAAGTAAATGTTATATACAATTAATTCTGTAGGGTAAGTGCCTTAATAAAAGTGCAGAGTATTATATTATAGAGGTTATATATCAGGTTAAAAAATAAAAAATTTAAATATCAGCAATTTTTGAATAGTGTGTGTATTTGTGTGTGAGAGAGAGAAAGACAGAGAGAAGGGAAGAGAGAGGGAAGGAGGGAGAGACGGAGAGAAAGAGGGAAGGAGGGAAGGATGGAGGGAAGGAGGAAGGAGGAGAAGGAGGGAGGGAAGGAGAGAGGGAGGGAGGTTGGTTGGAACACGGCCTCACACATACCTGGATTTGGTAAGGTGGGTTCTTTCAGCACTGAGCCACATTCACTTGCCCTCAAATATCAACGATTCCTTAAGTTTCACCCTAATCCTAAAAAGAGAAATCCTTTTAAAATTCATCACTCAAAAGTAATAACTGCACTCATCTGGGGAATATAAAGTAACAGAATGGGAGATGAACACCCAAGAATAGTTGGGATTAAGTACCAGGAAGTCTGCTGTATGGCTTGGAAGCCGGCAGCTCAAGCTGGGCGAAAAGGCAGCTCAGATAGAGAAGGAAGCACCAAGTAAAGGGTGTTTGGAAGATTTGCTTGGAACGCGAGATATGTGCTGAAAGTAGACTACAGGCCAAACACGATGGCCACTCAATACCTCATTGCAAACCATAACACCCTAAAGGAAAGAGAGAGCAAAAGGGAATGCCCTGCCACAGAGGCAGGGCGGGATGGATGGGGAGGATGGGGTGGGGTGGGGGAGGGCTACTGGGATCATTGGCAGTGGAAAATGGGCACTGGTGGAGGGATGGATACTTGATCATTGTATAACTGAAACCCAAGCACGAAAGTTTGTAAGTCTACAACTGTACCTCATGGTGTTTCACTAACAAAAATAAATAAATAAATAAAGTAATAATGTTTTTAGCATTGTCCAATCACTTAAATTAATGCTGTATTGTCTCTCAGTCCAGCCGAAGCAATTTCATTCCCTTTACCTGTTATGTATAAAGTTTGGAATAGCAACAGTTGTAAACCATACAATCATTTGGCATTTCTGGCAAGCTTCTGTTTTTTTTTTCTTTTTTGCTTGGATCTTTATAGTAAGAACTTGGATATTCTGGCAGAGCTATTTCGTGATCTTTTTGAAACAAATACTACTTTAAAAATGTTCAGTTAGTTCATTGAGCACCTTAATCTATATCCAAGAATAGTCTTAAAAAATAAAGGAAAAAACATTGTTAAACTACATTTATATATTTTAGAAATACGACAGCTGTACTGTTTTCACAATTAGATTTTGCATGACAGAGGAAGCAGTGAAATGCTTATGTGGGGGAGAGTTTTTGTCAAAATGGAGAATTTGAATCTCTTTAGTATGTTTTGATTTGTATTACCCTTGATATTTAGCATTCTATTGATACAACAGTATCAGTTGTTTTTGGATACTGGAGTTGTGCCTTTGAATTGTATTGAGGTTATGTGCAAAGTGTTCTTCACTGCTTTGATGAAGTGTTCTCTACCCCAGTAAAAGTACAGTCAGGTAATAAAAGTTTTGACATACTCATCGCTTTCCTATCTTCCTAGTCTTCCTACTAAATTTACTTGTAAATTAGATTGGCAAAAGTTTTAGCTATAGTTTTGGTAAAATTAGATTGTAAGGGTCACGGTCACGGTCCTCCCATTGTTCATCGATTTTCTCAAGTGGTCCCAGTAACTTCTCCATCGTGAGACTTTGTTGTTACTGTGTTTGGATGTGAGGGCGATCTGGCTGCAACATCTGTCACCCCATTGATCGCCAGGGTTGTAAGGGTCACTAAGGGGCAAAATACTTTGTTTAGCACAGAATTAACCTAGAAGGTAATTAACAGCTAGGGAGAGGTATATTATTATTTTTTTTTAATTTTGTCTCTAGCCATTTTTTTGCCTCTTCTCTAATGATTCAGTTAGTTCACCATCTTTTCGTTATTACTTTGCTTTTGCATTTTGTTTTTCCTTTGTATCAAGCATTATATTTGATCAAATGCTCAGATTAATAAGTTTTATATTCTTCTTAATGTTACTCTTATCTGTTAAAGACAGTTGTGTAAGCAAAAATAAAACTTTGACATGTCTATACTTGGTTAGCCAGAAAATGCTATTATTTCACAAAAATTTATTGTTTTTCTTCAGATAAACCAAATAAGCTTATCTAATTTAAACTCCACAGCAGAGCAAAACTTCAGCCTGTAATTTGTATAAGTTTACTAGATTTACATATTTTTTTTAAAGTACTTGAGTTTAAGTGACTCGGGCTAGGAAGAAGCAAAGCTTATATTTGAAATATTCAAATACAAGTCCCTGGGAGCGGTTGGCCAGGACCAAGTTATGTATTTCCAGCTAGTGTGTGCCTCGCGTGGAATATTTCTAGCAACAGTGTAACACAATTTTAGGACTGTTGCTTTACATCAGTGTAGTGCTGGATTAGAGGGAGAATACAAAGTCATGTAGACAATTTAGGCATTTAGACAAGTTAGTTTAACTTCCTTGAATTAGTATGATTTGCTAAACTAATTTAAGGAAGGGGTAATGAGAATTGAGCTAATTGATGTATGAATTTGGGGGAGATTATGGAGGTGACATTGGATATAGGAGATCTGAAAGGAAAAGACATTCCAGATAATTTCTAGGTTTCCAACTTAGGCGACTAAGGTGGCAAGGTGGTGGTAATCATGCAGATCGGAGCCCTGGGTACACCTAATGTGCCCCTCAGACATTTTCATTGTTGTTCTACTGGGACAGTTTTGATCCTTATATCTATTAGGCAGGTATTTCTTTCTTCCATTTTTAACTTAATTTTTTAAATTGAATTACTGTGAGATACAGAGTTACGAAGTTGCTAATGTTTGGGTTTCAGTCATATAATGTTCCAATACCCGTCCCTTCACCAATGTACATTTTCCACAACCAATGTCCCCAGTTTCCCTCCTGCCACCCCCTGCCACCTACCCTCTCCCAGCTTGCCTCTATGGCAGGTACTTCTCTCTCCTCTCTCTCTGTCTCTGTCTGTCTGTCTCGCTCTTTCTCTTTCTCTCTTTCCCTCTCTCTTTCCCTCTCTTTCTCTCTCTCCCTCCCTCCCTCCCTCCTTTTGCTTTTGGATATTATGGTTTGCAACACAGAAAGGTTATCATGTGTATCCTTTTACCTACTTTCAGTACTCAGTTCTTGCCCAGAGTGATAATTTCCAGCTATCATATTTCAGATTCTACTCAATATCCCTATACATAATACATACTCTGAATTGTTTCTTACTCAGCTGCTTTCCTTATTGCTCAGTTTGGGTTAGGTTAGATTATGGTAACTAACAATCCCTAAATCTCAGTGGCTCGTGACAACTAACTTGTGCCATACAGTTCTGACTGTATCCTGGCAGGAACTGAGTCTTCTCATCTTCATTCAAGCAGTCAAGATGGAAAAGAAACCCTATTTCGTAGAGGTATGACAGAGTACAAGATGGTGGAAACTTATACTAATTTCAACTAGTGGCATTGGTCATTTCACCATTTCATTGGCTAGAGGAAATGATAGAACCATGTCTATTGTTCGTATATGGAACCATACCTGTTGAAATAAAAGTTTTCATAGGGAGGAAGAGTTTGGTTAGAAATAGCAGTGTAATATACCTCAGTCTCTGTGGTTTAACTAGGTATTACATTAGACATCTACTTGCAACCCCCATCTTCCTCGTAGACAAAATAAGAGATAATAATTATTATGTAATGAGGGGGTCAGAGAGATAGTATAGTGGGTAAGGCACTGCTTTGCACATGGTCGACAGAGGTTTGATCCTGTCCAACCAGGGCAGACGTATGTTTCCCCTAGGGCACCACCAGAACAATTTCTGAGTATGAAGCTAGCAGTAAATCCTTATCATCCCTGGGTGTGGCCCTCAAACTAATAGGAATAATTATAATAATTGTTATTATAATTGTAATAACAAATTGTTCTTATTTCTTTCAAGCCTGTGTTCTTCCTTGAACATATTATCTTGCTTGATTCTCTTTCTAGTCCGTGTTCTCCCTTGAAGATGTGTCTCTCTGCTTTTTCTATTTTGGAAAAGCCTGTGTTCTCTCTTGAACACATATTCTTCTCTTTCCCTTCACATCTTTATAAGTAAAGTTTGCTCAATAAAAACTATCTTTTAAAAAAAATTATGTAATTGCCATTATTTGAAATTGTAAAATGACCTATGTTTTTAACAATTTTTAATAATTCCTAACTTTTTTAAGGTTTTTAATGAATACAAAATTCTAAAGGAAAGCATCTATCAGTATTTATGCCAGGAGTAGAGAAGAATGCAGTGAGTATCTTCTACAAGTATCACAGAAAATGTAAAAACATTTTATATGCACAGAATATTAAATTTGAACTTTCATATTAGCTATCCTAAGGACCTTTGGCTTTAGGAAGTAGAAATCTTCTTAGGCTAGTACAAGTAAAGAAATCATTGGTTCACTTTTAAACGATGACTGTGTTTCTTATTTCATGACTAAAACAATAGCAGTAAGAGAATGTTCTCATTTTGTTACACCAAATCTACCCATTTGCATCTGAGTCCCTCTGTGTTGTGGTCCTTGGACACTTTCATTTAGCACTTTGGCGAGCTCTAATCTCCCTTATTTTTGTTCACTCACACCAGGCATATTGTCCTTGCTCTTCACCAAACTCATTCTCTTAGGTCTCTGCATTTTAGGTTATTCTAGCTTGTCACTTTGTTACCAGCTTGAAAAATTTTTATTTTCAATTTTTTCTAGAAAGTCATTAGATCAAAGGTATATCTGTATGTACTCAACAGATAGGAAGTTAGATTTGTTCTTTACTGTATATTTGATTTTCTTGATTCTATGAAAAAGAATGTTTTCTTAACTTTGAAAGTTATATAATGACTTCCTGCCATTTTTTTCTTCCTTTTAGATAAGCACTTTTTAAAGTTTTATTAATCATTACAAATAAGATTTCCGGATGTGCTTATTTGTTTGATATATTGACAATAACTTGAAATGTCTTAAAGACGGACTTTGTTTAAGAGTTCAGAAGTAAAAACTTTGGCTTGGCTTCAAAGAATTTAAAAAGATATCTGTGTGTAGGCCTCAGACAAAGTCTAAAGTATTACATTCCTTATAGTTCATATCCTGCTGCTACTTGGTCATACTGTTAGGTACTAGGCAAAGTTTGAATATACTTTGTCTAGGATAAAAAATGTTATTTTTATAAATGAATGCTATTTGTTTATCAGCCTTAATTGCTTTCTGCTCATTATCAAATTCTCAGGTAATATTTACGAATATTCCAGTGAAAAGTTTTTTAATTTGCATTCTGTTCCCATTATTGTTTTAGCCAATGGTGTGTGACATGAAAAAAAATTGGAAAAAAATTTGCATTTTAGAAGATATTTAAAGATTCTTGCTCATAGTTTTTTAAATTGGTTAATGAATGATGGAAATATATATTATTTGCCTTTATTATAATAATCTAGGAAGATAGAATGAAAGGACACCTTCTCCTAACTAAACTGTGTTTGAAAGCTATACCTGTGAAAAACAAAGATTTTCAGTAGGTAGAAAGGAACGTAACACCTATTAGAGTATTTATGTACAAGCTGCAGCAAACATTCAACTCCTTGGATTAAGTCTTTTGCTTTCAGAGAGGGATTACAACTAAAGCTGGCTGAATTATAGCATCATTGTTTGGGTCTTTCATGCCCTGTCCATAATATCGGATAATATTTGAATTACCTTAGCTCGGGTTTAAGATTATAAAAGTCATTTATAATTAAGTATAAAGTCTTCTCCTACCAGAGTGTATACATTTAAAACACTGAGAACATATTTTTACACAAAAAGCATAAAGGCAGTTGCATATGGATAATTTTATTTTAAAATATGTTTAAAGAAACAGTTTAATAAGAGAGAGAGAACAAAAGGGAATGCCCTGCCACAGAGGCAGGGTGGGATAGGGGGGATGGGGGGTGGGAGGGATACTGGGATCCGTGGTGGTGGGAAATGGGCACTGGTGGAGGGATGGGTATTTGATCATTGTATAATTGAAACCCAAGCACAAAAATTTGTAAGTCTGCAACTGTACCTCTTGATGTCTCACTAATAAAAAAAATAAATTAAAAAAAAAGAAACATTTTAAGAATATAATTTAGAAGTCGGGCTGGAGCGATAGTACAGTGGTAGGGCGTTTTCCATGCACACAGCCAGCCCAGCTGAGCCAGGTTCAGTTCCTCCGCCCCTCTCAGAGAGCCCAGTAAGCTACTGAGAGTGTCTTGCCCGCACGGCAAAGCTTGGCAAGCTACCCGCGATGTATTCAGTATGCCAAACACAGTAACAACAAGTCTCACTATGGAAACGTTACTGGGCCCACTTGAGCAAATTGATGAACAACGGGAGGACAGTGAATTTAGAATTAAAAACATGTTTTAGCTGCTGAAGTTTAATATAGACGAACACCTGGCCATCCAACCCAGATTAAACAAAATGGAAACAAATCAGATCTCCACAAAACTATAAATTTGACATGGAAGTAGAAGAGATTCACTTCATCTGGGCTCTTTAAGTTGAAAAACACCCAGTATAAAGACAGAGCAATTGCCTAGTGGGATATTATTACATTCTATAACAATCATTTTGCTTTATATTGGTCAAGTTCTCCTTAATGTTTATTGTTGTTCTATTTTCATTTCTGAATCATAGATGAGAGAAAAATCCTAATATAGAACTATAATATCTTGGAGTTAAAGTGTATGCTGTATCACTGTATCACTGTCATCCTGTTGGTCATCGATTGCCTCAAGCAGGCCCCAGTAACGTCTCCTTCATCCTAGCCCTGAGATTTTAAAAAGTGCCACATTCGAGGCTCTTTCGGGGCAGGAGAATGAGACCCGTCATTGTTACTGGTTTTTGGCATATCGAATAAGCCACATGGCGTTTGCCAGACTCTGCCGTGTGGGCAGAATACATTTGGTAGCCTGCCAGGTTCTCCAGAGTAAGATCTAGATAATAAGATGTCGCACGGCCGCTTCCAGGAGCAGGGTTTTATATTCTCTGGGTTCCTCTGCCGGTTCCTTCATGCGTGAGGCTTGTCCGAATGTGTGGAGGGTGGTCTTAAGCATGGCAGTGGCTGGAACCGGAGGTCTTCAGCTGCGGGGGCTCTGCTCAGGGTGGGGAGGGAAACTCAACCCACCCTCCTCCCAGGGGCCCTGGTGAGGACAGCCAGGCGCGGCGGCAGGAGACTCTGGGTAAATAGTGTATGCTATTTACCCAAATCCAAAGCATAATAATCTCGTTAGCTTACAAAAAGGGAAGGGAAAAATGAAGACTACTTTAGGGTGGGGTCAGGTGTGGGATATGGCTGGATGGGTAGGTGATATTACCCAAAGGGGTGGGGGATAGAACTCAAAGGCTGGAGCGCATTGGTATGTTTGAGACTCTGAACCCCATTTCTGGTATCACATAGCCCAAGAACACCAGGTTTGTCCCTGATTACCCACAAGCACCATCAGGTAAAACTTCTATTTAAAATAAAATAATTACAAGTATAGGATAAAGTGTCAATTAGTGGAACAGAATAGAGTCCAGAAATATAATTCAGCATTATTTTAGTCAGCTGACTTGATAAAAGCACTAAGACAGTTTGGTTGACTGCTGAGTCTTATCAACAAATGTATAATGCTAAACATGGTAAGTCTGCATTTAAAAAAGAAAACTAGAGACATATCTCGCACTTTATTAAAAAAAACTCAAGTAGGTCATAGCTCTGTGAAGTGACAAACTTCTAGTAATGATTTTTTTTTTCTTTCTCTTTGGGTCACACCCAGCGATGCACAGGGGCTGCTCCTGGCTCTGAGCTCAGGAATTACCCCTGGCGGTGCTCGGGACCATATGGGATGCTGCGAATAGAACCTGGGTCGGCCGCATGCACTGCAAACCCCCTACCCGCTGTGCTATTGCTCCAGCCCCTAGTAATGAATTTTTAGTCACAGGAAACATAACTTATATTGATAAATAGCACTTGTTCAATTTTTTTTAAAAAAATCTGTCTATAAAAGGTGCTGTTATGAACATAAAAGACAGGTCACGTACTAGAAATAATATTTTTAAATCAGTTTTAATAAAATATTGTATCCAAAATATATAAAGAAGCCTTTAAGCTTAGAAATAAGGAAATAAAAAATATAAAAAATGAACAACAGATGTAAATACATTTTTTACAGACACATGAGGCGCACACACACACACACAAACACACACACATGTTACATGTACATTCTTGTTAAGAGGAATACTATTGTGTGCGTTATTTTCCCTTTTAAATCAAGGCAAGTGCCTTTCCACTGTATTATCACTCCAGCGCAAGAGGAGTTTTCTGTTGTAAACTAGAAAAGTGCAATTTTCAAAGTACTATCCCTTCACATTTCATTATATAGTAAATGAGAGGTTAGAAGAAAAGGGTTGGAGCTGGAGCAATAGCACAGAGGGTAGGGCATTTGCCTTGCATGCAGCTGACCCGGGTTCGATTCCCAGCATCCCCTATGTTCCCCTGAGCACCACCAGGGGTAATTCCTGAGTGCATGAGCCAGGAGTAACCCCTGTGCATCACCAGGTGTGACCCAAAAGAAAAAAAAAAGGAAAAGAAAAAGAAGAAAAGGGTTAACACGTATTTGTTTTTAAATCAGGAGCTTAATTTCTTCTGCATACTAATTTGAAGAACTTTGAGTCTGATTCTGGTCTTTATTTTGTAATTTACACAAAATGCTCAAGTTTCCACTCAAGAAAAGGAGTAGAGTTTTATTGTAGAATGGGGGGAGAGTGGTAAAGTTGAAGAGCTTTCCAAGTCTTCCCAAACAGCTCTTTTCTAAAGCTTAACTTACTCTGGAATACTATTAATGGACTTAAACACCATGAATCTAGAATTTAAACACCATGTTGATTTATTTCCTGAGATGAGGTGCAAAGAATGAGATACTAGGGTGTGGATGGCACAATCAAGGGAGACAGTGAGTTTGCTGTCCTGATCACCATGGGAACTGTTGTACACATGGATACACGTTTGCAAAAATTATGGCAAAAACTACTGGAAAAGTATTTGACTATTGTTCTGGACGCTGATCCAGATCAAAGTAGGCCTTAGATCGCCTATTTAGAAACTAGACTGCCCTACTTTCTAGAAAAATAAGATAATGATTTAAAATGGTTTAAATGATCTAGAGTTGAAAGGTGGCATGCATAGTGTTTTGTCTTAGAGAAGTCATGATAGTGGTAGTATAGAAAATAAGCTAGCGGGAGGTAAGAGAGGCAGTTGAAGTGTCCGAATAGTACTGCTTTGAGAATCCTAGTTTAGTTCTATTTACTAGGTAATTTGTATTCAGCAAACATTTTTCTTAAACTTATCTACAGTGTGTATGTAGTAGATATGAAGATAAAAGATACTATTTTTTAAAAATTTTTATTAGTGAAACACCATGAGTTACAGTTGTAGACTTACAAATTTTTGTACAAAGATGCTACTTTTACCCACAGAAAAATGAGACAGGTTCAGAGAAAGTACGGTAGCTTCTTAGAGGAGAGATTAATTTTGATTTTAGAGATCAGGAAGTCTGAATGTATGCAAAGTAGATAGCATTGAAAGAAAGGTAGAGTTTGAATAAGAGGAAGTGGGTGGGTAAAGGAATTTCCAGCAGAGGAAACTAAGAAAAGTCTGAGTATATTTGAAGAACATCTGTTGTGACTAGAGGAGAGAATACCATTGGACATAAAGTTGCAAAGATGGGTTGGCACCGGGTCATGCAGCATCTTCCAGGATAGTAAAGTACAGATAAAGCTCTTTTTACTTAATTTACATGTAAATTCATGAATACAGATAAATATTGATAAACATTTTTCAAGTGGAGAAAATCAATTTGAAATATTTAAGGGTAGGTGAATATTGGTTGTCTAAATTTTTTTTGAGAGGAGTAATATGAATAGAAAAGACTTAGATTATTATGTTAGGTTATTTTACTTTTTGTAATTTGAAAGTGAATACCAAATTACTGTAGTAGATGAGGTGGTAATCTGGGGTAGGATCTTCTTAGGTAAGATGAAAACAAATTTTATTTCTGTCACTATTATAAAAATTCCCTTTGTTGCTGCATTAAAAACTTCTGTTTAATAAAAGTGATTAAACCTTAATTGTGATCTATGAAAAAGATTCTGGTAAGCTTTTTAAATCTAAATGATATCTGAACAAATCAACATTTCATTTGTTTCCTTTTCCTTTTCCATGTGATTACTACCTTGTACTTCTACCGTTGGGTTGTGATATGATCTAATGAAATTTTGTGGGTTTGTCCAGCTTTCCATGCAGGAGTCTGGGGTTAGATCCCTATCACTGTATGGTCTCCTGAGTACCATGAGGTTCAGCTCTACTCCAAAACCAAAATAACAGTAAAATAATATATGTAAGATACTTTTAAAACATGTCTTTGATGACCTATGATTATATAGCTTAAGATCCCTTTGATGTCCTACAGCCCAGCCTTTTTTTTTTTTTTAAATATTCATGGAACAGCTCATGTCCTGGTACCTCTTTTTAGCATGACATGTTTTAAAATACAGTGAGATATTAGTTTGCTAGGTAATTGGTAATGGTCGCTAAATAATATGATAAGCAGTGTAATATTTTAGGGGATGTTTGTTTTAAGCCATATGATACTAGTGAAGTAAAAGAAAAGGACCTGGTCTATATGAGTAATTTGGGGAGATAAGCCTTGTCTAGTTTGAAAGTAAAAAAAATTGTTGCTGCTATATTTCATAAGCATCTTGGCTTTCCTCCCTCTTTTTTTTTTTACCTACAAAGATTGAATTCTATATCCAGTGCATTTATTGCCTAAATTATGCTCCATGAAAGAAAAACACGTGAAATTCTTTAACATAATTCATTAAAAGAGTACCAAAAGACATAGACCAAGTCTGAATACATATGAAATCCCAATTTAAGCATTGTAATTTAAAAGGGGTTATTTGTTTTCCTAAAGCTGTGTTTTAAGTTTATTTATTCTGCCAATAGCCAGAAATAAGCAGTTTGTATGGATAATTTTACTAGTAAAAGAGATGGTTTCCTCCAAGATAATGGGTTATCTTAAGTTAGCAATAACTTGTTACTTATTACTTTGTTAATTGTTATTTTTATTTTATTTGTTTTATCTTGAATATTTTGCAAAATCAAAGCATTATTTTTGAGAACATCTTGTTATAATAAAACTTTATGACAACTTCATGAAACAAAAATAGTAAGTGTCTATGAATGATTATGGACATACTCACTTCAGGAAACGGATTTGAAAAGTAAAATTCTAATCTTGGCTAGTATATGCAATTATTTTATTTTAGAAAGATAAATGTCCTTGCTGAAAATCCAATCATGACATTTATTGCTTAGGAAATATGTTGCTTTACTTTCTCCCCTGCCTTTTTAAAAACGATGGCACTTAGCAAAAACACTTCAAGTCTTATTAAATAAAGCAAATGTAGTATTTAACTTTTAAAAATGAATACTAGGGGCTAAGAATATGTCAGAGCATCTGCTTTGCATGTGCGAAGCCCTGAGTTCAGTTGCACACACACACACACAACACACACACACGTATTGGTATTTCAGTTTTCCTATCTATTCTTAACATTGTGGTTTTGCTTCAGCATTTACCATGCTAGAACTTTGGTATGCCACAAATTTTAAGATACAGTTTTTAAAGTGTTTTCCCCCCATATTTAACTCATTTATCAACGGAGTATTTTTATAGAATAATATTGTTTGATTTTCCTTATTAGTCCAGTTGGTATATGAAGGGGCCGAGAGACAGTACAGTGGGAAGTCACTTGCTTCGTACTCACTGTGGTTGCCTGAACACCAGCAGGAGTGATCTCTGAGCACAGAGCCAGGAATAAGCCCTGAGTGTGTGTGGCCCCCCAAACAAACAAACAAACAAAAAGATGGTGTGTGATAACTTGAAAACAGTTGTGCAACTGAGGAGTGTGAATTGGGCTGTCATAATTTAGGGCTCCTCTCATCAAACTTGGTTTGCTGGTGAACCACATTAGTCCCAGTGTTGGTACCTTTGTCTGTCTTCCAGCTCAGAGATACTTGTTTCCTTGAAGGTTTTCCCCAGCGAGGTTGCTCTTATCTAATAAAGGTACTTCTTGTGTAGAAGTAAAAGAAAAATGAACAGAAAGATTATGTACTGTGGCTTCTCAGTACAGTATTAAAGCACAGTGACCTAGGTGTGGCACAGTTTTGGTGACTGGGTAACTTTGAGGGGGTGTATTATAATTGGAAAAACTATGGGAAAGGGTTTTCAAAACGAGTTCTATTCTTTGCATAGACTTTTCTCCAGCTGTTTAATCTTAGGTGGCGAAGAGATTTGAGATACCTTTTCCTCTTAAAAGTACATCTTTAAAAAAATAAAATAATAAATAAGTACATCTTGTTCTTAACTTGTTTGAAAGTTATGTCTGAAGTATGTTTAGCAGGAGAAAATTGGAGCTAGGAGCTTTCCAAATCAGCACATCTTATATGTAACTAAAGTCTTTGAGTTATCTACATATGTAATCTGTAATAGTAAGCTTTAAAATAAGGCTCTTCAACTTTTTTCTTTGTACTTGTTTTCTGTTCAGTATGATTTTTTTTTCTTCTTGTCTTTGTTTGTTTTTATTGTGTATTATATTATTTTAGCTTCCTGTGCTGGAGGCTTAGGTAGTTGCTTTTGAACTTTATTCTTTTATAATGTAAGCATGTAAAGCTCTGAATTTTCTTCTTAGCACTACTTTTTCTGTATCCCACTAAGTATTTTATATGTTTATGATGGTTTTTTTTTTTTGTATAACTTGGCTAGTCTGCGGAGTCAGTTATTTGATTAAATATAATAGTGATTTTAGTGCAGATAATCCGAGACAATGTAGTATCTGACTCGGTCATTTGAAAGGCTAAAAAACAGAACTGAGTGAGTCTTCTTTAAAGAAGAAAGTCTACCTCTGGATAGTAATATACTTTGTGTTGTAGTGACAGTTCCAGTTTGCCCTTCTTTTGACCTACTCATCTCAAGTTTTGCATCCTTGTCTCTTGGATTTCAGACTTGCCTGACAACTTTCTACAATTCTTTATATTTTCTGGTTGAACCTTTTGCATTTATCCAGAAATGCAACCTCTTACACTGACCCTTTCTGGTGAAATGAAATGTACTTGCATTTTCAAGTAGTTAAGGATATTTTCTGTTTTTCCTTGTGAGTTAATTGACCTATGGGTCAGTTTGAAGGGTGATATTTGTTCAAATATTTGTGTTTTTTTCTGATATTTTTCTGTACTGTTTGGAGGTTCTAGCAGGGGAGCGCAGCTACTCGTATACCCTCGACCGAAGACCGGTCCGTCTCTATCGGGGAAGGCCGTCCTCTTCGACCGAGCGCGCAGCTTCGGGAGGGACGCACATGGAGCGGTGAGGGAGGAAGGGGACACCCGCCTAGCCAGCCAGATCAGCCAAATCAACCCTGGCGATCAATGGGGTGACAGATGTCGCAGCCAGGCGTTTGCCTTACAAGCGGCCAACATGGCCGACCCGACTTCGATTCCTCCGCCCCTCTCGGAGAGCCCGGCAAGCTACCGAGAGTATTCGATATGCCAGACACAGTAACAACAAAGTCTCCAATGGAGACGTTACTGGGCCCGCTCGAGCAAATCGACGATCAACGGGAGGGCCTTTACCTTTTCTGTACTGATTGATATATAAGTTAATTTTACTGTAGTTAGGTATCATATTCTGCAAAATTTCTTGTGTTTGTTTTGGCCACATCTGGCAACACTCAAGTCTTACTCCTGACTCTGCAATAAGCAATTCTTGAAGGCTTGGTGGACTTATGGGATGCTTGGGACTGATCCTGGGTGAGCTTCATGCAAGACAAATGCCCTACCTGCTGTCCTATCACTTGGTTCCCCATTTCATATATTTTACACTTAGGATATTGTTTTTTGACTCAGGATATGGCTTATCTCGGTGCATGTTCCGTGTGTACTGGAAAAGAATGAATATTCTGTTGTTTGGAATGGTCTATATGTGCCCCTAATATTTGTTGTTTGTTTTAGATCTATACTGTGACCAGGCAGTGCTTGGAGCCGACTCCCAAGTCAGTGGTCAGGGGCTACTCCCAGAGGTGCCCAGGATACTAACTGGTGCCAGAGATTGAACTTGGAGATGCTACATGCAAAGCATGTGCTCCAGACTCTTGTGATATCTCTCCTTTGTTTTGGGGGGTCTGGGAGGGTTGACATGATGCTCAGCAGTGCTCAAAGTCTATTCCTGATTCTCCGCTTAGGCATGACCTAAGAAGTGCTTGGGAAACCACATGCAGTAGTGAGGAATGAAACTGGGTCAGTGGCATTTAAGATAACTACCTTACCTCCTCTACTGTCTCTCTGGCCCTAAATTCGAAGTTTAATTTTTAACTGGATGATGACTTTGGGATCCAGAAACATCTCTACAGCTTGTTGCTCTCTTTTGAAATTTATTTGTGAATTTCTGGTTTGTGGATGCTTAATGAGTTTATGTGACACCAGAGTAGTTCCTGGGCATGACTGCCAAGCTCCTGGAAGAACATGGAGATGGGGGAGGTTGCCCATTCCTGATTCCTTAAGAGCCTGGATTTTGGTCACTACCTGAGTTTTTCAGCAGATTTATTTTCATGGATGAGGCTCATCCTGGACTGTGGAGATTGGCTGTCAACATGGTGGCAGTTGAGTTCTGGTAGTTTTGGGCTGCTGGGACTCTGTTTGGACTCGTGGTGGGTTTACCCACCCCACTCCCAGGTCCTCCAGATGAGACTCAGCCTGGTGCGGTATCTGGAGGCAACTCTCCCTCAAAGGCATTCTTAATCAATGGCGGAATAAATAGCAGTACTCCTACATAAAAAAAAAAGACATTTTTTTATTTTTATTAGTGAAACACCATGAGGTACAGTTGTAGACTTAGAAATTTTTGTGCTTGGGTTTAACTTATACAATGTTCAAATACCCATCCCTCCACCAGTGCCCATTTCCCACCACCACGGATCCCAGCATTCCTCCCCTCCCCCATCCCTCCATCCCACCCTGCCTCTGTGGCAGGGCATTCTCTTTTGTTCTCTCTCTCTTATTGGGTGTTGTGGTTTGCAAAAGAGGCAATGGGTGACAGTCATGTTTGGTCTATAGTCTACTTTCAGCATGCTTGTCCCATCCTGGGAGGATTCTCCCATCACCCAGAAAAGACAATCTTAAGAAAATTTCCTTAATTCTTTTTTCTTTACTGTGATTGCTGAGCACTGACAAATAAGACTTTAAGCACACTTTGTTGCCATTAGCTTTAAATCATGCCAAGGTTCCAATAGTTCTACTCAGCACTGATGTTCAAAGCAATGTTTTCACTTCAAAACAGTAAAAAGGGCAGATCACATTTTTAACATTAGTTTTAGAATAGTTTTTATTCTGTGAACTCTTTTGAAATGGTTTTAGGATTTTCTATATCCCTTAAAACATAATCTGAGAATTACTTGTGTAATAATCTAAGATCATAGAGGACAGATGCTAGAATCAAACAAATCTGGTTATACCTAGCTGTAAGAGCTAGAAAAAGTCATTTATTACATCAGCTTTACTTGTAAAGTGAGTTTATGGTGGTACTGTATCATACAGTTTGAATGATGATGTGTTTTAGTCTATGAAGAACTCTTAGAAGAGTTCTTGTCATAGAATAAGTTAATGAATTTGCATTTTTGGTATTCTACTTATACACAGGCTTACATTTTAATTCATTGATTCTGGGTGTTTGAAATTTCATTCAGGTTCATCTTAGGACTTTCAAATCAGCTTATACTTAAGCCAGACCAAATAGTTTTCTGTCTAAAGAAAGAAATATTTCTTTGTGAATCTTGTTAATACCACTTTAGGTTGCAGAATAAACTATTAATTGCTTTGGTAGCAGTGATGGAGAAGTGTGTGTTCCCATCTTTATTCTATAACGGATTGTCCCACTAATCAATGTCTGCCTTTAAGAAAATTCCTTCTGTAGCTTTAATGGCTTTGGGCGGTGTTTTCAATGTGTTACAAAGGGGTTGTTAGGTTTTTCGTGGTCTTTGTTGTTAAGCAATGCACACTTGACTAGTTCTAAAGTTTAGCAGCCTTTTGTATTTATTCTGAAGGCTTTGTTTCGACTTCATATGTATTTTTGCAATAAAATTTTATTTGAAAGTTTTTAGCTCTTTGACATATTTAACTACTTTTGATTCTCCTATTCTATGATATGTGCCCAGATCTTTATGAGAAGAGTCCAGTTATCATTTTTGCCACTTAACTTAAGAAGAAGTATTGAATCTCTCAATATAGTCAGAATTATTGTTTCCAGGATCAGACTCATAGTACAGGCTTAAGGCATTTGCCATGCACAAGGCCAACCCCAGTTCTACTCCTAGTTTGATACAATTCCAGCACCATATATGGTGCCTTAAGCATCTCTAGGTGTGGCCTCCAAACAAAAAAGAATTCTTTCCTTAAGGTAAGTCAATAATTTATGCAGATCATGCAGACATCGATTCCTTCTAGATTTTTAAACTTATTTGTCAGAAATTCTAATAGAAAATAGTTTGGGGTGTGTGTCGGGGGGAGGAATTGGGCCATATCCAGCTGTTCTCGGAATATATGGCTCTGTACTCAAAAATCATTTCTGACTCTGCTCAGGGGGCCATAAAAGATGCCAGTGTTTTGAACTAGGTTGGCCACATCCAGACATCTTAATCCCTGTGCTCTCGCTGTGTCCTCAAAAAAAGTAGCTTTATCATGCCTTTTGAAACCACAACACCTTTATGCGATGGATCAACACTCTGGGCTAAATATTAGTGCTTTGTATGATTAACATTTACCTGAATATTTTTTTATCGTATTACTAAATATGAGACAGAGAGGGCATCAACTTTGAATTTTAATTTTATGGAAGTCAACTTAAAACTTTATCCACTCTCAAAGAAATAAACCTTCATTTTGTAGTCTAAAGAAAGTAAATCCAAAATCTTTACAAAATTTCAGTGTATATTGAATGCATATTTGCATAAAAGGATAATAAATACAGTATTTATCTGTCATCTTTGTAACCAACAACAAAATCAGATTCACTTCTGATTCGAACTTTGAATGAACTCTTTTATAAAGCACCAATTTTACATTTTCCTATTTGTCTCACTCTCTTTGACATATCATAAACACTTGAGGAAAAATTTTTTTTTTATCAAGAGAACTTTGATGTAATTTGCTAAGACCCTACAAAGATCTGGAATAATTTCATATTTTCTTTAACCTCATGTTTATAATTTGGTTTTTGGAGTTGTATGAAATGCCTTTCACTCTAAGTTAGACTGGATGATAATCACTCTTCTCTGCCTCGCCAAAAGGTAATACTCGGTGCAGTGACACATTCAAAAGGAAAGTGGAAAATTTTCCAAGCATTTATCTTAACTGTATTTTTGTGATGGATGCCCTTTTTTCCCCTGTTTGTTTTCATTGCAAGTAAAGTGTTTCTTTGTTAACTCCAAGGACACATGTGTATTCTATACCTAGACCCCAAGAGTTTCCCATCCATGTGCTTATATTATGCTATTTCTAAAGACTTGTGTACACCTAAGCTCTTAATCCTTTCCCATGAGCCATCTCCAAAAGCAAACTTCATCTTTAGTGAAGTAAGAATTGTTTCTGAAGATTGTCCTTGGATTCATTTGTAAAACAGGAAGAGCGTTTGCAATTCTGGGAGTTCCCCTTGGCTCCCACCAACAAACAACTGAAGGTTTCTGGAACCTGCATAGGTCCACTTCTTAATAGAACAGAAACACAACTTTTAAAATCTGAGTTAGCAAAAATAAAAACATTGTACTAAGGATATCGAACTCGGGTCGGCCATGTTGGCCGCTTGTAAGGCGAACGCCCTACGCGCTGTGGGAATTTCTTATGGTTTTTAAATTTATAAGTATAGTTTTTTATTTTGCTAAATATAAAGCTGCCCTTTCAGGCACATAATAGTAGACTGAAGAAACTTTTCTCACAGGCTGCTTCCAGACTACTCCTTTAGTTTGCATCAATGTAGTGTTTTAAAATAGTAAGATCTTCCAACATTATAATTGGAAAATTACTTTTCAAGAAGTTACTAGATAAATAAATGTAAGGCAGAAGTCTACATAACATACTTAAGGGATTAATGGTTAAAATGTCCTCCTTCCATTACCTGCATGTCTATTAATCATGTAATCTTGGCTGTTGATATCTTATGTGTTCGAACTGTATATTTCTGAATGTTTAGAAATACAATTATACATTTTGGCTTGGGATTTCAAAACAGCAAATTTTTCCAGTTTTTTATTATGTAAATTAATAGAGATATCTATGCATTTCTCTATGATATCTTGCTAAATAAAGGTAATGTGGACTTGTTTCTATTAGAAGAAAGAGATTCTCACAAAATGAATGATTAAAATTATTTTAGAACTTTAGTATTAGCACAGCGGGTAGGGCGTTCGCCTTACAAGTGGCCAACATGGCCGACCCGAGTTCAATTCCTCCGCCCCTCTCGGAGAGCCCAGCAAGCTACCGAGAGTATCTCGCCCGCACGGCAGGGCCTGGCAAGCTCCCCGTGACGTATTCGATATGCCAGACACAGTAACAACAAAATCTCCAATGGAGACGTTACTGGGCCCGCTCGAGCAAATCGACGATCAACGGGAGGGCCTTTACCTTTACCTTATTCTTTAGTCAGATACATCATTTTCTCATTGGTTTATTTTCTCCTAATTTCTATGGAAAATCACTCTTTTGTCAAATAAATAAGACATTCCTGGCAACTTTGTTTTATAGGATAACTTTATATGCTATCTACATATTTCAATAAGAGAGACCTCTCTCTGCATTCCTACAGGAGTTGGATTATTTATGTCCTTCTGTATTTCTCCTTTCCCCCTCTCTGATCCTGTTCAAATTTTTGATTCTGCCAAAATGGGGCAGTCAGACCTAAGTTGACTTGAAATTTGGTGGTTTAATGTTGATGATAAACTATACATTGAATTGCTTTGTTTAATGAAACAGTAAACTAACGTATAAATTAGGTATTCAAATAAGTATGTAATAACTACATTTGTGGCTCTCAGGAATAAATTTTTATTATATGTATTAATAATGATTGATTAGTGAACCTTAAGCAAATTATTTGCAGTTGAGCTTGAATATTTTAACACCCCACTTTTTTTCAAGGTGTTTACAAGTGCTACACTTTTGAGGTAGCATAGTTTTCATTGGTGGCTATAAAATAGATATGAAAGAGAAAAAAATATCTCTTGAGGGAAGTCACAAATAGTCCCGTTTATTTGCTATTGCTTAGCAGTACTACGTGATAGGCTCTATTTTTATATTTGACTTAACTATTATGTTGTTAACTTTCATTCAATTACTGATCAAGAGTTTCCTCTATGAAGATGTTTTTGTCATTCTTGGAACCACATGGAGTTTTCCCTTTAATAATACTACTGTTTACTGAGGTCCCAGGCATGTGACCTTCTTTAAAAAAAAAAAGGGCAAAGCATTTTCCTACATTTAGTATGTGGTTGGAAGTCAGTTGGCCCATTCACATCAAGTCTAATTTGATGTGAGTTAGTACTAACCTTTTACAAAATCCATGGTTTAAAATTTAGACTAGATGGAGACAATAAATCTTAGTGTTTAAATCACCCAACTGGGTAATAGTACTGTTTGTTACATTACTCCAGACTTTGGTCCTAAATCTGTTATTTTGTGATGTAAAGCCTTGGTTACTTTTCAGTGCTTTTAAATTTGTTTGCAGAAGGTGGAGCCCAGAAAATGTGCCCATCATTGAATGCTCTAAGTTTAGCCGAGGAAAAAGCAAGGCTTCTGTAATGTTTCTATTCTGAAAGAGTTGTATTTATCTGAGTTACAGAACTGGTTTACATAAGTGAGAAACTAAGATTTTCCATATGCCAGGAAAAATTTCAAAAGGATAGCTTTTGTGCTTGCCATTTCATACCTACTGAATGTTACAAACAAATACTTGTGCCTGCACTAGGCCATTTGTGGATTTGTGTAATTGTGGTTCACAAGTCATTCAATCTCAAGACTTTTCCAGGTACAAATGAGGAACCCTTAGAAATTTAGTCCTCCCTCTGCATTTCTGGAATGAGATTAGGTGTTTGAACTTTACAGATTTTTTTGTTGTTTCAAAAAAGATTATTAGAAGGTCCAGAGAGATAATTTAGGGTTCACGTGTTTGTCTTACATGTCCTCGAGCACTGACAGCTATAAGCCCAGAGCACAGAGCTGGGAGTAAGTCCTGAGCACAGATGACTGTGCATTCTGCCATCCTCTCCCCAAGTCCCCCACCTCCCCCCCAAAAAAAGATTTATTAAAGGCTTAATTTATTTCAGAAAGGAGTTCTGCTACCTTTGTTATGGTTGATGGAACTGGGATTAAAAGTTATTAAAATCTTTATTTGCTTTTTAAAGTTAACTTTTAAAATGAACTTGGCTGGAGCAATAGCACAGCGGGTAGGGCGTTCGCTTTACAAGCGGCCAACATGGCCGACCCGAGTTCGATTCCTCCGCCCCTCTCGGAGAGCCCGGCAAGCTACCGAGAGTATTCGATATGCCAGACACAGTAACAACAAAGTCTCCAATGGAGACGTTACTGGGCCCGCTCGAGCAAATCGACGATCAACAGGAGGGCCTTTACCTTTACCTTTACCTTTAAAATGAACTTAAATGAGCTTTTCACACACACTGGTTAGTGCCTTTTTTTTTTCTTTTTTAGTCACGTCCAGCGATGCACAGGGTTACTTCTGGCTCATGCACTCAAGAATTACTTCTGGCAGTGCTTGGGGGACCATATGGGATGCTGGGAATCAAACATGGGTTGGCCGTGTGCAAGGCAAATGCCCTACCCACTAGTGTGCTATCTCTCCAGCCCCTTAGTGCCTTTTTTGTTGCTGTCATTTGCTGTTTGTTTGGGGGCCATAACCGGTGGTGGTCAAGGGGTTACTCCTGGCTCAGCATTCAGTACTCATTCCTGGTGGTGCTCAGGGGAGCATATGGGGTTGTGGGGATCCAACCTAGGTTGACCACATGCAGGGCAAGTGCCCTGCTCACTGCACCACCCTGTACTATTGCTCCAGCCTCTAGCCCCCAGGAGAGGTTGTTTTTTTTTTTTTTTTTTTTGCTGCTGTTTGGGTGCCAGGAATTGATCCCTGGGCACTATCCATGCAAGGCAAGTTTGACCAGTAAACTAAAACCTTGGCTCCATATATTGATTTTTTTTAATATACTTTGTTGCTTACTTTGGCCACAAACTGATAAATTTGTTTTCAAAATTCATGAAGAAATTTTAATCAGACACTTTCTTCACAAGGAAATCAGAAACAATTTCAGTAAAATTTCATGTTTAATTATTGACTCTTAGTCTTACCTTTTATAGTAAATGAATTGTCCAGCAAGAAAAAACTCCAAACTTCACAAAATAAATTAACATTTTTTTCCATTTTGAACTTTAGAGACAATAAATAGGCAAACAAATAAAACAAAAGTCAATCAGAGGGATCTCAATACTCTGCGAAACGGGGGTGCCAGACTTGAACCTGTAGCCTAAGCATGCAAGCGTGCACTCCTGTGCTTTAGGCTCTCTTCTGGCTTCTGCAGGGGATCTTTCTTACTTGAGTTTTACAGTTTATGTTAGCGTGCAGTTTTGATAAATGTTCCAGAATATGAAATCTGAAGTCATTTTGCAAGTTCCCAGGACATTCAGAGTATTTTTCCCCAGCCCTTTGTTGTTGTTGTTTTCATGAGCAAGAGTCATCCACATTTGGTTGAGGTGCTTGTGCTCTTGGCCCTGTGCTCATCAGGGGTTACACACCAGTTTCAGTGTCTGTCTATGTGTTTATTGCAGGTCACATTGATTTAGTTGTAATGTAATCATACATTCTGCTTGCAATATTCTCCAGGCCTCACTGTGTTGCTCAGACAAGTGCCTGCCGGAGGACCCCACTTCATGCCATGGAGGGGGATGCTCATAGCCTCATGTTTGCTAAGAAGTACCTACCTTTAACCATTGATCCATTCCCCATATTCTTCTAAAAAATCTTTTAAAGTTGAAAACTTTTTTGATAGTTAATTCGAAAGACTTTTTTTAAAAAATTTTTTATTAGTGAGAGGCAGGAAAGATAGCACAGCAGGTAGGGTGTTTGCCTTTTACTTGACTGACCTGGGTTCGATTCCCAACACCCCATATGGTCCCCTGAGCACCACCAGGAGTAACTCCTGAGTGCAGAGCCAGGAGTAACCCCTGCGCATCGCCAGGTGTGAACCAAAAAGCAAAAAACAAAAAAAACAAAACAAAAAAAAAAACAACTTATTAGTGAAAGTCCATGAGGCACAGTTGTAGACTTAAAAAATTTTGTGTTTGGGTTTCGATTATACAATGATCAAATACCCATCCCTCCACCAGTGACCATTTTCCACCACCATGGATCCCAGTATCCCTCCCACCCCCATCTCCCCCATCCCACCCTGCCTCTGTGGCAGAACATTCCCTTTTGTTCTCTCTCTCCTTTTGGGTGTTGTGGTCTGCAAAAGAGGCATTGAGTGGCAGTCATGTTCGGTCTATAGTCTACTTTCAACATGCATCTCCCATCCTGGGAGGATCCACCAAACAGCCTTTATTTGGTGCTCCCTTCTCTGTCTGAGCTGCCTTTTCCCCTAGCATGCCCGGCTGGCCTCTAAGCCAGGGAGTAATCCTCGTGGTACTTATCTCGGCTATTCTTGGGTATTAATCTCATATTTTGTTTCTTTATGTTCCCCAGATGAATGCAATCTTTTTATGTCTGTCTCTCTCTTTCTTACTCATTTCACTTACCATGATACTTTTCATGTAGTACCACTTGTATGTAAATTTCATGACTTCATCTTTTCTAACAGCTACATAGTACTCCTTTATGTAGATGTACCAAAGTTTCTTTAACCAGTCATCTGTTCTCGGGCACTCAGGTTTTTTCCAGATTCTGGCTATTGTAAAGAGTGCTGCAATGAACAAACAAGTGCAGATGTCACTTCGACTATACTTTGCTGCCTCTCAGGGATATATTCCCAGGATTGGTATTGATGGTCAAATGGGAGCTCAATTTCTACTTTTTTGAGAATCGTCCATACTGTTTCGAAAGACATTTTTAACCTTTGTCTCTTGAAGTAAAAATTATAAAGTTAGTAATGTTCTTAGAAGAACCTTACTAATGCTATATTGATCCTGGAGTCTTGAATTAGTTACATTTTGTTTCCTGAATACTGTTTTCCTAACTTCTTCAGTTTATCAAATTAGCATTTTTCCCAAGAGTATTGGTTGTATAATTAATTTATCCTCATTTACTTATTCAATTAAAATGATTGCATTGTCTTTGCTATTTTTTCTGTAAGTCAGAATGTTTAGGATGGGTTGTTGGTTTATATTAGAGAACTATAAACATTCATACACTGTAGTACTGTCCTCTCGTTGTTCATCGGTTTGCTCGAGTGGGCACCAGGAACTTCTCACAACAAATTGTGAGACTTGTTGTTACTGTTTTTGGCATATTGAATCCATCCCAGGGAGCTTGCCAGGCTTTGCCGTGCAGGCAAGATACTCTCAGTAGCTTGCCGCGCTCTCTGAGAGGGGCAGAGGAATTGAACCCAGGTTGGCCATGTCGGCCTCATGCAAGGCAAACGCCTTACCTGCTGTGCTATTGCTCCATGCATTCCTACACATGTATGATTTAAAAAAAAAAAAACAACCTTTTGTTCCTAATTTCATTAGGAACAATGAAATTTTCCTATGAAACTTCTTTGCTTCTGGAAGTTTTACTCTTTCAGAAGTAAAGCCAGGGCAGAGCAGATACATCCTATCTAGCAGAGTTTCTCTTCACCGCCATGACCTCTAATATGGGCCAGTAGCTAATAATAATTTACATGAAAAGACAGGGTTCCTGTAATGGGAAAGTTGGATTTCTTTCTATGTCAATACCCTTTTATATTCACTCTTCTTAAAACCAATCTGTGGGATATTTCAGTTTCATCATTATTCCGGAAGAACTTGAACTAACACTTCATGGGCTGCCTTTTAAGGGAATGTTTATAATCACCAGACTTGGCTGGTTCTTGAACCAGATTCAGTATCAGCAAGGACATTCTCTTCCAAAGGTCATGGAAGCAGAATTACTATCCAGGTGTCCTTTGCCTCAGCTTATAAGTGTTCTGGAAATACCATTTCTCCATAATATTAAAGTTTCAGTTTTAAACTTTAAATGTCAGAATAACTTGGCAAGTCCTTGATTTTTTTTAATTGAAAAAAAAAAAGAAACAGAAGTATAGTACTGTATATTGACCAAATGTAAAATATCTTGTCTCTATATTTAGAATGATTTTTGAACTTGCATTTGAATATGTTCATATCAGCTTAGGGTTTGAAATATGTATAAGAATAATTATAAAAACTTGAGTAAAAATCTATGTAGTCCCTTTCATAGGAAAATAATCTTTTTAAAACATTGCAAGGTCGAAACATAAAAGATATTTTTCTACTCCCAATTCTTCTGACACTGAATATGTAGCTTTTGCATACCAAGAAATTCTCCATCTTGCTACACTACAATTTTAATTTTATTCTGGCACTTATCTGTTCAGAGTTAATGAGATCACATAGGTATTAGGCTCAGTCTCATGGGACAGCCCACCCTGTCAAAAGCCAGTCATACGTAGTTACCCACATTTTTGTCTGACTTGGCTACAAGTCTGTTTATTAAGCATGATTAAATGAAGTTATTATATTAATTAAATAGTTTCATTAGATCCTTAAAAGTATCAGATGTACAGAAGTTAGAGATATGAGAACATCTTTGCTGAGAAGAAATATTTATTGTTCATCTGTGTATTAAATTATGGTGTTGGGGAGATTCGAAGATAATAGTGAAAAAAACTATAGTATAACAAAGTATAAGTTGATGAAAGGGACAGAGTTGGAGATTAAATGTATATTATTGAGGCAGTATTAAAGATGATTTATTATAAAATTAAAGTTGACCTTTGTGATTAGAAAAAGTTTTTTGGTATGTTTAGTTAGCATGGTAACAGTAGTGTTAAGTTTAAAGGTTTTGATATACAAATTAATGCAGCTTTAACACCACAAGAGTGCCCAAGACCTTCCACCACTGCCCTTATATTACTTCTAGTCTGCTTCTTCCCCTTCCACTCCCCAAGTGCTTCTAAATCTCAGTTTCATAATCCAAGGCTAAGGGTTTGTCTAGTACTGTGTATTCTCTTGTTTGGTTTCTCTATATGCCACAGATGAATGACATCACGGGCATTTGTCCTTTTCCTTCTGACTTATTTCATTTAACATTATAACCCTTCAGTTTTATCCAAGTTACATTAAATTACAATATTTCATCTTTAGCTGCATGTATACCTGAAATATGTATACAAGGGAATATGTATATATATTCCATTTTGTGTGTGTATATCTATATATACCACAACTACTTTACTTATTCATGTTTTTTTTTCCCCTTTATTTTATTTTATTTTTTTAAAGTTGTAGATTTACAATTTTTTGTGCTTTGGTTTCAATTATACAATGATCAGATACCCATCCCTCCACCAGTGCCCATTTTCCACCACCATGGATAATATCCCTCCCACCCCCATCCCCCCATCCCCCCTGTCTCTGTGGCAGGGCAATCCCCTGTGTTCTCTCTCTCCTTTTGGGTGTTGTGGTCTGCAAAAGAGGCATTGAGTGGCAAACATGTTCAGTCCATAGTCTACTTTCGACATGCATCTGCCCTCCTGGGAGGATCCTCCAAACATACTTTATTTGGTGCTCCCTTCTCTATCTGAACTGCCCTTTCCTCTAGGATACCTGGCTGGCCTCTAAGTTATGGAGTAATCCTCCTGGTGATGATCTCAGCTATTCTTGGGTATTAATCTCATACTTTGTTACTTTATATCCCCCAGATGAATGCAATCTTTCTATGTCTATCCCTCTCTTTCTGACTCATTTCGCTTAGCATGATACTTTCCATATTGTACCACTTGTATGTAAATTTCATGACTTCATCTTTTCTAACAGCTACATAGTACTCCATTGTGTAGATGTACCAAAGTTTCTTTAACCAGTCATCTGTTCTTGGGCATTCAGGTTTCTTCCAGTTTCTGGCTATTGTAAAGAGTGCTGCAATGAACAAACAAGTGCAGATGTCACTTCGACTATACATTTTTGCCTCTCTGGGATATATTCCCAGGAGTGGTATTGCTGGGTCAAATGGGAGCTCAATTTCTAATTTTTTGAGAATCGTCCATACTGTTTTCCAGAAGGGCTGAACCAGTCGGCATTTCCACCAACAGTGAAGGAGTGTCCCTTTCTCGCCACATCCACGCCAGCATCGGTTGCTTTTGTTCTTTTGGATGTGGGCCAGTCTCTGAGGTGTGAGATGGTATCTCATTGTGGTTTTGATCTGCATCTCCCTGATGATTAATGATGTAGAACATTTTCTCATGTGCTTTTTTGCCATTCGGATTTCTTCTTTGAGAAAGTTTCTGTTCATTTCATTGCCCCATTTTTGGATGGGGTTGGATGTTTTCTTCTTGTGGAGTTTAACCAGTATTCTGTATATCCTGGATATCAACCCCTTGTCAGATGTGTATTCGGTGAATATCCTTTCCCATTCTGTAGACTGTCTTTGTATTTTGGTCACTGTTTCTTTGGAGGTGCAGAAGCTTCTTAGTTTAAGATAGTCCCATTTATCTATCTCTGTTTTCACTTGCTCGGCCAGTGGCGTGGCATCTTTGAAGATACCATTAGCTTCAATGTCATGGAGGGTTTTGCCAACTTTATCTTCAATGTACCTTATGGTTTCTGGTCTGATGTTGAGGTCTTTAATCCATTTTGATCTTACTTTTGTACATGGTGTTAGGCAGAGTTCTGAGCCTATTTTTTTGCATGTAGCCGTCCAGTGATGCCAACACAATTTATTAAAGAGGCTTTCCTTACTCCACTTCACATTACTTGCACCTTTATCAAAGATTAGATGAGCATATGATTGAGGAGAGATGTCAGTGTATTCAACCCTGTTCCATTGGTCTGCAGTTCTGCCTTTGTTCCAGTACCATGCTGTTTTAATTATTACTGCTTTGTAGTACAGTTTGAAGTTCGGGAGGTTGATTCCTCCCATTTTCTTTTTCCCAAGAATTGCTTTAGCTATTCGTGGGGGCTTATTGTTCCATATAAATTTCAAGAGTGTTTGCTCCATTTCTTTGAAGAATGTCATGGGTATCCTTATAGGGATTGCATTGAATTTATACAATGCTTTCGGTAGTATTGCCATTTTGACAATGTTAAGTCTCCCGACCCATGAGCAGGGGATATCTTTCCATTTCCTCATGTCCTCTTTTATTTCCTGAAGTAGCGTTTTGTAGTTTTCTTTGTACAGGTCCTTTACTTCCTTAGTTAAGCTGATTCCTAGGTACTTGATTTTCTGGGGCACAATTGTGAATGGGATTGTTTTTTTCATGTTGCTTTCTTCTCTCTCACTGTTTGCGTATAGGAAAGCCATGGACTTTTGGGTATTGATTTTATAACCTGCAACTTTACTATACGAGTCTATTGTTTCTAGGAGTTTTTTGGTGGAAGTTATTGGGTTCTCTAAGTAGAGTATCATATCATCTGCGAATAGTGAGAGCTTGATTTCTTCCTTTCCTACCTGAATGCCCTTAATATCTTTTTCCTGCCTAATCGCTATTGCAAGTACTTCCAGTACTATATTGAACAGTAGTGGAGAGAGTGGGCATCCCTGTCTCATCCCTGATCTTAGAGGGAAGGCTCTCAGTTTTTCCCCATTGAGGATGATGCTTGCTGTAGGCTTGTGGTAGATTGCTTTAATTATGTTGAGGAAGGTCCCCTCTATACCCATTTTGGCTAGGGTTTTCATCATAAAGGGGTGCTGGATCTTATCAAATGCTTTCTCTGCATCTATTGATATGATCATATGCTTTTTATCTTTTCTTTTGTTGATATGATGGATTATGTTGATTGATTTCCGAATGTTAAACCATCCTTGCATCCCTGGGATGAATCCTACTTGGTCATGGTGTATGATCTTTTTGATGAGTAGTTGGATTCTATTTGCTAGTAGTTTGTTGAGGATCTTTGCATCTGTGTTCATCAGGGATATCGGCCTGTAATTCTCTTTCTTTGTGGTATCTCTGTCTGCTTTTGGTATCAGTGTGATATTTGCTTCGTAGAAACTGTTCGGAAGTGTTTTTGATATTTCAATTTCGTGGAAAAGCTTAAAGAGCATCGGGAGTAAGTCCTCTTTAAAGATTTGGAAGAATTCACTAGTGAATCCATCCGGGCCAGGACTTTTGTGCTTGGGGAGACTTTTTATTACCATTTCAATTTCCTTGATGGTGATAGGTCTGTTCAGGTATTCCAGGTCTTCTTGGTTCAGCCTTGGGAGTCTGTAGGAGTCTAGGAATTTATCCATTTCCTCGAGGTTTTGATGTTCCGTGGCATAAAGCTTCTCAAAGTACTCCCTGAGGATCCTCTGAATTTCTGTGGTTTCTGTTGTAATGACCCCCTTTTCATTTCTGATTCGGTTTATTAGGGTTTTCTCTCTCCCTTTCTTTGTGAGTTTTGCTAGAGGCTTATCGATCTTGTTAATTTTCTCAAAGAACCAGCTTTTGGTTTCATTGATCTTTCGGATTGTTTTTTGGGTTTCCATCTCATTAATCTCTGCTCTGAGTTTTATTATTTCCTTTCTCCTGTTCGGGTTGTGCTCCTTTTTTTGGTCCTTCTCCAAGCTCTTAAGCTGTGAGGTTAGGTTACTTATGTGTGCTCGCTCCTCCTTCCTGAGGAATGCTTGTAGAGCTATAAACTTTCCTCTTAACACAGCCTTTGCTGTGTCCCATAAGTTTTGGTAACTCGTGTTCTCATTTTCATTCATTTCTAGGAATCTTTTGATTTCCTCTTTGATTTCCTGTCTAATCCACTCGTTGTTCAATAGTGCACTGTTTAATTTCCAGGTGTTTGATTTAGTTTTCTGTTTTTGTGTGTGATTTACTTCTAATTTCAGCGCATTATGGTCTGAGAAGATTGTTGATACAATCTCTACCTTCTTAATTTTATGGAGGCATGTTTTGTGGCTCAGCATGTGGTCTATCTTGGAGAATGTTCCATGTACGCTTGAGAAGAATGTGTATTCAGCTTTTTGTGGATGAAGTGTCCTGTATATATCTACTAAGTCCCTTTCTTCCATTGTTTCCCTCAAATGAAGTATGTCCTTGCTAAGCTTGAGTCTGGTTGATCTATCAAGAGGTGACAAAGCAGTGTTGAAGTCTCCCACTAGTGTTGTGTTGCTATTGATGTCTTTTTCCAAATCTATGAGTAGTTGTTTTAAGTACTTTGCTGGTCTCTCATTAGGTGCATATACATTTATTATTGTAAGTTCTTCCTGTTGTACAGATCCTCTGATCAATAAGAAATGGCCTTCACTGTCTCTTATGACCTTCCTCACTCTGAAATCGATGTGGTCTGATATAAGGATGGCTACCCCAGCTTTTTTATGGGAGCTGTTTGCCTGTAGGATTGTTTTCCAGCCTTTGACTCTGAGTCTGTGTTTGCTTTGACTATTGAGATGCGTTTCTTGCAGGCAGCAGAATGTTGGGTTCAATTTTCTAATCCATCCTGCCACTCTAAGTCTTTTAATTGGTGCGTTTAGCCCATTGACATTGAGAGAGATTATTGTTATGGGATTTTGTCCCATTGTTCTGTTAAAGTTTGGTGTATTTGAGAGGCCTTTCTTGCCTTAAAGTAGCCCATTTAGTTGTTCTTGTAACCATGGTTTTGAGTCTATGAAGTTCCTGAGCTGTTGTTTGTCTGTGAAACTGTGTGTTGTTCCTTCTATTATGAATGAGAGTCTTGCTGGGAAAAGTATTTTTGGGGAGGCATTTATTTCATTGAGTTTTTTTACTATGTCCCACCACTGTTTTCGGGCCATGAGGGTTTCATCAGAAAAATCAGCTGTGAATTTTAAGGATGCTCCTTTGTAAGAGATTTCTTTCTTCGATCATGCTGCTTTCAGAATTTTGTCTCTGTCTAAGGTTTTGGTCATTTTGATCAGAATGTGTCTTGGGGTATTTTTATTCGGATTTCTTCTAGCTGGTACCCTTCGGGCCTCCTGAATGTGGTCACAAGTTTTCTTCAGCTCTGGAAATGTTGTAACAATGATTTCTTTGACAGTTTCTTCTTCATCAAAGTTTTCTTCCTGTCCCTCTGGGACTCCAATAATTCTTATGTTACCCCTCTTGGCTTCATCACGATCTTCTCTTGCCATCTGTTCCCGAATTGTGAGTCTCTTTTCCATTTTCTGCTCTTTTCTGGATAGTCTCTGAACTTCATCTTCGAGCTCACTGATTCTGTTCTCAGCCGCTCTTACTCTGCTGCTGAGGCCTTCCACTGAGCTTTTCAATTCGCCTACAAGATTTTTCAGGTCTGACATTTCTGATTGCATTTTCCTCATTTCTGCCTTCAGATCCTCTTGTCTTCTATTGGCATTGTTTTCCATTGTTTCTTTTAATTCCCTAATCATCCTAAGTAGCTCCCTTCTGAATTCCTTGTCAGAGAGGTTGTCTAACACTACAGTACTGTTGGTGTCATCTGGGCTAGACTCTTCAATATGAAAGTTTGATGGGCTTTTGCGTTGCTTTACCATTGTGAGAGGTGTGGTTTAGTCCTTCACGTTCACTGTTACTATTCTGCTTGATATGCAGTGTGAGTTAAGATAGGCTTATGAGTTATTGGCTACTGTGTTTCTAGTGGCTGAGCTAAAATAGAGAAGTTTCCATCTAAGAAGTTAGCTTATGGTTCCTATGGCATACGTAGTGGGAAAATATTTCGCGGCCGCGTGAGCGACCGCGGCTCCGGAAACAGTCCCTGGCACTGGGCGAGGAGTTGGGAAGGTCTCCTGTTTGGAATTGGAGCCGTTCAGCTTTGTTGCCCAGAGCTGGGCCTCTGTGCCCGTCCCATGCAGATCAGGGGTTGAAAACCGGCTGTCTAGGGGCTGTTTCTAGCTGCGCGTGCCCAGAAAGGAACCCAGGCCCTTGGGGGCGGGCTGTACCTGTTGGAATTGGAGCCGTTCAGCTTTGTTGCCCAGAGCTGGGCCTCTGTGCCCGTCCCATGCAGATCAGGGGTTGAAAACCGGCTGTCTAGGGGCTGTTTCTAGCTGCACGTGCCCAGAAAGAAACCCAGGCCCTTGGGGGCGGGCTGTACCTGTTGGAATTGGAGCCGTTCAGCTTTGTTGCCCATAGCTGGGCCTCTGTGCCCGTCCCACGCAGATCAGGGGTTGAAAACCGGCTGTCTAGGTGCTGTTTCTAGCTGCGCGTGCCCAGAAAGGAACCCAGGCCCTTGGGGGCGGGCTGTACCTGTTGGAATTGGAGCCGTTCAGCTTTGTTGCCCAGAGCTGGGCCTCTGTGCCCGTCCCACGCAGATCAGGGGTTGAAAACCGGCTGTCTAGGGGCTGTTTCTAGCTGCACGTGCCCAGAAAGGAACCCAGGCCCTTGGGGGCGGGCTGTACCTGTTGGAATTGGAGCCGTTCAGCTTAGTTGCCCATAGCTGGGCCTCTGTGCCCGTCCCACGCAGATCAGGGGTTGAAAACCGGCTGTCTAGGTGCTGTTTCTAGCTGCGCGTGCCCAGAAAGGAACCCAGGCCCTTGGGGGCGGGCTGTACCTGTTGGAATTGGAGCCGTTCAGCTTTGTTGCCCAGAGCTGGGCCTCTGTGCCCGTCCCACGCAGATCAGGGGTTGAAAACCGGCTGTCTAGGGGCTGTTTCTAGCTGCGCGTGCCCAGAAAGGAACCCAGGCCCTTGGGGGCGGGCTGTACCTGTTGGAATTGGAGCCGTTCAGCTTTGTTGCCCAGAGCTGGGCCTCTGTGCCCGTCCCACTTATTCATGTTTTTTGATATTTGAATTGTTACCATATCCTGTTTATTGCACTTAGCATGGCAGTGAACATACGTGTACATATATCTTTTTAATTATTGTTTTTGTGTTTGGGGGATAGATGTCAAGAAATGGAATATGGGTCATATAGATGTTTTCCAAAAGGTCAGTCTGTTCTCAGTTTTTCTGAGAAATACCTATTCATACTGCTTTCTGCAGAAAGTGAACCAGAGAGCATTCCCACCAGCAGTGAGGGTTCCTTTTTCACCTCCAACACTGTTTGTTCCTGGTCTGTTATATACCATTCTTACCACTGTAAGATGGTATCTCTTTTTCACTTTGATTTGCATTTCCCTCTGTAAGAAATAATGAGCACCCTGAGGGGAAAGGGTGTTGCCCCATTTGCCTTCTCCTCTCTGGAAAGAAAGATGGCGGCCGCATGGGAGCCTTGTGGACAGCAGGTATGAGCCGGGGGTGTGGGGGCGACTAAAACCTCATGGGAAGGGGGGCGTTCCGGTCCGTCCTTCACGCCCTACCGAGGCCACCAGTTGCCCCCCACGAGTGGCTCTCTAGCACGGCCACGACTCCAGAGCACAGGAACCAATCTCTTAATTATCTGACTTTCAGTAGAAATACTTCCAGGGTTAATAAGTAAAATAGCGGAAATCTAAAACCAACATTTAATTCTTGAACCCAGCTGTAGAAAGCGAATCATTTCATAATGCTTTTTCAGCTTGTCTGATTTGGGAGGGGGGTCAACTCTAAATAATAGTGGTGCATCTTTTATTGAAACAATGAATCTAATCAAAGAGATAGAGTGTCAACTAGAATTCATCTGCCTCGCAGGCATTGGGAGGGGTGGGGGGTGGGGTTTTATTGGGGTTCTTTGTGGTAAAAAATAAGTATTGGTAAAGGGAAAGGTGTTTGATATTTGCATGACTGACACCTAAACCTGAAAGCTTTATAACTTTTCCCACAGTGATTCAATAAATAGGTAAGTAAATAAATTTAAAAAAAAATAATGAGCACCTTTTTATATGTCTATTGACCACCCAAATGTCCTCTTTAGGGAAGTGTTAGATGGGGAATGTTTAATAGCAGTGGGGTATTTTAAGCTAGACTCTAAAACCTGAGTTGGATAAAGGTAGAAGGAGGTTACTCATTTTTGAGTTAATTTGAGAAAATGTCTGAGAGCCAAAAAGCATAAGACCAGGGGCCAACTATCTCCATAGACAAACACTGGGAAAAGACATAATTAGCTGTGTGTAGAGACTTGTTTTAGCTTTCTTCAGAGGTCTATTTAAAGCTTCTAAATACTACGTTAATAAGATGGGTTGCAGTGGTAGAGTACTGAATGCAAAAAGATCAGTTATGAATCTGGGATATTTATTACTGTCACTGTCCTCCCGTTGTTCATCAATATGCTCTGGCGGGCCCAGTCACGTCTCCATTGTGAGGTTTGTTGTTACTTATTGGCATATTGAATATGTCATGGGTAGGTTGCCAGACTTTGTTGTGTGTGCGAGATACTCTCGGTAGCTTGCCGGGCGCGGAGGAATTGAACCCGGGTCATTCGGTTCAGCCGCGTGTAAGGCAAACACCCTACCGCTGTGCTATTGCTCCAGCCCCTGGGATATTTATACAAAGAAGAAATGAAAGCATTTGGAGAGGACTTAGAAAAGAATAGTTGGGAGAAGGAAGAGTAGGGGGAAATAGGACAAGCAGACATGACAACCGTTTGAGTGTTCAACTAGGACTTCAGACACTTCTACAGGGTACGGTAACTCCCTAAACAAGGTCATCTGCGGCCTAAGACTGCGAATTCCATAACTCCCGTACATCTACTCTTTAAGCCTCCCAGTGGGTGAGAACTGCCGTGGATGTGCTCCCTCCCAGTGAGACAGCTTTCAAGCCTGTTCTTTTCAGAGCCAAATCTCCAAGTGTGTATCCCTGACTTGGTGTGGGGAACAAGTAAGAATCACTTGTGAAGAATGCTTACGACCAGCTGCAGAAACCAGACAGGATGCACCTACGCAGTGTCCTCAATGAAAAATGCGAAAATGAAGCCGCCAAGAGACTAATCAGAAAGAGTGGTCGGAAAGAAGTTGGTGACGGTGGTGGTGATGTGTATGTGTTTACAACTTTATCTTTTCACTAAAAAAAAAGTTATATGTACTCATTGAGGACATTTTTATATCCATATATAGATGTAAAATTTTATTTTTAGGTAAAAATATGGATATAAATATTTTGGCATACTTCCAACAAATCTTTCTATGAAAAAGCTCCTTCCACCACATCTACTCTTTTAGCTAAAGTTTACAGTATGTACAAAATAAAGGCACAAATACACAAGTGATTCTAATTATCTGTTACTTTTTGTCAATGGCAGGGAGATAGGAGCCAGATTATAAAAGGCCATATAGATGGCTTGTGAACTTTTAAAATAAGAGTTTTAAGCAAGGGAGTGCCAAGATCAGATTTATAGTTGAATATGGCTCCTTTGGCTACACAGCAGATTATGTGTTATGGGAGCTGATGATGAACTCCTGGAAATTGATTCTGAGGCTATTCCAAAATCCTGAACTAGAAGAACAAACTAGAGCATTGGGAATGAGTTGTAAAGGCCTTTGAGTTTTCAGAAGAAGAATTGACAGGATTTGATGATTGATGTTTTAGATGAAAAATTATACGTTATTGTTTCTGATCTTTTGTTATAATTTCAATTTGGGGGGCCACACCTAGCTTTGTTCAGGGCTTACCACTGGCTCTGTGCTCAGGGGGTGCTCCTGGTGTTACTTGGGGCAGGTCGCATTTGGTGCTAGGGATTGAACTATGGCCAGCTGCATGCAAGCATGCACTTTACTTGCTAGACTATCTTCGCAGCCCCTCTATTTATATATAGCCTCACATTAAAACTAAGAAAAATGAACTATTTCCTAGGAATTTTAGATTTATTGTGTCCAAGTAAGAAATTATTACCGTTTCATGCAATACTTTCCCTCAGTCTGCCAAACCCTCTCAGGGACAACTGACCTCATTCATCTAGTTGCCCAGGCTAGAAATTTAGAGACATTTCTGTAATATCTATACTTATGTTTAGTCAGTGACCAAAACTTCTCAGGTTCCTAGTGGAATTTATTGTTGCTACTGTATTTGTCAAGTTCTAATTTTTATTTTTTACTTAGAACATAGATGGGCAACCTAAAACTTACAAACTAAATTCATTGTTCCACTCTAGTGTTTTGAAATACCTGTTTTTAAGTATTTTAAAAGGACATATAGCCATATACTTTTTTATCTTGATGTTTTTAATGCTATCATGGCAGAATTGAGTAGTTGGATTATGGATGTGCAGTCTACAAAGCTTAAAATATTTATTATTATCCTCTACAAAAATATCAATGAATCCTGACTTGAAAATATAACTGGCTTCCCTGCTTTCAGTCTGAGCTTTATTGTGTTAATGTAGTGACTTTCTGAAAATACTGTTTTATTTATGTCTTCTCCCATGCTCATATTTTAATGGTTACTACAAACCAATAGAATAAGTTCTACAAGTCATCAATATAGAATATTATCAGTTCTATTAATAGTTTTTCAAATTCTAATTCCTTCTAAACGTGCCTTTGCCAGTTAACCCCAGCTATGAGTCATCAAGTCCTTTAATAGTGGTTCATTTTCAAAGAACCATGTACATAGATGGTCAATCCCCATTAGTAGTAATGTTACAGAATTCAGTCTTTCTACTTCTTGGGGCTTCTTTAATGAATCTGTGTTTTTAATTAAATATTTCTTGGAAGCCATCAACCCATTGTTTGTCAGTAGTATGTCAGTAAAAAGGAAGAAAGTATTTCTGCCAAATATTAGCTCTACTGTTCAGCTACAATTCTGAAAGTTGCTAGAATTTTAATGACCTCTGCTGGTTTCATTTATTTTTGTGGTTTTGAAATGACAACTACTCTAATATCAGGAAACTAAGAGCTTTTCATGGATATTACCACAATGGAAAAGTTATATACAGTTTTCTGTGAAAGAGAATAGGATCAAGCTTTTGCTACATATATGTGTAAATATTCATTTTAGCATCTTAATTCTAATTAAATCATATTTTATAAGTATTAAGGCACTTCATTTGAAAGTTTACTCTCAGACTCCCATAATGACAGAGTTCCTGGAAAAGATTGGCATTGTCCAAAATCAATGCGTTTTCAAATCCTCATCCCAATAAAATTTAATGCCATAAAATGTTTTGGTATATCTCCAGATGGTGGAAAGATTTATAATAACAAAATGAACATTGTTTTCTGGGATGCAAATAAAGTCTGTAAAATCTGATATATTTTAGTCTGGAAAAGATCATAGATGCTTCAAAAAATTTGTCTGTTTCTGAGCACTAACAGAATTTTTAATAGTACTATAAAATCAAAATGCAATTGTGGTTATAGCGAAATTTTACTTTTTATTTATTTATTTGCTCTTTTTGCCACACCCAATAATGCTCAGGGGCTATTCCTGGCTCTGCACTCAGTAATCACTGGTGGCAGTACTTAGGGAACCAGACAGATGCCCAGCATCGAACCCATGACAGTAGTGTGCAACTCAAGCACCTTACCCATGTGCTTTCTCTCCCACCACTGTTACTTTTTTTAAATTCAAAGTATATAGAAAAATTGATATATCAAATTTATTATTTCATTTAAATAGTTTAAAAAAGTCTTTGCTCAGATCAAAATGTACTGAACACTTTCTAAGCATAAGGCAGTTAAGTGCTTTTTTTTATCATTTAACTTTGCTAAAAATTTAATCATATCTTTGTTTCTTTTCTTTTTTCAGATGAAGTCTAGCCTTTTTTTCAAAGCTAATAAAAATTTTGGGGTTGGAGAGAGTACAGAGGGTAGAGCACTTGCCTTGTATGTGCCAACCTTGGTTTGATCCCCAGATCCTTTCTGGTCCCCTGACCATTGCCAGGTGTGGCCCCCAAACATACAAAAAAACAAAAATTCCTAAATTTTAAGTGAGAAAATTTCAATTAAGTGCTTGAAAGGCTTTGAAAAAAAGTTTGTAAACAATTATTTCAGTACAAGACATAACAAACATAGCTTATTTCTGTAATTAAGAGAACATAGTGTTGTCACCTAAATTGCTTTCCTCATTTCCTGGGAGTGGTGGGGAGTGAAAAAGATTTTTTCAGATGTGAAAACATAAGCAATTGGTTATAGTGCTTCAGTAATTTTGCACTGGCTGCTTAACTAGTGTTGATTCATGCTTACATGGCACAAGTAAACCCCCAGTGATCACAATGTGTTATTAATCACCTATTTTTCAGGAAAATGTTTTAATCACTTTAGATTGTGTAAGTGTGGAACTGCTAAGATCTTTTCAAACAAATGGGAAAAAGTAAGTGACTACTAATAAGATAGTATGTTTGTGTCATATAATTATCCCAAAGCCACTTTGCTTGTATTGTTGATGTATGAATACTTGGGGGCAGATGAACAGTCAAGTGGTGTTTCAGGACTCAGGTGATTCGGGAAGTAAAACCTTTTCAGTTATTTATTTTAGATTTGGATTTTCAAGTTGAGGACCAGAAATTGTGAATGATTTTAAATAACTGTTACAAATGTCTTTATTTATTGAATCACTGTGAATTAAAAAAGTTACAGAGTTATTCATGATTTGAGTTTCAGGCATACACTGAGTGAGCTCCAGTTTCTTCACCGGTGTCTACTTTCCTCCACCAGAGTCCCCAGTTTCCCTGTCTGCCTCTTCTTTCCATGTGAGGCACTGATAGGGTTTTATGCATGTCACTTTACTTCCTTTCGTTACCCAGCCCATGTCCAAAGTGACCACTTCCCTCTGTCATTATTGTAGTGGTTCCTTCCTTGGCATATCCTCTACAGTGGCAAGCTTTTCACTAGGGACCCATTCTCCTGCCTTTCTTTTCCATTGTCTTGGGCATTAGTTATTCTCCTACTATGCTCTTTATATCCTGTAGTGCAAGCATTCTGTGTCTGACCCTCTTCCTCTGACTCATTTCACTCAGCATGATAATCTACAGATATATCTTTTTTGTCAGGACCTTGGGGAGATGGGCTAACAGTGCCCAGAGGGTCCAGATCAGCTGCTTCAAAGCTAGGGTCTGAAGATGCAGAGCAGCCCAGGCACTGCAGTGCTGGGAGCACCAGGAACCTACAACAGCATTAAGAGGCTTCCAGGGCTACACTCTGGTAGAGTTGGCAGGGTGGGGCAGGGCTTAGGGGTTTGCATATGGTGCTGGAGGTCCAAGTGGGGTCATGCTGAGCCTCTGCTATCCCCTGCTATCCCCCCAGGCCTCTCCTTTGAAAACATTGCATTAGAGCATTTTCAACTCTATTTTCAAAGAAAACGACTTTGAGCTATATGAATACTGTTGCCCATCCTTCAGGACAATGGTTTAATGGACATGCTGGCAAAAACTCTGTGCTATGGCATTGCCTCCGAGTGCTTTCATATTGAAAGGCATTCAGTTGAAAGAAGAAGCAGGCTATTTCTGTTCTTTCAAGGACTCCAAAGGTTAGAGCCAAAATCTAGTAGTGAAATTACTAGGAGGCAGATTTGAGTTCAGCAATCGGGACGGGACATAGGTTTTGGTGGTTAAACCAGCACAAATGAAATGGGGCCACCATAGTGCAAATAAGTGAAAACATGGAACTTATAGCCCCTTTGTCTGTGAGTTGATGAGGGAGGAATAGGGTCTTGATTCTGTGGGTATAAAAAATTGATTTTAAGACTATTTTACTAACATGATAAGGTCTTCCTTTGAAGAGAACAGTGCAAAATTTCTGGGTTTTTGTCTCAACATATTATTAAGAATTTATATGATTTCAATTGACTTCTATATAAGTATAATGAAATAATTTTCATATACCCCAGAGATTCATGTAAAATTCTAATATACTTAAATTATGTAAAATACAGAGAAAATATACCTTCCTAGATATTTCAGGTATATAGTTCAAAATTATAAGTATGTTTATGTTGCCCAACCAATCTCCCGAAATTTTGTTTATTTTTGAGCATTTCAGAGTGGTCTTCAGGGCTTACCTGGCTCTATGTTCAAGGATCACTAGTGGCAGGACTTCGGGGGTTCCAGGGATTGAACCTGGGTCTGCTGAGTGCAAGGCTATGTTCTACCTGCCGTATGATCTCTCTAGTCCTCTCTAGAAGTTTTTAATCTTGCAAAATTGAGACCCTACATTCATCAAAAGTTCCCTTCTTGCCTTCCTCCCAAGCTCTTGGAAATCACCATTCTCCTTTCTATTTCTATGGACTGGACTATTCTAGTTACTAGTTACTATTCTAGTTTCATATATAAGTAGAGCCACACAGTATTTCTCTTTTTTGTTACTTTGTTTCACTTGACTAGTGCCCTCAAGGTTTGTCATGTTATAGTATGTTTCATAGTTTCCTTTTTCAAGATAGGATAATATTTCATAGCATTTGTTTATTCATGTACTAATGAACACTTGCATTGTTTCCACATTTTCATGAGTATTTACTGAGTATAATGTGTAGTAATGCTGCTGTGAATATGAATAGGCAAATACCTTTTATATCCTGCTTTCAGTGCTGTTGAATACTCCCATAAGTAAAATTGCTGAGTCATAAGTTAGTTTTATGGTCACTTCTTAAAGTAAGTACTGTACTATTTTTCATAGTGCTCCATTATTTTATACTTCCACTCATAGTACCTAGGGGTTCTGATTTTTTAGTATCCCTGCTAACACTAAGCTTTCTCCTTGGATTTTTTTGAAAGTACTTATCCTTATGTGAGGAGTACTGACATGATTTTTATTTCGGTGTCTTAGCCATAGGACAGCCATTGCTATGGATATTTGCCTTGCACATGGCCGGCCTGGCCAAGCCGGGTTTGATTCCTTTGCCCCTCTCAGAGAGCCCCGCAAGCTACCAAGAGTATCTCGCCAGCACCAAAAGCCTGGCAAGCTACCAGCCAAACACAGTAACAAGAAGTCTCACAATGGAGACATTACTGGGCCCGCTCGAGCAAATCGATGAACACATCGAAGGACAGTGTGATACAGTAATGAAATATCCTGCACATTAGTTGCTGCTTTATAAAAGCTACTTTTATAAAGGATGTACTTTAATATTTTCGTAAGGGCTTTTCTTTAAAATATTGATATTGGAAAGAGATTGTTAATAGGTCACTTCTACACAATAAAATTAAGACATTTTAAAAACGTCTATTCTTTTTTTCAAAAAATTTTATTAATGAAACACCATGAGACAGTTGTAGATTTACAAATTTTTGTGCTTGGGTTTCAGTTATACAATGATTGAGTACCCATCCCTCTATCAGTGCCCATTTTCTACCACCACTAATCCCAGTATCCCTCCCACCCCTCATCCCTTCATCCCACCATGCCTCTATGGTGGGGCACTCCCTTTTGTTCACTCTCTCCTTTTGGGTGCTGTGGTTTGCGAAAGAGGAATTGAGTGGCAATCATGTTCAGTCTATAGTCTAGTTTCAGTATACATCTCCCATCCTGGGCAGATCTTCCCAACACCCTTTATTTGGTGCTCCCTTCTCTATCTGAACTGCATTTACCCCTAGAGTGTGTGGCTGGCCTACAAGCCATGGAGTAAACCTCCTGTTACTTATCTCGGCTATTCTTGGGTGTTCAATGGATGCAGTAGATGCCAGCATATGAGCATTAAAAGTACAGACAATCATTTTTGTTTTTCTTCATTTTGGCAGCCTATTTCTGCCTTGGAATTTTATCAGCCTTTCCTTCCATATCCTTCTCAACTCTGCCATATTCAGGGTCAGGGGAATGAGATCCATTTATTACTGGATTTGGCATATCAATTTGGTCTATTTGGCATAGACCACGGATAGCTTGTCAGGCTCTGCCGTGCTGGCATCTACTGCATCCATTGAAGACCTTATGGTACAAGCGCGAAAGATTAAGTATGACATCATTGGTCTGACCGAAACGAGAAGACATCAATCACATCATGCCGTTTTCGACACTGGAGAAGAACTGTTCCTTGGAACATGTGATAAAAGAGGCGTCGGTGGTGTTGGTATCCTTGTCAACACAAACTTAGCCACGAGCATTGATTCATTCGAATGCCTAACAACCCGAATCGGACGATTACACTTGAATAGATGTGGCTCACTACTGGCAGTTTCTATCTTTGTTGTCTATGCACCAACATCCAGTTATGGTGAAAGAGAAACTGAGAAGTTCTACATAGAGCTGGAGAAGTTCTATAAAGAAGATCACACCTTCTACAAGATCATTGTCGGTGATTTTAATGCCAAGATAGGACCAAGAAGATCAGTCGATGAACTCCACATGGAACGAACAGGGTGACAGACTGTCTGAGTTCATCATGTCAACCAAAACCTTCCATGGTAACTCACAGTTCCAAAAGGCTGAATCTAAACGTTGGACATGGGAGTCTCCCGATGGACGGTTCCACAATGAAATAGACCACATCATATTCAATCGGCGGTTTTGCCTAACCGATGTTGCTGTTGTCCCAAAATTCCAAACAGGATCAGACCACCGTCTTCTTCGTGCAAAATTCTACCTCACAGAACGAAGAGAAAAGAATGCAATGTTTAAGAAGAGGACTCCCAGAACGACCACCAACTGGGAGCTCTTTGGCTCTGTTGCAGCAACATGGGAAGGTGCCATCATTGACAACATTGATGAGGAATACGATCGAATGATTCAACACCTCCATGACTGTGCGAGGAATGCCAAGAGAGATATAACCACAAAAAACCGCCTTTCTTCGAACACTCTTGAACTTATTCGCCAACGTGGCTGGGCACATATGCCTCAGGCAACCACAAGCGAACATCCGAACTGGCAAAACAGTGTAGAGAAGCCATCAAGGATGACCTCAAAAACAGGAGAGCAGCAGTACTGGTAGATGCGGCAGAAGCTGGGAAAAGCATTTGTAAAGCCCGCCTGTCCTTCACCAACTACAAAACCAAGATGACTGCCCTCCGACATCATGATGGATCTATCACATCTTCCAGAAGGGCAATGGAGAAGATTATTCATGACTTCTACTCAGATCTCTTTAATAACCACGTCCACTTGCCCACATACCACATACCACATGATGGATATGTCATTCCCAATGTTCTCCCTTCCGAAATGCAACATGCCATCTGGTCGGTAAAGAAACAAAGAGCACCTGGCCCAGACAAGATCAGACCTGAACACCTGAAGAACGTACCATCAGTACTCATCAGTACATTGGCTCGGCTCTTCACACACTACCTGTCTGAATGCAAGGTTCCATCAAATGGAAAACCAGCAGGACTGTACTACTATACAAGAAGGGAGACATCCACGACATTGGCAACTATCGCCCAATCTGCCTATTGTCTGTCGTCTACATACTGTTCACTCGGGTCATCCTGAATAGGATTAGCAGAACACTAGATGAAGGACAACCATGTGAACAAGCCAGATTCAGAAAAGGATTCAGTACCATCGAACATATCCACACGATTACTAAGCTCATTGAGGTTTCTCGGGAGTTCAAGATACTGCTCTGTCTAACGTTCATTGATTTAAAGAAGGCCTTTGATTCTGTTGAGACAGAAGCAGTCATGGAAGCCCTAGCCAATCAGGGCGTACAAACTCAATACATCAGGATCCTTCGTGAGCTCTATTGCGGATTCACTACCAAGATCTCACCATTCTACAAAGAAGTAATCATCCATATCAAGAGAGGGGTTCGGCAGGGTGATACCTTTCACCAAAACTCTTCAGTGCCACCCTCGAGAACATCATGCGATGACTGGAATGGGAAAGCATGGGAGTGAAGATAGATGGTCGGCAACTACACCACCTCCGCTTTGCTGATGACATCGTTCTAATAACACCAAACATCAGCCAAGCGGCACAAATGCTGAACGACTTTAACCGGAATGTGGAAAGGTCGGACTACAGCTGAATCTTACGAAGACAATGTTTATGAGAAACAGCCTTGTTCCTGACGCTCCATTCGCTCTCAACGGAACCACCATCTCCGAATGCAACAGTTATATATACCTAGGTCGAGAAATCAACATGATGAATGACCTGGCACCTGAGTTGCGCAGGAGGAAGAGAGCAGCTTGGAATGCCTTCAAGAACGTTGAAGAAATAACTAAAAGGACAAAGAACCTCCAGCTACGAGCACATCTCTTTGATTCCACTATTCTTCCTGCATTAACATATGCCTCAGAGACCTGGACCCTACGAAAACAGGATGAGAACGCTATTCGGGTCTCTCAAAGAGGAATCGAAAGAGCTATGCTTGGAATATCACACTTCACTCAAATGAGAGATAGAATCCGGAGTTCTGATCTTCGTCAACGCTCAAGAATCAGGGACGCTGTCTCATTTGCCAAGACATCAAAAATCAAATGGGCTGGACATGTAATGAGGTTTACAGACAACCGCTGGACTAGAGCCATTACTGATTGGATTCCACGGGACATCAAAAGATCACGTGGACGCCACCTACAAGATGGTCAGACTTCTTCGTCAAGACCCTGAATGGTCGGTTTGAGGCTCTGAATGTTCCTAGAACGAACAGATACCATTGGACTACGCTAGCACGCAACCGGGATGAATGGAGACGTTACTAGCACCCACTCGAGTAAATCGATGAATAATGGGGATTAAGTGATAAAGTCTCCTATTTTGTTACTTTATTTTCCCCAGATGAATGCAATTTTTCTACGTCTGTCCCTCTCTTTTTGACTCATTTCGCTTAGCATGATGCTTTCCATGTAGTACCACTTGTATGTAAATTTCATGATTTCATGCTTTCTAACAGCTACATAGTACTCCATTGTCTGAAAAGATTGTTGATATGATTTCCATCTTCCTTATTCTGTTGAGGTATGTTTTGTGGCTTAGCACACGGACTATTTTGGAAAATGTTCCATGTGCACTGGAGAAGAATGTGTATTCTTTCTTTGGGGGTGTAAAGCCCTGTATGGGTCTCTTCTATTTCTCTTCTATTTCTTCTTTCAAAGCCAATGTTTCCTTGCTGAGTTTTATTCTTGTTGATCTATCCAGAGGTGATAAGGCGATGATGAAATCTCCAGCTACTATTGTGTTGCTAGCAATGTCCTCCTTAAAATCTGTTAGCAGTTGTTTTGTAGTGTTTCATTACTAAAGAGAGATAGTCAACAATTCTCGTATTTGTAACTAGAAAAAAATGTGTGCATCTGTGTGTGAGTGTGTATGTGTGTGCGTGCGCACATTTTCGTTTTATTTTGTTTTGTCTTGTTTTGTTTTGTTGCGGGGCACACACCCGGCAGTGTTCAGGACTTATTCCTGTCTCTGCTCTAAGGGATCTCTCCTGGCGAACTCAGAGGAGCTCTTTGGGATGCTGAGGATTGAGCCTGGGTTAGTTGCATGTAAGGCAAGCACCCTGCCTTTTATCACTCCAATACCATCACTGCAGCCTCTACATATCATTGTTGAAAAATTCTGGCACAATAAATAAATGCTTTGTAATTTCTAAAATGTACGGGAAGTGTATAAAGAGCAGTGCTGGTCAGTTTTATATTTAAAATGAGTAGGTTTTGGGGCTGGAAGCCCAGGTTTGATCAGTGGCATCACATAGGCCCTTAGTACCACTTGGAGCTACCCCCGAGCACAGAGCCAGGAGCAGTTCCCAAGCGCCATACAATGACTCAAAACTGTCCCAGAAAATAAACTTGAAAAATTTCAATTGTTTTTACTTTATTTATAGCAGTACAAGACATTTGTGAGGTATAGTGGTATTTTCTTTAAAAAAAAAAAAGAATTAAAACCAAGAACAATAACTCAAACAAGTGGAACATCTTTATTTAACCTTACAGAGAGAATATTTTTTGAATAATAACCAGAACAAGTTGACATTATGAAAAATGGGCATATTCTAGTAACAGTGTAGTTTTTTAATATCCCATAATAACAGTTTTATCAGCAATATTTGGTGGCATTCAAAAGGTTATTCAGAAAACTTTTTCACGTTTTCCTTCTTACTTGAAAGGAGAAGGTATGTGAAGGTATGGATTGTGCTGAGCTATCGGATTAAACACGGGAGTACATTTCTTTCTTCATACTTTTACAAAGAAAAGTATTTACTTAATGCAGCCTGCTTTTAGGTTTCCACGGGATAAGCAGAGAAAGATATTGATGTAAGAATCCATTATATGTGTAGATAAAATGTAAATTCAGGTCTCAGGAAAAAAATTGGCTCATGGACAGTTATTATTAATGTTACAGTTTTCTTTAGACCAAAGACTTGCACATCATTTTATTTGCAGGATTTTTCTTTTCTTTCAGATGAGTGCAGTCTTCACCATTAATAACACATTTTAGCAGATATTTTACATTGTCGTTAAAAAATAAAACGGATTACTTATCATTAGCACCTAACATATTGATACAATTGAATAGTTCAGTTTTTAAAATATTAATATTAATGATTGTGACGTAATTATATTTCTTGTAGAATATATTTTCAAAAGCAAGCTTTCCTAACAACAAGACAAGTTATAAAGCATTTATATAAACTGATATATTGACTTTTTAAAGTTTCCTTAAAACCATTTTCTATATTCATATTTTGGGAACTTCATCACTTTTATATTTCCTTTTTAAAGAAATTTAGTGTGTGTGCACTGAGCTAGTAAAATTCATATATGTAATATATGTATGTATGTATATATATAATTATATATATATAAAACATTATTTTAATGGTGACATCTGAAGTAAAAATTTGTGGGGTTCCCTGATTTCTCTCCTTGCAGAAAAGTACTGAAGCATATTATTTTTAATTTTGAGAAATAGAACATATAAAGTTAGTGGTAGTTGTAGCAGTGAAATTGTTTTGAATACAAAAAAATCCTTAAAAATCATTTTAAGGAATATTGGGAGACAATAGAAACTCACATTCTTAGTTTTTTCACAGCCTTTCTGTATAATAAATCTCAATTTTACTAATTCTGAAAATAAATTTGCATTAACTTTTATTATTCCTGTAAATTATCTTCATACAAAAACACTTTCTGATGGACCAGATGTTGCTTGCTAACTTAATTAGCCCAGCTTGAAAATACAAGAATGTTGATGAAAATCTATAAATGTGTAAAAGCCTATAAAGAACCATAATATTTTAGTAGCAAAGAGAAACATGTTAGTTGACAATGTGTTTTCCAGTCCATTTTCTTTGAGAAGGTACCAAATAAGACACATTGTAAGCTCTTGCATGATTTAAGGTTTAAGTAAGTTAACAGCTGCACTATACATTGTGTTGAAGAACAAACTCTAGGCAGAACTATTTATTGCCTGTTTAAATTTCAGTATTTGGTTCATTTATCACATCTTAATAGAGACTGCACTCCTTTTTCATCAAAAAAAAAAAAAAAAAACGGGGCGGGGAGTGGAGAAAAACCAAAACACCCAAAGACAAAGGGCACTGGGAAAACTGTCTCATTAAAAAAAAAAAAAAATCGGGTCCTTTTCTAACACCATGCACAAAAATTCAGTTAAAATGGATTAAAACCCTTGATATCAGACCTGATTCTATAGATTATCCTAAGGAGAGCATAGGCAAAAATCATCATGACATTGAATTTAGAGGTATCATTAATGATTCAAAGCTATTGACCAAACAAATGGAAGTAAAGATAAACCAGTGGGACTACATTAAACTAAGAAGTTCTGCGTCACAGAGGATGATAATCAGAATAAAAAAGATTGCTTGCCCACCACTCATCTGGTAAAGGGTTGGTATCCAAGATATATAAAATACTGGTAGCATTGTAGACTGTCCTCCCATTGTTCATTGATTTGCTTGAGCGGGCACCAGTAATGTCTTCATTGTGAGACTTGTTGTTACTGTTTTGGGCATATCGAATACGCCATGGGGAGCTTGCCAGGCTCTGCTGTCAGGTGGGATACTCTCAATAGCTTGCTGGGCTCTCTGAGAGGGACAGAGGAAACGAACCAGGGTCGGCCACATGTAAGGCACATGCTGTGCTATCGCTCCACTGGTAGAAGACCATATAGGAAAAAACAACTAATCCTATGAAAAAAATGTGTGGGTTTTGGGGGAGAGGTGAACAGAAACTTCTCAAAGAACATAAGGATGGCCTAAAGGTATATGAAAAATATGCTGTGCATTCTTTGTCATCAGGGAAATACAAATCAAAGCAACAAATCACCTCACACTAGTGAGACTGGCACACATCACAAAGAACAGAAACAACCAGTGTTAGTGCACATATGGAGGGAAAAGGAACCTTTATTCAATTTTGGTGGGAACGGTAACTGGTCCAACCTTTTGAGAAAACAATATGGACTCTTCTCGAAGACTTGGGTTAAGCTTCCATATGACCCAGAATTTCCACTTCTTGGCATCTGCTCCAAGGGCTCAAAATCTCTATTCAGAAAACACATTTGTACTCCTATGTTCATTGCAGCACTTTTCACAGTAGTGAAAATCTGAAAATAACCCACGTGTTCAAGAAAAGATGACTGGATAAAGGAACTAGTGTAGATATATACAATGGAATACTACTCAGCTCTAAGGAAAGATGAAATTTTGTAATTTGCTGTTCCCTGGATGGACCTGGAGCTCATCATGCTGAGCTCATCAGGAGAGGGACAGGCATGGGATGATCTCATATGTGGATATAAGAAATGTAGTTAGGGAATAAGAAATACCCAAAGGAAATAGAAACTAAGAACTGGTCATCACTAGGAAACTTACCTAGGGAGGGAAAGTTGTGGAATGGGGGTACACTGGGACACTGGTGGACAGAATGGACACTCTTGTGGAGGATGTGGTGTTGGGGGAAAAAATAGACAAAGGCATATGTCTATGTGTGGATAGGATATGCTCAGTATTTCCTAATGGCAACCAAGTTTTGGAAATCCAGTAATAAAAAAGCCTGTAAAAACAAAAACTTGACAGGAACCTAGTGTGAGATAATTTAAGAGTCACGTCACAAAGTACCTGTTAACAGCTATTGTCAATTTCGACTGTATATTGAGTGCCTGTTCCCCATGTAGCCATTTTGAAAAGGAGTCCGTGTAATACCCAGTACATTTGCATGACTTATGTGGCATTACTAAAATACAGTAAAGCAGGGAATGTTTCAAAACATTTTAAATAAGATAAAACACTCCAATGGAAAACATCCTTAATCTGGTCAGGCGAAGCAAATAGGCGCATGAACTATTCCTGCTGTAGACGGTTCTGCGGAAACCTTGAGGCAGAAGTCAGTGATGATCTAGGTTTCTCAGTCTAGGAAGTGAGAAACGCACCTGGGTCTCCTGTTTTCTTTCAGAATTATTATATAATTTTAGAGTTATGATTGTACTTTAGGGGGCTAGCAAGGATTTTTATAAGTTTTTTAAATGTCAACTTATTAAAGGAAATCATTGAAACATGAGTAAGTGACCACGGACTGGGAGAAAATATTTGCAACATGTATATTTGAAAAAGATTTGTAGCTAGGATCTTCCCATTCAAAATTAAGAAATTATTAAAATGAGAAGAATTAAATATATGTTTCATAAGAAGACAAATATGTGACAAATAGGTACATGAAAAAATACCATTTAGGAAAACACATTAAATCACTGTAAGAAAACGCCCACTATATTTATGGAATTTTTAAAAAGACAAGTGAATTTTAGCAACTATTTTGTAAATTAGAATTTTTCAACACTCAGTTACTTATAGGAATATAAAATGTGACCAATAATTTCATTTTTTTAAGTTATGTACAGATGTACCCTATTTAATTATGTGTTAGTTTTTCTAGGTTAGTATCACACCTAGAAAAAGGAAAACATTTATCAACAATGAAAAGTTAGGAGAAAGAGAGAGAGGGAAAGGAAAGCATTTATCCTCAAAGACATGGATATTCATGGTCATAACAGTTGCAGTCATAATAGTCCAAAGCTAGGAGTAACCCAAATTTATATTAACAGGGTATGAGTAAAATAAATATGCATATTCATTATGATAGAATGCTAGTCTGCAATAAGAAAAAAACTATTGCTATGTATTGTAGAAGTTTTATGAATGTCAAAAATACTTCAAAATGAGTGAAAAAAGCTGGACCGTAAAAGAGAACATTTTGTCTAATTCCAATGATATGACTTGTTAAAACTTATAACCCAAATGCCCTGTGATAGAAAACAAAGTGACTATAGGATAGTAGTGTGAAGGTGACAGAGAGGAATAGCAGATATATTGTGTAAAGGAGTAAAAAGGAACTTTCTGAGATAATGGACATTCTCAGAGTTTAGGCCACACAGGTATTTGCTCTGTCAAGATTCATTGAACTCTGTATGCTTAAATACAGTTTATTATATTGCTTCAAAGTATATGAAAGAAAAGAATTTTTTAAAAAATAGCAAGACTTGGTTTAAGTTCAAAGTAGATTGCCAAATATCACTGAAGTGATAGAAAGTAGATCTCCCAGTAATTGCAGTTACTATATTTGAATGTATCTTTAAAAAGAAAACAGACTATTTATATAAGTTTGTGTTCTGTGTGAACAAGTCTAGATGTAAAATCAGATCATTCCTTAAAATACTTTTATGATTCTATTGTTTATTGAGTATTGAGTCCTTTCAGTTGACTTTCTCTTTCTTAGATCTTTTCCAGAGAATGAGAATGTTTTTTGTGTACTTTGAGAGAGCCACACCCAGCAGTGTTCGGGGCTTGTTCCTGACTTAGTCCTCAGGGATCACTCCTGCCAGGATTCTGGGGACCATATGGGGTGCTGGGGATCAAATCTGGGTCAACCATGTTTAAGGCAAGTGCCCTGTCTGCTGCACTATACTGCACTGGCCCTCAGAAAATGAGAGTTTAAAATGTGGTTGTTTATTAAATTTTGACTTTTGAATCTAGTCTTTACATTTGTTTATAAAGATATAATGATGATAATAATAATAGTAAGTATTTAACAGATCATATGTGCACACTCTACTGTGCTCATTAACTCCTTTCACAGCCTAACCTACAATATAGTCCCATTTTTTTTTGAAGTATCATGTTCAAAAGCTAAAATGTATCAGAGCTAAAATTTCAAAACAAGGAATCCAACCTGACATTTGCTGTGTCCTGATTACCCTACCACATCCATGCCCTGTGTGTGGAACTCACTTTCAGTTGTGCTTTCCAGAGGCACACTACTCATTAGATAATGCTTCTCTCACACTCAACCATGGTGCTCACTGGAGGTCAGATGCCGCAGTCTTCACATATTGTGACTGCAGCGCTTACACACCCACAGTGCTTCACATATTGTGACTGTAGCGCTTACACACGCCACAGTGCTTCACATATTGTGACTGTAGCGCTTACACACCCACAGTGCTTCACATGTTGTGACTGTAGCGCTTACACACCCACAGTGCTTCACATATTGTGACTGTAGCGCTTACACACCCACAGTGCTTCACATATTGTGACTGCAGCGCTTACACACCCACAGTGCTTCACATATTGTGACTGTAGCGCTTACACACGCCACAGTGCTTCACATATTGTGACTGTAGCGCTTACACACCCACAGTGCTTCACATATTGTGACTGTAGCGCTTACACACCCACAGTGCTTCACATATTGTGACTGTAGCGCTTACACACCCACAGTGCTTCACATATTGTGACTGCAGCGCTTACACACCCACAGTGCTTCACATATTGTGACTGTAGCGCTTACACACGCCACAGTGCTTCACATATTGTGACTGTAGCGCTTACACACCCACAGTGCTTCACATATTGTGACTGTAGCGCTTACACACCCACAGTGCTGTGCTTCACATATTGTGACTGCAGCGCTTACACACCCACAGTGCTTCACATATTGTGACTGTCGCGCTCACCACGGGTTGCCGTAGTGCTCCCACTCATGCTTACCAGAGTCACTCTTTCTGGGCTGTGGGGCTCGCACATCCTAGTTTAGTTTGGGGACTTTCTCTGGTCCCATGTTTTCAGTTGGGGTGCTTGCACACACCTGACTCCACTGTGACTGGAAATTACTTGTGGCACTGGATATCGTGGATCTAGTGGCACTGCCCACTATGTGGGTGACAGCATTGGGGATTGAACTTGCGACCTTATTCTTTCAAGGCAGGCACTCTGAACATTTGGCTATCCCCAGGGCTCAAAAGAAAATTTATTTTCAAACTAAATGGGTCAACCATATGGATTATTGATAGCATAGGCTTACATCATCTATTTATTTTTAACCTTACCCTCTTTCTCTCTCTCTGTGAAAGAGAAGATTCTCAAAAGGGGAGGAAAGTATTTTAGGATTTTCCCTTTTTTTTTTTGCTCGAGCGGGCCCAGTATACTCTCAGTAGCTTGCCCGGCTCTCCGAGAGGGGCGGAGGAATCGAACTCGGGTCGTCCATGTTGGCCGCTTGTAAGGCGAACGCCCTACCGCACTGGCAAACTCCCCGTGGCGCACCAAATATGCCAAATACCAGTAACAATGATGGGTCTCATTCTCCTAAAGAGCCTTGAATATAATCTCAGGGCTAGGATGAAAGAGACGTTACTGGGGCCTGCTCGAGGCAATCCCTTTTTTTTTGGGGGGGGGGGGTTGTGGGGGTCAAACCTGACTGAGCTCAAGGCTTATTCCTGACTCTGTGATCAAGGACCACTATGCTAGTGCTCAGGGATGCGTATGTAGTGTCAGAGATAGGATGGAGGTAGCCACATGCAAGGCCATGCCTTAATCCCTGTATTATCTTTCCAGCTGCGACGAGCGTCTTAAACTCTGGGCCATGGGGCCACATAATTGAACGTAGGGTCACAAAAAAATCTTAAATTTTGTTTTCAAATATTTGGTATGATCTATTATCGTTAAATATTTGGTGAGAATACCTACTTTATATATCTGTATGTTAAACTTTTTCTGGTCACATGGGGTTGCAAGTGGGGAAAGTTTAAGAAGCCCTGCTATAAGATAGGAAATATTTTCGCAGTCCACATTGTGGTTCTTTTTTCTGTTTTCTATGTTAGGTTTGGCAACTGATATGTCACATTGTCATGTCTTTTTGTGTTTTATCCTCTTGAACTGGTAGTAACATTGTGGTGTTGATTCTGAATGCACATCATAAAGTCAGAGTACAGTAGCATTCACTGAATTTATTCATATTAAGATGTTAAAAATTCATTTTAAAAAATGACATAGGCTCCGGAAGCTACACTTTGTACCCAAAACTTATTGCACTTTTCTAAACTACGCATTAGAAAAGTCGTTCTGAAAACTCCATACCTTAACTAAACAATGAAAGAATGGCAAAACTGAGAAGGTATCCCTGTGTTCCTTTGGAACCTAAGTTTGTTGATGACCTCCCATGAGAGCAAAACCTCATTTACTTACTCACTGTTTCCCCTTGTCTTACATTTTTAGTGTTTTCAGCTATAAAAATAGAATTTTGACCAGAAAAAAAGTAATTCTGTTCAGCTGCTAATCTAGGTTCATTTTTAAAGATAAGAAAATTTAGAAATTTGCATATGTGACTTTGCTTTGAAACAGTGAATCTCAAAATGTGGTAACCAGAACAACATCATCAGCTCTCCAAGGAACTTTCTCAGGGAACAGAAGTTTCAATCCCTACCACAAATCCACAGAATCAGAAACCCAGGGATTACCGAGTAACATTTTGTCATTTGTGTTGTTTTAGCATGTCCTCAGGTGATTCCGATATGTGCTGAAGCTTTAGAAGTAGTAAAATATGTTCTGGTATAACATTTTTAATAGAGAAATATTAAAGTAGCATATGAAATTTCAATCATATCACTCTGTGAATTATAAAATTTAAGTGAATTTACTCCATTAAGAAAATATTGCTTTATTAAAAACATTAAAGACACAAAACGCTAAAATTTGCTTTGTCTCATCTTAGATTAACAAAGAGCAGTAGTGGTACATGAAGGCCTTTAGATATGAAATGGTGATATTTGCAAAACTTGAATCAAGCCTATTATTTGCAAAACATGAATTTTATTTGCAAAACATGAATCAAGTCTATATTTAAGAACTCACCTAAATATAAATAAAGCATCTTTTCCATTTGGACTGAACTACTTTGGATTTCACATTAACTAAATTAAAAATATGTTTTTATTAGGTGCAGGTGGTTTCCAAAATGGTTTTCCTGGCTCACATCATGTCCTTATTTTCTTGAAGGGTTGGTCTAGCATAGTACAAGCAAGTCTTTTGGTCCTGTTTCTTTGCCAGGTTAGGTAACTGAGTAAGAAACCCACAGAGTAGACTTGTGAAAATGAAAAACTAGGTTTTTCTGCAGTAAGAGCTTGAGAATGAGTCAGTTCTTGAATCCCTAGTGCATCTTAGGACGCACATTATTTTCAAATAAATGCTAGCCGAAGCTCTAGGTAGAGAATCTCCATGATCATTTAGACCAAATCATTTAAGTTACAATATAGAGTTTTTAATTAAAGTTAAGAAACGCACATTGATGACTCGTCCTTTGTCTTAGTATCTATTATAGCCACATTATTATTATTATTACAGCTCTATTATTGTTATTTTGGTTTTTGAGCTATACCTGGTGGTGCTCAGAGATCACTCCTGGAGGGATTCAGGAGACTTTGTGGGGAGTCAGGGATTGAACCTGGATCGGCCATGTGCTAGGCAAGTTTCTACCCACTGTTCTCTCGCTCCAGCCCCTATAGCCACAATGTTTTTTTCACTATAGTGTGTGGTTTGAAAGAAAAAAGGAGTTTTATTGTTCAGTGTTGAAAAAAACTAAAATTTCCCTCTTTTCTCCTATTTTATCTTCATACTTTCTGCCTGTATCTTGTCACAATGGGTACTGTAGGAAAGATCTTTTAAAAATAAATATTTTCAGGCCAGGGAGAGATAGCTTGGTGGTCAGGAGCATATGCTTTTTATGTGCAAGGACCTGAGTTTCAACCCTGGCATCTTGTGGCTCCCAAGCTCTGGTGTATTTAGCTCTGGAGAGACCAAGCACTGGTATGTGTTAGCCCTGGTTATCCCTGGATCCACAGAGCCGGAGTAGCTTTGTATCCTCTAGCATTGAACCTAGACTTGTTTTTATTATGTAATTTATAGTCTGTAGTCTGATTACTTTAAATACACATGTCCTATTATAAACAGTGTTTTAATGAACAGTTGGCATATCTTCTCTGTACATATTCTAGTTCTTGGACATTTTGGGGTTATTAGGATGAGTGCACGGGATTCCTGAGTTGAACAGCTGAGCAATTTAGTATTGCTCCATTTTGCCTGTGCTTAAGAGAAATGGATTTTTAGTACATTAAGTGGTTTTTTCACTTACTAAAATGATGAAATGTTATGGCACAAGGTAAAGAGTAATTAATACTGGGGTGTAGTTATTGTGTACTAAATGCTGCTATGTGTCATATTCCATGCTAGTTATGAGGCTATTAATAGTGAAATGATTTAATTTTTATTGGATGAATAAAGATTACAGAGAAATAACAGGCAGTTAAACTATTTAAGAGTGATAGTAAGGATAAATATAGGGTTCTTGCATGCAAGTGTGGTGACTGCAGAAGTCTTTGCGGAAGAAATTTTATGAACGCTGAGATCAGAAGGATAAATATGAGTTATGAGGAGAAGGGAGATAGAAGTGTTGAGAACATGTGGAATAGGTGTCAAAGATCATGATACATTTTAAAGGATTTGGGAATGTGTGCCATTATGCAAGGAGTGAGGCACTGAGAGTAGAGCTGGTGAAAAGGCAGAGCTAAGATCATGAGGAAATTCAGAATAGTTATTGAATATGGGGGAGTGCAGTAACAAGAAATGAAATCAAATTTGAACTTTAAAGTGTTGCCCTATCCCTAGTTTTGTAGTTTCATAAGGGCAATTGAATCACAGCGTTGCGAGATCTACAGGACTTGGAACTTGATCTGGGCAGGCATTTGCAATGAGACTCAGCTTTCTACTAGAACAGTAAGCTGGACAAATTTTATTTTAATTTCTTTAATTGAGGTATCATGTAAAACATGATAGTAGTAATTTGGTATCTGTTGGCACATGGATTTTTGTTTCTATTCTATTCGATGGTTATAGGTACAAAAGATACAGATTTTCTGTGAACATCTAATTTCTTTTGTAACTAAATATTAGTGATTTCTGTTTTTCATAGAATCATAGTGTCTCAATTTGCAAGGGTTCTTAGTGTTACCCAGTACATCCACTCATCCTTTAATCATCTCTGAAATATTCCATCAACTAATGCCTAAACATTTGAAACTACAAGAATTCCATTACTATACCAGATGGTAACGATTTACTTATTTACTTATTGTGCTAATCTGTCCCTCTGTTAATTCCATTCTTTAGTTCTTCTTCTGCCTCTTTGAATCCATTTAAAGTCAACCTAATTTCTTTTCATTATAAGTTTCATACTGGCTTGTGTGATTATTCCATGTAAAAATATCCTTCATTCTCTGTTAAACACTCCTTGTTCACTTAAATCCATCAAGTATGAAATTAGTTCAGATTATGAGATTTGTATTGACCAGCATGCAGTAAAAATGAATTGTCACATTTCATGTTTTAGGTACTGTGTTTCTCTATATAAGGTGAATAAGCATGTATATGTTTTATTAGTAGCCATGTCACATTGTGACTCTGGTTGTTGTGTCAGCCAAATACCTTTCAGTCTTTTCCATTCTTGGTTTTCTCAGGGGGGGTTGTTTATTTTTAGGCCATACCTGGTGATACTCAGGAATTACTTCTGGCTCTGCACTCAGGAATTATTCCTAATGTTGCTCAGGGGACCATATAGGATGCTGGGAATTAAAAGCAGGTCAGCTATGTGCAAGGCAAGTGCCCTACCCTCTGTACTATAGCTCTAACCCTGGTTTTCTCATTTTGTGGCAGAAAGATTCTCAAAGTCATCTCTGATGATCCTTTGAATTTCTGTGGTATCTGTTGTGACACTCCCCTTTCTTTCTGATTTGATTTTTAGGGTTCTCTCTCTTTCTTTTTGAGTCTTGCATGTGGTTTATTGATCTTGTTTATTTTTTTCAAATAATAGTAATTTTTTTCAGCTTTTGGTTTAATTGATCTTGTGGATTACACTTCATTTATTTCTGCTCTAAGTTTCATTATTTTTTTCCTCCTGCCTGTTTGGTGCTACATTTGTTGGTCATTTTCTAGTTTCCTAATTAGTGCAGTCAAGTTATTTATGTGGACCTTTTCTTCCCTTCGGATGAAGACTTGCATAGCTATGAACTGTCCACATAACACTGCTTTTGCTGTATCTCACAAGTTCTGGTAGGTCAGTTGTTTCCAGGAATCTTTTGCTTTTTGGGTCACACCCGGTGTTGCACAGGGGTTACTCCTGGCTCTGCACTCAGGAATTACTCCTGGTGGTTCTCAGGGAACAATATGGGATGCTGAGATTCAAATCCGGGTTGGCCACGTGCAAGGCAAACACCCTACCCGCTGTGCTATTGCTCCAGCCCCATTTCCAGGAATCTTTTAATTTCCTCACAGATTTCTTTTCTGACCCAATGATTGTTAAATAGTAAACTGTTTAATTTCCAGGTGTTAAAGTTGTTTCTCCATTACTGTTTGTGATTCACTTCTGTTTTCAGTGCATCATGGTCTAAGAACATTGTTGATACAATTTCTCTCCTCTTGACTTTGTAGAGGTGTGTTTTGTGTCATATTATATGGTGTCATATTAGATAATGTCCCTTATGCATTGGAGAATGTGGAGATCTTACTTTGGGGCCTCCTGGATCTGGATACATGCACTCTCCACCTCTAGGAACTTATCAGCAGTGATGGCTTTGTTGCTTCTTCATCAGGGTTGCCATCTTGGCCCTCCGAGACCCCGATGATTCTTACATTGTTCCTCTTGAGTTCATCCCAGAGTTCTTCTGTCAGTTCTGGGCTACCATGGCACATCCTTCTGCCTTTCGGGGGGAGTGAGCTTCCCAGGTGTGGCTGCTTGGTGTTTGGCGGGCATCTCTTGTGATGGCAGAGAATATTGGAGGCTCAGGGTGCATGGCACTGAGAGCCACATTTGGTGACTTTTTCTTGAGACCACAGCACTGCCTTCTGAACGTTGGGTAGAATCATCTTCCATGCATGGTTGCTCAGTGTTTCCGTCTTTTTCTTTCTTGCTGTTGCTAGTATTCCTCTTTACTCCTGGATCCTTTGTGCCCTCTGCACAGGTGATTACGTTGTCTTGTAATTGCTTGCTATACTCAGTGTAGCATTTTCTGGTTACTGTGGAATTTCATTCATCTTTGAAGTGCTCTTAGGATCCTTTAAAAAAATTGCTATTGCTTCCAACTTTTATCTGCGTGAATTTCTCCATCCAGGAGATAGTTTAAAGGGCTAACACACATGGTTTTCATGCTTGGGGCCAGGGTTTGAACCCTACATGGTCACATTTCAGCGTTGCTGCAAGCAGTGATCTGGGAGTAGCTGTTGAGCACCACCCAAAACCAAGCAAGTGGAGTATTTTCTTTGTACATTTAACAACATTCATGATCATCTGTAGTTATTCATAAGAATTCCGAAACTTGGGTAAGGATGTAGTTATATTAACTTAATAGAAAAACATCCCAGATTTAGGAGTCAGAGTGATAGTGTAGTGGATAGGGTGTTTGCTTGCATGTGGCTAACCTTGGTTTAATCCCTGGCACCCTGAAATACCAGGAGTGATTTCTGAGCAGAATTCAAAGTCCTGAGCACTTCTGGGTGTGCCAACTCCCCACCACCCCTCCCTCCAAAAAAAATCACAGACTTAAATTTAATTTGTTGTTTAGTATTTTGGGACTCATTAGGCTAGTTAATACATATCCATTTATTGGCATACATTACTTATTTTCTTTAATGAATGTATTTAAAAACTTATTTTATGTTGCATGAGTTATGTTCCATAACTATTTTCAACTCACAGTATGTCCATCTACTTTCTGTCAATGTAAAAGGTAAATTTAATTTTAAATGCTTTATTCTTATAAATTGGAATTTATTAATTTATGCTGTGTTGTTTTAGATCATTTTGTCTTTGGTACAATGCATTTTTCCTATGTTAAAACTATGTATTTTACCTTACTTGTCCTACTTTAATTTCATTGAATCTGAATATGTTTTAATTCACTGTCACTGTCCTCCCATTTTTCATCGATTTGCTTGAGCGGGCCCAGTAACATTGTGAGACTTTTTACTGTGTTTGGCATATCAAATATCACCAAGGGCGTGGGCGAGATAGTCTCGGTAGCTTGCTGGGCTCTCCAACAGGGGCGGAGGAATTGAAGGCAGAGGAATTGAACTCGGGTCAGCCCAGTTGTCCGCGTGCAAGGCAAACACCCTACCGGCTGTGCTGTCGCTTCAACCCATGTTTTAATTAATTTCAGAAAATTCTCAGACATTATTTCTTAAAATTTTGTGTCAATCTTAGTCTATTTTTTTTTCTAATTCTGCTTATACTTACAGTGGTCCTTCATACTCTGACTTCACAACCTTATTTTTTTTTAAGCCAATGCTTTTTTATCCATACATTACAAAATCACTTTATTAGTAACTATTTTTTTTTGATATCTGAGTCAAGGATCTCTTCTTATAGAGAAGATGTAGGTTTAGTTTTGATAGGAAAGTTAGAGTACTACATATGACTTTAATTAAGAATACTACATATACATTCTTAAAATATTCCTGCTTACCTGTATGTTAGAGTAGTTTTCTTCTGGTGTTACTTTTTTTTTTCTTTAATAAGTTTTTTTTTCCCACTCTTCCAGTGAATGAATAATTTTTAGCTTTGTGTGTAGAGTAGTAGTTGAATCCTCATAGTTAAAACTTCATGTTGAAACTAACAATCCTGATTTGCAGTAATATGGAGTGTTCTAGTAACAGTTTAAGTAAGAATACTTACTCTGATGTTCAGTCCATTTTTTAAAAAGCTGTGGATATGTCCCTTGTTTTATTTCGTCCCTTGTTTTATACATTTGAAAGGGGTGTTGGTTGTTCTGGGTAGGGAGGTCAGTTTGTTGAATTGTCACTAGAAGTATGCTGGTGGGTGTAGTGTGGTATATACATGTATCAGGAGTGTGAAACTGTACTCCCCAAACTTACATAGTATTGTAAGCCAATGGTAAATCAATTAAAATTTAATTTAAATATAGTTTTTCATATGCTTTATTTAGCACTTATAGGTATCCAATCACAGCAAGGTTTTCTAGTTACCTAGTATGTTGTCATACTGAAATTAAATGTAAGCCATATTTTTTTCTTTTTTTATTAGTGAAACACCATGAGGTACAGTTATAGGCTTACAAATTTTGTGCTTGGGTTTCAGTTATACAGTGATCAAGTGCCCATCCCTCCACCAGTGCCCGTCATCCATCACCACGGGTCCCAGCATCCCCCCACTCCCCATCCCCCCCGTCCCATCCTGCCTCTGTGGCAGGTAAAAATTATTGCGTTAATATCAGTTGTAAAGTTGAATACAACAGACATATGGCTAAACATCATATTTCTACCACAATGAATCTGCTCCATTTCTGTGAAATATTGGCTTGTCTTAGTTCTTATTATGGAATAACATGTTTGATTCTGAATTTCTTGCTTGATATTTAAAAAACTAGCAGTATCATCTACTATTGTCATGATTATTTTATGATTTTGTGCATGATTCAGTTTCATTTCATCTGCTTTGGGAAAGGTGATAAAATATTTGAAGATTAAAACTTTATATAAACATTTTTACCCCTTTTTGGCTTGGGGGTCACTCCCAGCAATGCGCAAGACTTACTCCTGGCTCAGTGCTTAGGGATCACCCCTGGCAGGGCTCAGGGGTCTTTATGGAATCACAGAGGGCAGAGTAGTAGGGGTCAAATTCAGGTGATTGTGGGCAGGGCAAGAACCATATGTGCTGCTGTATGATTGCTTTGTATCTGATATCCAACTAAAATTTGATGTCTGTTTTTTTATTGGGCTGGAGCGATAGCACAGTGGTAGGGCGTTTGCCTTGCATGCAGCCAACATGGCTGACCCGGGTTCGATTCCTCCACCCCTCTCGGGGAGCCCGGCAAGCTACCGAGAGTATCTCGCCCGAAGGGCAGAGCCTGGCAAGCTACCCGTGATGTATTCGATATGCCAAACACAGTAACAACAAAGTCTCCAATGGAGACCGTTACTGGGCCCGTTCAAGCAAATCGATGAACAATGGGAGGACCGTGAACGTGGACCGTGATTTTTTTTATTAATGTTTATCCTAACTAAAAGCTAATATAATTAAAATAAATAAGTGATAGCACAGCAGGTAGGGCGTTTGCCTTGCATGCAGCAGACCCGGGTTCGATTCATCCGTCCCTCTCTGGGAGCTCAGCAAGCTACCGAGAATATCTGGCCCACATGGCAAAGCCTGGCAAACTCCCCATGACGTATTCGATATGCCAAAAACAGTAACAACAAATCTCACACTGGACATGTTACTGGTGCCTGCTCTAGGAAATCGATGAACAACGGGAGGACAGTGCTACAGTGCTAAAATAAATATGAAAAAAGTGAGATTGTAAACCTGAAGATTGTATGCAGGGCCAGAGTGACAGTACAGCGGGGAAGGCCAGGTGTGACCCCAAAAGTGGAAAAAAAAAAGACTATGCAGTTGGATTTAGTTTTTGTTTTTGTTTTTGTTTTTTACAAATTATAGCGTACTTATGTCTAGGAATGTAAAAGTAGTCTTTTTATTCCTCTATAGGTGCCAGATTTATGTGAATTGAAAAATATCATTGCTCATATTAAATTTTATTTTATTTATTTTATTTTTGTTTTTAGGTTTTACTTTAACTACCATGGCTTACAAAGCTGTTCATAATACAGTTGTTTGATGTTCCAACACCAATCCCACCATCGGAGTGACCTTCCCTTTATCGTTGTCCCCACATTTTCCCAGCCATCCCCAAGCCTCCCTCTTAGCAGGCACACAGTAATTTGTTTCATGTCGCTTGTTACAAAGAAATGGCAAAAGGAATTACAAAAATAGTTAAGTAAAAGAAAGCACTGTAGCACTGTCCTCCCGTTGTTCATCTATTTTGCTCGAGCAGGCACCAGTAACGTCTCTATTGTGAGACTACTTATTACTGTTTTTGGCATATCGAATACACCATCGGGAGCTTGCCAGGTTCTGCCGTGCGGGCAGGATACTCTCGGTAGCTTACCGGGATCTCCAAGAGGGGCGGAGGAATCAAACCTGGGTCAGCCACGTGCAAGGCAAACACCATACCCGCTGTGCTATTGCTCCAGCCCATCTGATAATTATCATAGAAAAAAAATTGTCAAAAAAGCTAACCCCCTCCGAGTATCAGGTGCCAGTGATAATCTAAACCAAAGGTGCCTAAAATGATTTGGCCTATCGCCCCTTTCCAGGAAAAAAATTATGTAGCATCCTTCCTAGATATCTACCTCCTTTACAAAAAAAAAAAAATCTGAAGGTGCCCTATCATTCCTCAAAATACCCTGGGAGGGAGGTGGTGGTTACTGTCCACTTAGGAAAATGTTCTGTTCTATTACCAACTATTTCAGAACAGATAATTCAAACTATTTCCAAACAGATTAAATAAAAATAAAACTACCCAAACTACTTCAAAGCAGAGAAAAATCTCCTACCAATTATTTTTATATAAGAAATCATAATATCATAATAATGCAATTTGTGAAAATTGTTATATCTCATTTCAAGGGTAAGTCTTTGAAGATTTACTAAGCTGATCATCACTTCTGTTGAGCCTTCTGTGTTATTGTTTTTGTTCACTGAGTGTAGTTGGCTTCTCTCTTACTTTCTCATCTAATTTGGTGTGCTCCTAACTGAAATTTCAGGAATGTGAAATTTGGAAGAATTGTGTGGTTCGCATATGCTGCTATGCAGTCCAGAAACTTCACAATCTGTACAACTGGGATGAGTCTGCAGAAATTCTTAGTCAAGCTGTAGAGTTGGGTCCCAGGCGTTGGCATGGAAGCAGCAGTGGGGTGTGGGTGCAGCTGCAGGGGGTTTGGCAGGGCTGAGGTTCAACCAGCCCCTCTCCCAAGGACGCTCCAGCATTTTCAGATGGGGGTGCTGGTGTTTCCATGAAATTCGGCTGTTTGGCAGGCATCTCTTGGAGATTTAGTTTGTGAGTCTGAAGAGCAGGACCAGTGGGTGAGTTGATGTAGTGGCAGCTGTGGAAGATGGGCCTAAATTTTATTTATTTATTTATTTTATTTTATTTTTTCTTTTTGGGTCACACTCAACAATCAATGCACAGGGGTTACTTCTGGCTCTGTACTCAGAAATCACTTCCTGGTGCTCGGGGGACCATATGGGATGCTGGGAATCGAACCTGGGTTGGCTGCGTGCAAGACAAACGCCCCACCCGCTGTGCTATCTCTCCAGCCCCTAAGTTTTATTTTTTGATAGATGTCTTTTATGCTCACTCAGATTAAAATAATCCGGTTTTTGTTTCCCCCCTTATAGAATTTGTAATTGTATATTTTTTCGCTGACAATTGTGCATTTTTTGTTGACTTGCTCATTTCTTAACTTGCCAAATAAATTGTAATTAAAGAAAATAAGCAAGTTAGTTCTAGTGTATAGTGACCAGAGAGTAGGATCTGGGGATTTTGGTGTTTTTTGTTTTAAAAAATTATCATATTTCTCATTTTTATAGCATAAGGTATTTAATAGAAGTGGTGCATCATTCATAAAGACTTACCAATAAGTGCATGAAATTTATACAAGGTATAAAAAGAAGTGACTTATTAGTCTCTAGGTAAACAGATCTCACTTTGTCAGTAATTGATTATATATATATATATGTATATCTAAGTGCAGTAGTGTTGGTGGTAGAGATGAGAACAATAATTTTAAAGAAGCCAAACTAATGCTGATTATCTGGTCCAGGTATCTTTTTTTGTTAAGTATACTAAGTACTTTTGATGGGATCATATTTCTTTCGTATAAGCTTATTGATATTAGCAGATATTAGTTAATTTATTTACCCAAGGCCAAGTAGAATGAAGCTTTGGACATAGATTCAGTTTTTCTAATTTAATTTGGTTAGATGTTTGTGGTATATATACATTTTCCAAATAAAAAATTGTATTTCGGGGGCCGGAGCGATAGCGCAGCGGGTAGGGCGTTTGCCTTGCACGCGACCGACCTGGGTTCGATCCCCGGCATCCCATATGGACCCCCAAGCACCGCCAGGAGTAATTCCTGAGTGCAGAGCCAGGAGAGACCCCTGAGCATTGCTGGGTGTGACCCAAAAAAATTCTAAAAAAATAAAAAATTGTATTTCATTTTTTAGACTACACTCAGCAAGTGCTCAGGGATTACTCTCACCTCTGTGCTTAGGAGTCGCATCTGTCAGTGCCCAGGGGATCATAAACACTTCTGGTGATCTAATCTGGGCCTGCATGTGCAAAGTATGCACCCAGTCCTTTGAGTGCTCTCTTGCCCCATATTTTCATAACTTAGGTATAAACTAATGTACATTGTGTAATGTTCAGATATATTTCATTTCATTTCATTTCATCATCCTGTTATTCGTCGATTGCCTCGAGCAGGCCCCAGTAACGTCTCTTTCATCCTAGCCCTGAGATTATATTCAAGGCTATTTAGGAGAATGAGACCCATCATTGTTACTGGTATTTGGCATATTTGGTACGCCACGGGGAGTTTGCCAGACTCTGCCCTGTGGGCAGGCTACATTCGATAGCCTGCAAGTTTGTCCAAAGTAGGAATAAGACAATAAGATGTCATAAAAAAAGTTCTGTTAGGATGTCGCGCGGCCGCGAATGCGGTAGACCTAAACCTCTACTCCGGCTTATAATATTATCAGCCTAAAAATTCTGCAATACATGTATAATTTTATAAATCTGTGATGGGCTTTTATTATGGCTGTATTATGATTTTGCCAACAGACAAGCTGTTGTTTCATTACAAACAGATTCTGTATCTTTCTGATTAAAGCAGCAGACTGAAAATCATGCAGGGTTTACCGTTTGGTTTGTAATCATTTCCATGTGTTACGAATTCTTATCAGATGTTGGGAAATAGTCTTTAAGCTAACTGCAAGTACTTATAATCCATGGTCCAAAAAACAATGATGTATAAAGGACATATGTTTAGCTGTCAGCTTGCTTAACAAGGTCTCCAAGCAAATTAATTTACTTTCATAAGAAATGTATGCATATTCCATTCTATTTTTTCACAATGAAGTTCTCTTCGAAAGCAAGACAAACATTCAGTAATCGTTAACTACCTTTTCTTGGTGAATTTTATAGAGAAGGTCAGAGGCATGAGTTTATCATCCTTCTGATAATATTTCTCAGGTTATAAGAAAAGGAAACATATGTAACTCAAAATTTTCCTAAGGCACATTTCTAGAAACAGAAGAAAATGAGAAAAGCATCTGGGATGTGTGTGTGTGTGTGTGTGTGTGTGTGTGTGTGTGTGTGTGTGTGTGTAGAAACTGGCTGAAAATTATGTAAGACAATTGACATTGCCATTTGAATTCTTAGTGTTAAATTTAAAAGCTGCATGATTTCTTAATTGCAAATTTTAAGAAAAACTACTTGTAAAATATATTTTGATAAAAATGTAAGCAAAGTGTAGTTTAAAAGTTTCTTAGTTACTTATTCATGGTGTCTGCTAGTATATAAAAATGTTCATCTTTAAACAAGATATTCATTACTTAAAGTATTGAAAGTATACTTTTCTTTTAATGGGCAGTCAGCAGGTTAAGCATAATAATGAATATGGAATCTGGAGATTTGTGTTATGTGTACAATTTCACTATAAATTAGGCAATATTGAACACAAAAAATCTCTTATGTTTGTACATCCTTTGGGAAATTTGCAGTTTTTATTATTGTTATTGAGATAACATGACGGCAATATTGTTAATGTTTATGCTTTAAGAGTACAATGTTACTGCCAATAGCCCTCTAATTAAACCCCTTTTCATCCACCTAAGTTTTTTTTCCAATGGTTAGTGCTACTGAGACAACTGATCTAAAGTATAGATCATGACTGATCATGACTGATCAAAATATAGAAGGAAATTTATAGGAAATATACTATAGACAGAAATATAATATGTAATATATAGAAGGAAATAAAATATGTGATATATAGAAGGAAATATTTATCAGTATAGAAGGAAATTGTAAAGTATAGATCATGGCTGATTAAAGTATAGGAGGAAATTTTTCTATCCTAAAGGAGTCCTACCTAAAAAATAAATATATACTTCAAGTATTTTATTTAAAAAAAATTGTGGGGGGAGGGTTGGTTTTGGGGTCATGCCTCGCAGTGCTCAGGGGTTACTCCTGGCTCTGCACTCAGGAATCACTCCTGGCAGACTCCTGGGACCATAAGGAATGCTGGGTATTGAACCCAGGTTGGCTGCAAGCAAGGCAAGCGCCTTACCCACTGTACTATTTCTCTGGTCCCCTTATTGAACATAATCTTAAAAGAATTATATTTTTATTGAAACTGAACATATTAGAAATTTACCATATTAAAAATAGATAATATAGTGAATAATAGTTATGTCATACAAAACTGTATTAAAATTCAAAGCTACAAATAGGTGAAAATTAATTTAGTAAGAGTTATTAGCAGGAAAAAAATTTTTTTAAATTAAAAAAGTTATTAGCAGTTTGTAGAAGCCAAAAGGATGCTGCATGGACTCTATAAACAAACCACTGGTTTGGCATTATAAGGTGACATAAACTCTAGACTTAGAATTTTTAACTCTTATTTTAACAAATTTAAATACATTGTAATGCTCATGGTTAGTATTGTACTCCAAAAATACAAGTTTGGGAGTCCTAATATTAAACTATGGTCTTAAGAGAAGTTTAAAACCTTACACTTTATTCCAAGTTATGCATTCCAAAAGTGTTAACAATTGGTGTGGTTTGGAAGAGTCCAAAGATTTTGACAATGGCTGATCTGCGTGGGACGGGCACAGAGGCCCAGCTCTGGGCAACAAAGCTGAACGGCTCCAATTCCAACAGGTACAGCCCGCCCCCAAGGGCCTGGGTTCCTCTCTGGGCACGCGCAGCTAGAAACAGCCCCTAGACAGCCGGTTTTCAACCCCTGATCTGCGTGGGACAGGCACAGAGGCCCAGCTCTGGGCAACAAAGCTGAACGGCTCCAATTCCAAACAAGAGACGTTCCCAACTCTTCGCCCAGTGCCAGGGACTCTTTCCGGAGCCGCGGCCGCTGACGCGGCTGCAAAATATTTTCCCACTACATATGCCATAGGAACCATAAGCTAACTTCTTAGATGGAAACTTCTCTATTTTAGCTCAGCCACTAGAAACACAGTAGCCAATAACTCATAAGCCTATCTTAACTCACACTGCATATCAGCAGAATAGTAACAGTGAACGTGAAGGACTAAACCACACCTCTCACAATGGTAAAGCAACGCAAAAGCCCACCAAACTTTCATATTGAAGAGTCTAGCCCAGATGACACCAACAGTACTGTAGTGTTAGACAACCTCTCTGACAAGGAATTCAGAAGGGAGCTACTTAGGATGCTTAGGGAATTAAAAGAAACAATGGAAACCAATGCCAATAGAAGACAAGAGGATCTGAAGGCAGAAATGAGGAAAATGCAATCAGAAATGTCAGACCTGAAAAATCTCGTAGGCGAATTGAAAAGCTCAGTGGAAGGCCTCAGCAGCAGAGTAAGAGCGGCTGAGAACAGAATCAGTGAGCTCGAAGATGAAGTTCAGAGACTCTCCAGAAAAGAGCAGAAAATGGAAAAGAGACTCACAATTCGGGAACAGATGGCAAGAGAAGATCGTGATGAAGCCAAGAGGGGTAACATAAGAATTATTGGAGTCCCAGAGGGACAGGAAGAAAACCTCGATGAAGAAGAAACTGTCAAAGAAATCATTGCTACAACATTTCCAGAGCTGAAGAAAACTTGTGACCACATTCAGGAGGCCCGAAGGGTACCAGCTAGAAGAAATCCGAATAAAAATACCCCAAGACACATTCTGATCAAAATGACCAAAACCTTAGACAGAGACAAAATTCTGAAAGCAGCAAGATCGAAGAAAGAAATCTCTTACAAAGGAGCATCCTTAAAATTCACAGCTGATTTTTCTGATGAAACCCTCATGGCCCGAAAACAGTGGTGGGACATAGTAAAAAAACTCAATGAAATAAATGCCTCCCCCAAAATACTTTTCCCAGCAAGACTCTCATTCATAATAGAAGGAACAACACACAGTTTCACAGACAAACAACAGCTCAGGAACTTCATAGACTCAAAACCATGGTTACAAGAACAACTAAATGGGCTACTTTAAGGCAAGAAAGGCCCCTCAAATACACCAAATTTTAACAGAACAATGGGACAAAATCCCATAACAATAATCTCTCTCAATGTCAATGGGCTAAACGCACCAATTAAAAGACATAGAGTGGCAGGATGGATTAGAAAATTGAACCCAACATTCTGCTGCCTGCAAGAAACGCATCTCAATAGTCAAAGCAAACACAGACTCAGAGTCAAAGGCTGGAAAACAATCCTACAGGCAAACAGCTCCCATAAAAAAGCTGGGGTAGCCATCCTTATATCAGACCACATCGATTTCAGAGTGAGGAAGGTCATAAGAGACAGTGAAGGCCATTTCTTATTGATGAGAGGATCTGTACAACAGGAAGAACTTACAATAATAAATGTATATGCACCTAATGAGAGACCAGCAAAGTACTTAAAACAACTACTCATAGATTTGGAAAAAGACATCAATAGCAACACAATACTAGTGGGAGACTTCAACACTGCTTTGTCACCTCTTGATAGATCAACCAGACTCAAGCTTAGCAAGGACATACTTCATTTGAGGGAAACAATGGAAGAAAGGGCCTTAGTAGATATATACAGGACACTTCATCCACAAAAAGCTGAATACACATTCTTCTCAAGCGTACATGGAACATTCTCCAAGATAGACCACATGCTGAGCCACAAAACATGCCTCCATAAAATTAAGAAGGTAGAGATTGTATCAACAATCTTCTCAGACCATAATGCGCTGAAATTAGAAGTAAATCACACACAAAAACAGAAAACTAAATCAAACACCTGGAAATTAAACAGTGCACTATTGAACAACGAGTGGATTAGACAGGAAATCAAAGAGGAAATCAAAAGATTCCTAGAAACGAATGAAAATGAGAACACGAGTTACCAAAACTTATGGGACACAGCAAAGGCTGTATTAAGAGGAAAGTTTATAGCTCTACAAGCATTCCTCAGGAAGGAGGAGCGAGCACACATAAGTAACCTAACCTCACAGCTTAAGAGCTTGGAGAAGGACCAAAAAAAGGAGCACAACCCGAACAGGAGAAAGGAAATAATAAAACTCAGAGCAGAGATTAACGAGATGGAAACCCAAAAAACAATCCGAAAGATCAATGAAACCAAAAGCTGGTTCTTCGAGAAAATTAACAAGATCGATAAGCCTCTAGCAAAACTCACAAAGAAAGGGAGAGAGAAAACCCTAATAAACCGAATCAGAAATGAAAAGGGGGTCATTACATCAGAAACCACAGAAATTCAGAGGATCCTCAGGGAGTACTTTGAGAAGCTTTATGCCACGGAACATCAAAACCTCGAGGAAATGGATAAATTCCTAGACTCCTACAGACTCCCAAGGCTGAACCAAGAAGACCTGGAATACCTGAACAGACCTATCACCATCAAGGAAATTGAAATGGTAATAAAAAGTCTCCCCAAGCACAAAAGTCCTGGCCCGGATGGATTCACTAGTGAATTCTTCCAAATCTTTAAAGAGGACTTACTCCCGATGCTCTTTAAGCTTTTCCACGAAATTGAAATATCAAAAACACTTCCGAACAGTTTCTACGAAGCAAATATCACACTGATACCAAAAGCAGACAGAGATACCACAAAGAAAGAGAATTACAGGCCGATATCCCTGATGAACACAGATGCAAAGATCCTCAACAAACTACTAGCAAATAGAATCCAACTACTCATCAAAAAGATCATACACCATGACCAAGTAGGATTCATCCCAGGGATGCAAGGATGGTTTAACATTCGGAAATCAATCAACATAATCCACCATATCAACAAAAGAAAAGATAAAAAGCATATGATCATATCAATAGATGCAGAGAAAGCATTTGATAAGATCCAGCACCCCTTTATGATGAAAACCCTAGCCAAAATGGGTATAGAGGGGACCTTCCTCAACATAATTAAAGCCATCTACCACAAGCCTACAGCAAGCATCATCCTCAATGGGGATAAACTGAGAGCCTTCCCTCTAAGATCAGGGACGAGACAGGGATGCCCACTCTCTCCACTGCTGTTCAATATAGTACTGGAAGTACTTGCAATAGCGATTAGGCAGGAAAAAGATATTAAGGGCATTCAGGTAGGAAAGGAAGAAATCAAGCTCTCACTATTCGCAGATGATATGATACTCTACTTAGAGAACCCAATAACTTCCACCAAAAAACTCCTAGAAACAATAGACTCGTATAGTAAAGTTGCAGGTTATAAAATCAATACCCAAAAGTCCATGGCTTTCCTATACGCAAACAGTGAGAGAGAAGAAAGCAACATGAAAAAAACAATCCCATTCACAATTGTGCCCCAGAAAATCAAGTACCTAGGAATCAGCTTAACTAAGGAAGTAAAGGACCTGTACAAAGAAAACTACAAAACGCTACTTCAGGAAATAAAAGAGGACATGAGGAAATGGAAAGATATCCCCTGCTCATGGGTCGGGAGACTTAACATTGTCAAAATGGCAATACTACCGAAAGCATTGTATAAATTCAATGCAATCCCTATAAGGATACCCATGACATTCTTCAAAGAAATGGAGCAAACACTCTTGAAATTTATATGGAACAATAAGCCCCCACGAATAGCTAAAGCAATTCTTGGGAAAAAGAAAATGGGAGGAATCAACCTCCCGAACTTCAAACTGTACTACAAAGCAGTAATAATTAAAACAGCATGGTACTGGAACAAAGGCAGAACTGCAGACCAATGGAACAGGGTTGAATACACTGACATCTCCCCTCAATCATATGCTCATCTAATCTTTGATAAAGGTGCAAGTAATGTGAAGTGGAGTAAGGAAAGCCTCTTTAATAAATTGTGTTGGCATCACTGGACGGCTACATGCAAAAAAATAGGCTCAGAACTCTGCCTAACACCATGTACAAAAGTAAGATTAAAATGGATTAAAGACCTCAACATCAGACCAGAAACCATAAGGTACATTGAAGATAAAGTTGGCAAAACCCTCCATGACATTGAAGCTAATGGTATCTTCAAAGATGCCACGCCACTGGCCGAGCAAGTGAAAACAGAGATAGATAAATGGGACTATCTTAAACTAAGAAGCTTCTGCACCTCCAAAGAAACAGTGACCAAAATACAAAGACAGTCTACAGAATGGGAAAGGATATTCACCGAATACACATCTGACAAGGGGTTGATATCCAGGATATACAAAATACTGGTTAAACTCCACAAGAAGAAAACATCCAACCCCATCCAAAAATGGGGCAATGAAATGAACAGAAACTTTCTCAAAGAAGAAATCCGAATGGCAAAAAAGCACATGAGAAAATGCTCTACATCATTAATCATCAGGGAGATGCAGATCAAAACCACAATGAGATACCATCTCACACCTCAGAGACTGGGCCACATTCAAAAGAACAAAAGCAACCGATGCTGGCGTGGATGTGGCGAGAAAGGGACACTCCTTCACTGTTGGTGGGAATGTCCACTGGTTCAGCCCTTCTGGAAAACAGTATGGACGATTCTCAAAAAATTAGAAATTGAGCTCCCATTTGACCCAGCAATACCACTCCTGGGAATATATCCCAGAGAGGCAAAAATGTATAGTCGAAGTGACATCTGCACTTGTTTGTTCATTGCAGCACTCTTTACAATAGCCAGAAACTGGAAGAAACCTGAATGCCCAAGAACAGATGACTGGTTAAAGAAACTTTGGTACATCTACACAATGGAGTACTATGTAGCTCTTAGAAAAGATGAAGTCATGAAATTTACATACAAGTGGTACAGTATGGAAAGTATCATGCTAAGCGAAATGAGTCAGAAAGAGAGGGATAGACATAGAAAGATTGCATTCATCTGGGGGATATAAAATAACAAAGTATGAGATTAATACCCAAGAATAGCTGAGATCAGCACCAGGAGGATTACTCCATAACTTAGAGGCCAGCCGGGTATCCTAGAGGAAAGGGCAGTTCAGATAGAGAAGGGAGCACCAAATAAAGGATGTTCGGAGGTTCTTCCCAGGAGGGGAGATGCATGTCGAAAGTAGACTATGGACTGAACATGTTTGCCACTCAATGCCTCTTTTGCAGACCACAACACCCAAAAGGAGAGAGAGAACACTGGGGATTGCCTTGCCACAGAGACAGGGGGGATGGGGGTGGGAGGGATATTATCCATGGTGGTGGAAGATGGGCACTGGTGGAGGGATGGGTATCTGATCATTGTATGATTGAAACCAAAGCACAAAAAATTGTAAATCTACAACTTTAAAAAAAATAAAATAAAGGGAAAAAAAAAAAAGATTTTGACAATGTTGTAGATCCTCAGTCACTTAAAAAAGTCCGTATAGTTAAGCGATTTTCATCATCTGTGTAATCTATCCTTTCCTATCTCAGTTTGTATTTTTAAAATTCTTACTAGATATTGTTCAGTTTGCATATTATTATTGACTTCTTTAATAGTGTATCTAAATCTCAATCTTTGGCTGTTCATGGAGAAGAATTGAAAAGCCAGCATTGGGCTCTTAGTTCTCTGGTTTACCTCCGTATATCCTAAGAGTAGCATTCATTTATTAGTAAATAATCCTGCATTACAAACAACCTGTAGCATTAGTGATATTTTGGATTGATCATCTAAATAATAATAGCTAGTATTGTTAAACTTGGGCTGCTTGTTCAGCATTTTTAAAAGTTTACCCTGATTTTAAAGTTATCACACAGTATCTCAGAGAAGTTATTCTAAGTTACTCTGATAATTAGTGGTGATGATTGCTCTTAGAACGTTGATTCATTATGGTAACTTTTCTCTATAACTGCTATAGTAGTGTATACTTTTATTTCCTCTCATTCCTAGTGTTTTTCAGTTTACTCTCATAACTAGTTTGTTCAGCTATTTATTGTAGCATTTTTCTCTTCACAAAACAGTTCTCTCCTACTTTGGTATTCAGAAAGCATTATTTAAATTCTTCAAATACTTAAAGACAATTTATTTAGCATCATGAAAGTTATTTAGTAGATGACCTGAAGATGTGATTCCCTACACTTAGATAACTTCAAGAAATAAGTGTAACATTTACCTAAGAAACACATAATGAGAGCCTAATATAGGTATTGGGGAGATAGTGAGAGTTCAGAGAGCAGGAAGATCTAGAGAGACTGAATTGTGATTTGGTAGTGAACCAGAGAAAGGAAGGGGGAACGGTCCTAGAGGAAATTTCAAGTCTGGCCACTGGGAGCTGAATAAGGACTACGGAACAGATCTGGGCAGAAATGCGATGACTACAGGTTTGCACAAAGTTTGCAGTTATGTTGCGATATCGACCTTTACTTTCTGTCTAGTTCTAGGCCCTTCAAATGTGGCTAGTCCGAATTGATATGTATTGTGAGTACAAAATGAAAACTAGGTTTAAAAACTTTAGTACCAAAACCTTAAAAAGATTGTATTAATATTTTTATATTGGTTGCATGTCAAAATAACACTTTGAGTGTTTGGAGAGATAGCACAGGAAATAAATCCCTTGCATTGTAAGTGTCTGCCATGGTATGAATCCCCTGGATGGTCGTCTGGGTACTGCCAGGGTCTCTGCTGAGCACACAGTAGCCTCTGAGCAGCACTGAATGGAGACCAAAAATGGTGGAGGTGGTAGGTTGTATTTTGGATATATTAAGTCAAATAAAAGATGTTGAAAGTTATTTTACTCATTCCTCTTCAGGGTTGGAGAGAGAGCGCAGCAGGTAGGGTGGTTGCCTTGCATGCAGCCAACCCAGGTTCGATTTCTCCGCCCCACTTCGAGAGCCTGGCAAGCTACCGAGAGTATTTCTCCCACATGGCAAAGCCTGGCAAGCTACCCATGACGTTTTCAATATGCCAAAAACAGTAACAACAAGTCTCACAATGGAGGCATTACTGGTGCCCGCTTGAGCAAATCGATGGCAACAGGAGGACGGTGACGGTGACAGTGATTCCTCTTCACCATTGCTTCCAGATGTGGTTGTTGGCAAACATAGAATTGTTTATGTATCTTCCTTATTTACATTTCTGCTGAACAGTACTAATTTAGAGGTTTGTAGCAGATAGTTACACAGAACAAAAAGGCAATGCCTATATAAAACTGATAGTTAATTTTATAAAGTTAGATACAAATATCACTGAGCAGAATATAGAAATGAGAAAAATGCCAGAAAGGAATTAGAGAGTTGAGACTTTAAAGTCACATAGATGAGAATTGAATTTTGAAAGGGATGGAATGTGGTTAATATTGTTGAATGATAGACATATCAGACAAGAGGGTGATTAAGAAAAGACCACTAAATAGGACTGATTTGATGGCACATTAAGAAGCATATAAAAGGATAGCTTAGTAAACTTAAGGTTAAGGAAGTAATACTATATACATAAACTGTTCTTTCCAGGTAGGAGCTCACTTGTGAAGATAATAAGATTTCACTAGGGAAATTTGAGCTTATCTGTTGGCTGAATGAAAGGATCAGTGAAGTAGGAGTGCTTGGAAGTTTTAAGATTGAGGAAATAACTTCTCTAGTAAGGTCCTGAGGCTTTTGTTTTCAAATCTGGATATGTGTTGGAATCACCTGGGCAACGGGTTATATCAAATTCCCAGGCAATATTCCACATCTAAAAAATCATATTCTCTACTGGTTTTTCTTCTAAATATGTTGTTCATGAATTCTTCTGGATAATTAGCTTTATCGGTAACAACAAACAAGTCAAGTAAGTAAAGGATGCTGGTGAGGATATTGGTGCAATGTTGACTATAGAATTCAGAACGTGTAGACATCCCATAAGATCTCTCAGTTTGGTTACTTTAAAGAGTATGAGGTTTGAAGTCACTAGATGTTTTCACTAATTGGCAGTATGTAGAATAGCATGTGAAGGGGATGGGAGATAGCAAGGATGGGCAAACTCTGAGTCAAGTATTGCAGAAACAGAAATGCCAAGGGAGAAGAGAAATGGAGAGGTGAAGCAAGAAGCAGTGGAGGTAACACAGGGCCAAGAATCTGAGGCCTCGCTTCCACACCTCTGTGGAGTAAAGGCAAGTACCACAGGAACAAGTACTACTTAAAATTGGGACCCAAACTACAATATTCACGATCACGATCACGACCACCCTGTTGTTCGTCGATTGCCTCGAGCAGGTGCCAGTAACGTCTTCTTCATCCTAGCCCTGAGATTTTTTTTTTTTTAAAGTGCCATACTCAAGGCTTTTTCAGGGTTAGGAGAATGAGACCCATCATTGTTACTGGTATTTGGCATATTGGGTATACCACGGGGAGTTTGCCAGACTCTGCCGTGTGGGCATGTTACATTTGGTAGCCTGCCAGTTTGACCGAATTAGGAATGAGATGATAAGATGTCGCGCGGCCGCGAATGCTGAGTGTGATGATCTCTGGATCCTGGCCGTTGTTGGAGTTACACGGCAGTTGGTGGGTGTAACTGTCTAGTTACTGGCAGGTCCAGTCCTAAACTGTACAGGCTTGGAGATCTCAGCCCCGGGTCCCACACACCTGGGTTCCTCTGTCAGTTCTTTTATGCGTGAGGCTCATCCAAGTGTGTGGAGAGTGCTCTCAGCATGGCCTTGGCTGGGCCTCGGTGGTCTTCAGCTGTTGGGCCCTGGTGGAGACAGTCAGGCATAGGGTAGGAGACTCTGTCTTGTTCTCTCCCAGGAGCTGAGTGTGATGATCTCAACTACAATATTAAATCTTAAAAAATATGCCTGCCCAGGAAACAGGTTGGGGGGTGAAGGTGGGGTGGCGGGAGGGAAGTTGGGGTCATTGGTGGAGAGTTGCAGACACTGGTGGTGGCGTTGGAACGTTGTATGTCTGAAACTATTGTCAACAGCTTTATAAATCATAGTGCCTAAACTGAAAAAAAAGTGGTGTTTGGAAATCAGTAGGAACCACTAAGCGTTGGATGAGTATGGAATGATATAGATGTAAGATTCCACTAGACCTTGACTCAGGTGACTATGAAAATCAGTTCCCAGGTGAAATACCTACTTGGGTTGCAGTGGACTTAGTTTCTGCAAACCTTCCTAGTTTTGGACTGTATGCTTCACATTCACTCAAGAGAGTATATTGGAAATTTTAATACTCCAAAATATGAGTAACTCATATTTTTTCCCAAAACATGAATTTTAATCTGTTGCCCTAAAACCGGGTTATGGAAACTTGAAATTTAACTTGTGGCTTGTAATAACTTCAATCTTTGTATCTTACTTTGCCCTTACTCTAATAATTTTCATCATCAGAATACCTCTGCCTGATAGGTTTTATAGAGATGAAATTACTTTTCCAAATTATGGTAAACTGAAAAAAAAAAGTGATGTTTGGAAATCAGTAGGAACCACTAAATGTTGGATGAGTATGGAATGGTTTAGATGTAAGATGTAAATAAGTGTAAAAATAATTAAGTTAAAAAGTTGAATGAATTTTAAAAAAGTTTTCAGCACTGTACCTAGCCTGGGCTAGAGTGATAGCACAGTGGGTAGGGTGTTTGCCTTGCACACGGCAGACCCAGGTTTGATTCCTCCGTCCCTCTTGGAGAATCTGGCAAGCTACCGAGAGTACCCTACCCACACGGCAGAGCCTGGCAAGCTCCCCTTGACGTATTCGATATGTCGAAAACAGTAACAACAAATCTCACAATGGAGACATTACTGGTGCCCGCTTGAACAAATTGATGAACAACGGGAGGACAGTGATACGGTGCAGACAGTAACTAGCCTATAATAGTTGATTATTAAATGGTAGTTACTGGTGCCAGTTGATTCAAACAGTTTGTAAGTGTTGAAGTCAAATCTTTTTGTGTGTTTCTAGGTTTAGTGACAATTATTTACATTAAAAATTGTGTTTTGAAGAGTCCAGAAGTAGAGTAGCTAGGAGACTTGCCTTGCACACAGCTGACCTATGTTCTATCCCAAGCATCAGTCTGGTCACCAGAATGCAGATCTAAGCCAAGTTTGCTCTTCCCCCCCCCCAAAAAAAAGCGGGGGGATTTGATTTGGAATATCTATAAATTATTAAATAAAATTAGATTATTAGATTTTTAAGCAAATTGAAATTAGAAATATGTGTTATGACTTCTGTTGGAATGCTTGAAAGAATATATGTTATATTTTTATATTTATAGCATATATAGTGCTTTGGGGCTGGAGTGATAGCACAGTGGGTAGAGTGTTTTCCTTGCATGTGGCTGACCCAGTCAACCTGGGTTCGATTCCTCTGCCCCTCTTGGAGGGCCCGGAAAGCTACCGAGAGTAACTTGCCTCACGGCAAAGCCTGGCAAGCTACCTGTGATGTATTCGATATGCCAAACACAGTAACAACAAGTCTCACAATGGTGATGTTACTGGGCCTGCTTGAGCAAATCGATGAACAACGGGAGGACAGTGACAGTGACAGTGATAGTGCTTTGGGGCCCAGATCCTGCAGTGTTCAAGGCTACTCCTGGCTCTCTGCTCAGGGATCATTCTTGGTGATGCTTGGGAGACCTTATGCAGTACCAAGGATTTAGCAAGATCAGCTGCATGCAAGGAAAGCAAATGAATTCCTGTACTTTTAAAAAAAAAAAAGCTATGTTTTGTTTTTTGTAATTTACATAGAGCTGAGAGATAGCACGTGCGTCACTTGCCTGCATTTTACCAAAGGTTCCATTTCTAGCTTCATATATGGTCCTCTGAGCTCAGAGCCAGATTGATTCCTGAGCATCACCAGGTGTGTGTGTGTGTGTGTGTGTGTGTGTGTGTGTGTGTGTGTGTGTGTGTCCAACCCACCACCAAAAACCTAAAATACTAAAAAAACTATATACGTGTTTATACACATAGAAAGTGATAAGAAATAGTTCCAAAATATTAATGGCAAGTATTAAGAGTGGAGGGGTTATTTTTAGAAAGGAGATGTTTTTAATAGTAATTCATGTTTTAATGCTATTATGGAAAAGCATCACGGTCACGGTCCTCCCATTGTTCATCGATTTGCTCGAGCGGGCCCAGTAACATCTCCATCATGAGACTTGCTGTTACTGTGTTTGGCATATCGAATACGTCACGGGTAGCTTGCCAGGCTCTGCCATGCGGGCGAGATACTCTCAGTAGCTTGCCAGGCTCTCTGGGAGGGGTGGAGGAATCGAACTCCGGTCGGCCATGTGGGCTGCGTGCAAGGCAAATGCCCTACTGCTGTGCTATCACTCCAGCCCATGAAAAAGCATATATATGTATGTTGTTCATTTTGGGGTCATACTCGCTTGTGCTCAGGGCGTAATTACCTGTGACTCTGCACTTAGGGGTCACTCTTGTTGGGTTCTGGGAACGATATGTGATTTTTGGGATTTGAATGGGGTCCTGCAAGGCAAACACCCTATCTACTTTCCTGTTGCTCAAGCCCCGAAAAAGTATAACTTCTAAAATATCCTGTTAAGTATATTTCTGTACACTAAATAACTATATATAGAAATACATTAATACTTTGGAGAAACAAAAATTAATTGCATTTTTAAAGAGATATTATATACCTGAAACCAAATATCCTGGTTTTGCTCTACAACTTTCTTTGAATATATTGTATACTTACAAAACTGTTTTTTTTTTTTATAGTGAAGAACTCAGAAAAGAAGCAAGACAATTAAAGAGGGAACTCTTAGCAGCCAAACAAAAAAAGATAGAAAATGCATCTAAACAAGCTGAAAAAAAAAGTGACGGTAAGGTCTTATATTTTCACTTGCTATTGCTCCTCCTTTCTCTTTTAGTTCTCTCCTCTCTCCCAGCTTCTTTCTATCTCGAGTTTTGTTTTTTGGGGTTTTTTTTTCAGATACTTTCTTAGAGCAATGAGTGAATTTTCATTTAAACAAATTGTCTGAGAAGTATATTCTATGTAAAGTTCATAACTATTATGCGTAAATAAGCTTAACAAGAACAGAATGCTTGACATCAGGCAAAACTTAATATTGTAACACATATAGATATGCACAAAAGTATTCATTTTCTTAATTCTGTAAATGCTTTAAAACATTTGAGAAAAATTTTAGATCCTGTTTGGGAGTTGTATAAACATTTATGCATTGATTTGAATGGTATTAAGTACAAACGTTTGCCTTTTTTTTATATTACTGTCATTGTCACTGTCCTCCTATTGTGCATTGATTTGCTCAAGCGGGCCCAGTAACATTGTGAGACTTGTTACTGTGTTTGGTATATCGTATACGTCACGGGTAGCTTGCCAAGCTTTGCTGTATGGACGAGCTACTCTTGGTAGCTTGCAGGCCTCTCCGAGAGGGTCAGAGGAATCGAACTCAAGTCGGCTGTGTTGGCCGTGTGCAAGGCAAACACCCTACCCACTGTGCTATCGCTCCAGCCCTTTTTATATTAAAACACAGAAATAGAAAGTTTTGATAGAGCTGATCAAAATAATAATCTATTAATACAGGCTAAATATGGCCATTTTTTCATTATGAATTTTATAAAGCTACATATCTTTAGGCAAACTAGTTCATGGAATATCTTTGTGTAGTGTAAGGTCCTTAAACCTTTAAAACATATAGTGTTTTATTTCTAAAATAACAAATAGGAATCCTCATTTGTTTTTAATTTATGGGAATAAATTACACTGTAGATTGAACGGACATGATTAGAAATTTGATTCAGTTACTTTTTCACATATACTAAATTGAGCTTGGAATTTCTTTGTTCATATCATCAATACTCATAATTTTTGAAAGTATGTTGTATGTTCAACCTTTTAAAAATGGTCACATGGCCAATCTGGGTTCGATTTTCAGTACCCTAAAGTACTACCAGGAGTGATCAGTGAGCACAAAACTAGGAATAAGCTTTGAGTGCTGCTGGGTGTGATCCAAAAGAAAACAAAACAGTGTAGTTTCTAAATCGAGATAATACTGTAAAACTTGGCCTTAGGCATCATCATCGTTATTATTAGCATTTGTAGGTCATCCCCCTCATTTCCTTGCCCTTCGGTAACTGTGTCTTTATTTCATTTTGTTTTGTCTATTTATCAATTTTATTTCCTTTTATTGCACATGTAGGTCACGTCATTCATTACCTACTTTTTCCTTCTGTTTTATTTTGCTTCACCAAATTCCCTTAAGCTTCCATTTGCAGATGACAGATTTTTATTTTTTATAGCTGGATATTCCATTGTAGAACTATACCAGTTTTTATTTATCCAATCATCTATGAAAAGAGACTTTGGTTGCTTCCGTGTTTTGGTAATTGTAATTTTAAAAGTGTCACTAGCTTATGTGTCACTAAATCAATTATGTAAAGTATATGTATAATAGGAATAAACAGTATTAGCAATACAGAGACTTGGAATTATAGTGAGGAATGCTTTATTGGTGATTATGTATACTTTCTTTCACATGACTTCCTCTTAACATTAGTAGTATTTTAAATTTGTAAAAGTAGCACTAGGGAGATAATGTAGTTTGTAAAGTACTTCCATAGCATGTGTCTCACCTGGATTCACTACCTGGGATCCTCTGAGCCCTACCAGAAATGATTCCTGAGCACATAGCCAGGAGTAAGTCCTGAACACAGCTCAGTGTGTCCCAGAAACAAAAGTGTTGAAACCAACTTCTTTTCTAAGTTCATAAATCAATCCTTGTATTGATATTTTAATTCAATTATAAAAATTAGTTTGTGTTCCCATGTGTCAAGTACCATATAGGACAATAGGGTGAAATTGAAAATAGTTGGATGATTTATATTATTGATTATATTAGTGATTTGGAGGAGTAAGATAAATGCAAATAATTACTATAATGTACTGTATGATATAGGTCCCTATCGTAGAGTACATTGTAGTATGCTATAGATCCAGGGCTGGAGCAATAGCACAGCAGTAGGGCATATGCCTTGCACGCAATTGACCTGGGTTCAATTTCTCCATCCCTCTCAGAGAGCCCGGCAAACGACTGGGAGTATCCCGCCTGGACAGCAGAGCCTGGCAAACTCCCTGTGTTGTATTCAATATGCCAAAACCAGTAATAACAAGTCTCACAGTGGAGACATTACTGGTGCCCGCTCGAGCAAATTGATAAATAACAGGGAGGACAGTGCTACAGTGCAGGGTATAGATCCACACTATGTATAACAATGCTGTCTTCATATGTCTTTGAAATACCAAATAGAATTAAAGATTTGAGTCTTAAAAGTATTATTTAACAGCATGAAAGAATATATTCTTATAGTTTATGTCAGCCTAACATTAGGAAAAGTGGTCATGATATGGTATAAACCGTTTATACCATAATTAGATCATTATATTAGTATGCATTTTTCTAAATTTAAGTTTTATGTCACCCAAACTTCCTGATTTTACGTAACGCTCAGTGACAGTTAAAATTAGCTTTCCATTCCAGAGAGGTAGTATAGTGGATAAGTTGCTTGTCTTGCAGAAGGTTAAACCAGGTTCAATCCCCAGCACTTCATATGGTCCCCCACGTCTCACCAAGAGTGATTCCCTAAGCAGAGATCCAGGAGTAAGCCCTGAGCACTGCTGGGTGGTGACCTCAAAACAACAAAAATTAGCTTTCCCTGAAATGTAGCACTGTAGCACTGTCCTCCTGTTGTTTATCGATTTGCTCAAGTGGACACCAGTAATGTCTCCATTGTGAGACTTGTTGCTGTTTTTAGCATATTGAATACACCACAGGGAGCTTGCCAGGCTTTGCCCTGGGTGCGGGATACTCTCGGTAGCTCGCCTGGCTCTCCAAGAGGGACAGAGGAATCGAACCCGGGTTGGCCACATGTAAGGCAAATGCCCTACGCACTGTATTATCTCTCCAGTCCCGAAAATGTAGATCCCCTAAATAATGTAGATGGCTACTATCATTTTTCTTGTCTGAAATTGGACCTGCACTGTAGCACTGTCCTCCCGTTGTTCATCGATTTGCTTGAGCAGGCCCAGTAACATCTCCATCATTGTGAGACTTGTTGTTACTGTGTTTGGCATATGGAATGCGTCACAGGTAGCTTGCCAGGCTTTGCTGTGCGGGCAGTATACTCTTGGTAGCTTTCCGGGTTCTTCTAGAGGGGCGGAGGAATCGAACCTGGGTTGGCCAGGTCTGCAGCATGCAAGACAAATGCCCTACCCGCTGGCTATCGCTCCAGCCCAAGATTGGGCCTTACTATTTATTTTTAATTGATTTATTTTTGAAATAACTGTACACAGAAATATCATTAAATTTTTGTATACGGCTAATGTTTTTATATAACTTCGTGGTATAATGATAAAATCAATAATGAGTGTTGTTATGAAACTGAAAAATCAATAATGAGTGTTGTTATGAAACTGACAACTACCTACAGACCTCATTTGAATTTCCTGCTTCCCTACCAAGGCCTGTTTTCTTTTCTGTGATGTCATTATTGCATTGTCATCATGTTTCCTTTGGTTCTGATCCATGACAGTTTCTTAGTCCTGTATAGTCATTAGTGACCTTGACACTTAAGGCTGGTTAGAAATTTTGTGGAATACTTTTGGCTGATACTTTCTTACTATTAGATTGAGGTTTGGTTTATTTTAACATGATCATTACAGAAGTAAAGATGTCTGTTGTCTTTTTACCAGTGTTGTACCTTGAACACTTGGTTAAAGTGATATCTGCCAAGTTGCTATGCTATAAAATGCCGCCCCCCCCCCCTTAAGAATACACATATTTTGGTAAAGATACTCTGAGGTAATACAGGTATACTGTTTATCTTCAAACTTTCCTTCGCTAATTTTAACATCAGTTGGCAGAGTGTACCTGTAGAAAATATTTACTATGATATTCTAATGATAACTTTCTGTACTTAGACTTCTTCTGTAAGAACAATTATATTTTTTATTTCTTTCAATTATTTTTTGCTTAATATGGGCTTGTTAATGTTATTTCATGTGTATAATTTCAAACTATCATTATTTAGTTATTCTCATAATAACCAGCCTTGACCATGGTCTATTTCATTTTGGTGCCTGTGTCCTTTCTGTATTCCTACAAACTTTAAAGACTTATTGCTTTCTGATATAAGATGCTGAGGTTGATCTATGTCTTCTCTACGACTAAAATCAACCATTTTCCCAGGGAACCCTGTATCCAGCCAAAATATTTAAAACCAGCATTTAAGATGCCTGCCTGAAACTTCTGTAATGTTATAACGCAGTGTTACTTCAATAAGAGTGGCTTGTTAATTAATTTTAGAAGAAGCCAAAACCTGGTTACTAATTTAACAATCTAATTTTATTTTAGTATTTTTAGATTGCTGTTACGAGCAATTATTTCTATCTTAAAGAATGCTTAGGAACATTCATTTTTGTCCCTAATTGTAACACATTATGGATCATATTTTTTTCTTAAAATTGTTTCCTCTTGGGGCTGGAGTGCTACTACAGTGGGTAGGGTGTTTACCTTTCCCATGACCTATTGGGTTTAATCCCATGAGCCCACCAGCAGTCATCCCTCAGTGGAGAGCCAGGAGTAAGTCATGAGCATTTCCAGATGTGGTCCCCCAAGAAACAAAGAAGTTATCTTTTTTCTAAACTTACTTTGATCTTCGTAAGTTGAAAAGTTTTGCTGGTAAGGGTATAGAAAGATTGTGGGGACAGAAAATTAACTCAGTGGGATGGAGCACAGGCTCTGTACTCAGGAAGCCCAGGCTTGATTTCTGAGAGCACAGGTCTACCAAGCACCTTCAGGAGTGACCTCTGAGTAAATAGCACAAACTAGCCTCTGAACACACCATTCTGGCCCCCATCTCCTTAGAAAAAAAAAAGAAATAATGGTTCATTGTGAAAGGTGTGTGAATATCAGGAAATGTTGCATGATATCTGAAATCCACACATTCCCCCCAAATTTTTAAGTCTGCTAGTCCTTCCTTCTCAGAAATGAAAATGACATTAGTCATCTCCATGCATAGCATTATGGAAGCAAAGCAAAATTTTAGGCATCCTTAGATGTATGTCAAAACTTAATCTGACTTCCCAGCTGATAGTCCAAGGTTAAATTACGTAAGCTCTTGGAACAGGTCCATAATTTTCTAGTATGTAATCACATAGTAAGACCATCAAACGAAAAGAAATCGAAAAGTTTTATTTGACCTTGACTCTATTAAGTTCATGCATCAGTTGAGCTGAATCCCTTCCTGAACCCATTCAGGAAGGATTTCTAAATTATACTATCTGACTACATATCTGGTTCATATAAAGCATTTTATTCCATTCCAAAACTAAATTATTTATGTATTGTGGGAAATTGAATGATTTAACCTTTTGAATATTGTATGTTATATCTAGCTATTTAATTTGCCAGTTAACTTAAAAGCGTATGTTCGGTATTAAAAAGAACCTTGTGGAGGCCCAGAGAGCGATCTCAAGGGTCAGAGGCCTGAGTGTCACCCGAGCTCTGCCAGTGATAGCCCTCGCGATTTCTGAGCACCCTTAGGATGGGTCTGCTGGCCCCTAGCACTACTGAGACTGTGCAGTCCCTCATCTCCTGATTATACCATTAAACTCCAGCCAGGTTGGCCATGTGTTACTGGAAGTGGGTCTAGGTCCCTCTTGAGCACTACGTGGGAGCCCCTCCCTGTGCAAAAGTAAACAGGACCCAGCACAGCAGGTAGGGCATTTGCCTTGCATGCAGCCGACCCAGGTTCGATTCCTCTGTCCCTCTCAGAGAGCCCAGCAAGCTACCAAGAGTATCCCACCCACATGGCAGAGCCTGGCAAGCTCCCCAAGGGTTATTAGGTATGCCAAAAACAGTAGCAACAAGTCTCACAAGAGGATGTTGCTGGTGCCCGCTCCAGCAAATGGGTGGACAATGGGAGGACAGTGCTACAGTGCTAGTGTTGGATACATTGTAGTATAAATTTAGATACTGAACTCAGAAGTCTAAATGCATGTGAACAGCTAATATAGGCACTAAAAATATATTAATTTGGGTCATTTTGAGAGTAATTTTTATCCTAATACTAGTGCTTATTGTATGTAACGCTGATTGTTATAAAAACTCTCAATAAGCAGGCCCGTTTTCTAGCGATGAAGTTATTTGAGTCTCTGTGGTTCAGTTTTCTTTTACAAATCTAGGGATTAAAGATTTTGTGTGTCTCTCAGTTTTCTTTTAGTGAATAAATTAGATCACAAAAACGCCTTTTATAAATTTACACTGCTATTAAAATAATAAATTTTAATTTCTAAGGTGATAAATACAACTCTTTTTATCTCCATTTTGTTTTCTGTCCAAATTCTACAACTTGAAATACCTTAATTCTATTGCTGTAGTTAGCGTGTATAACCAATATGTTATATATTTGAATATGGCATATGTTAAAGTACAAAATAAGTATTCCTTTCTTTTTTGTTGCATTATTATAATTCTGTGTTTATTGAAAGTTGTGTATACATTTGCATTAATTCTTAAGTAATAAGAATTCCCTGTATTAATTGGGCAAGTATAATATTTGTCAACTATTATTATTTTATCTTAGATTAAATATACCTTGAATTAAAAGCACCTGGAAACTTTCTAGAAAAAAATCTTCTAGGCGTAGTAATAGTCTTTTGTGGGGTAGTAATAGTCTTTCCATTTTTTAAAACTTTTTTTTGGTGGCGGAAGTTTTGGGGCCAGATTAGTAGTATTCCTAAGTCACTTCCTGTCAGTGTTCTGAGGAGTATGTGCTGAGAATTGGACCTGGGTTGATTTCATGCAAGGAAAGTACCAGTTCACCAGCCCTTCATTTTATAATCTTTATTTAATTTCCTGGACTAGGTCTTTGCCAGACTATAAATTACTTATTGTCTACAGAGAGACAATAAGTAATGTATAGTCTAACCATAATCCTGCTTCTGTTCTGTCACCTTAGGAAGATTACTTTAAATCAGGGCCCTTTTAATTCTTCAAATATGAACATAAACATAAATAAATCATCCAAATTTTGATGTTTAATGTTTTGCTGTATTTACTTTTAATTAACCTTGCTGCTCCATTAATCGACAACAGATATAAATAAGTCAACTTAAGAAAGTTCAGTTGCTTTAAGTTTCATTTATTGAATCACTGTGAGAATAGTCACAAAGCCTTTTAGTTTAAGTCTCAGTCGGTCATACAATGATCAAAAACCTGTCCCTTCGCCAGTGCACATCTTCCACCACCAAGAACCCCAGTATACCCCCCTCCCACCCCCACCCCTACCTCCCTCCTGTGTGTCAGATTTCCACTTTACTCTCTCTACATTGATCACATTCAATATTACAACAAAAGACCCAACATTATTATTTGGAATTTTCCCCAACAGTCAGACCTGCCAAAAAGGCATCATTAGATAATTTGTTTTCTATTGCTGAATATGATGAACATATTATGCCGTGTGGCCACAATAGCAGCCACGTGATTTTTGATTTTGGATATTTTAGTAATAAGCCTAGAGGGATTACTGCCAAAAGCTCCGGGGTTCTGAGATTGGTTTGTGTACCTCTGGGCTGTTCAGTAGCCGGAAGAGGCATTTGTGGGTGGCAACCTGGGGCCTTGTCAGGGTGGGGAGCAGGGTCAGTTTCACCCCCCAACCCACGAGGCCCCTCGTGCCTCGTCAATGCAGTCTCGTACTTGGCTGTCCATTAGACTCTAAAAGATGGAGGCCACCATGCCACCGCCGTAAGGGGGGACAGGCAGAGGGACAAACACCCTTCCCCTCCCAGGGCGGCATAGTACTGTAGTTTAGTGAACAGTACAGATGCATTTCGGTTGGGCATTATATTTTGCTCAAATTTTCCCACCACCATTCAAGCCTGCCCTCCAGGGACAGAAGCTAGGTCATTTACTTTTCATTGCTCACTTTGCATGTCAGGAAAGGCTTACACGGCTGTGCGGTTCGGAAGAATAGTCCTGGTGCCACATACCAGAGCCATGAGCCATGCTCATGGTCGCCAGGATTCTGTCTTGAGAAAGCGGGGAGGCAGCACCTACCCCATCTGGGACCTCCCGGTGATATCGGCTCGGTATGGGGCCCAGAGAATTCTCCGGGAGCCTGCTGGCCAGGTTTCTTCGCTGCTGTGTGTCCACTTTTTGCTTTATAATACCTATATAGAGCATTCTACATTGCTTCTCTGCGTAGTGAAAATATTTATGGGACCATCCATTTTTTTCTTGAATCAAACTCGTAAAGTTCAAGAGCTATCATTCCTTATATGAGGAGGATATTGCCAGAAAAATAGACCATGGTACTCCTGCATAAGAATAAAAACATCATATTACTATAACCTGAAACTTACTGCCATTGGTGCAGGATCCAGGTAGTATCAAAAGAATGAATCAGTAAATGGGAAAATATTATCAAGAGAATTTAAAAAACATGATATTCTAATCAAAAATTGGACAGCAGTTTCATTTCTTAGTTAAATACAGAATTGGCATGCAGTGGGGTTTAACACCAAAATTTAGGTAAATAAGAAATATCGTGTTTTACTTTAGATACCAGCAGTGTCAAAAAAGATGTACTGCAGGACAATCCTGTTTACAACCAGTGAGTCTCTTTAGTCTCACTGTAAATCATCCAGGCCTGTGTATAGGATTTTTGTTGGGGGATAATAAATTTTAAATAAGATTGATAGTTAATTGGCAATAGAGTTGGTTTCCTGTGTTGGCTCTGTCAAGTTCTTTAATAAACTCCATAATCCCTTTGTTAAATTATGTTTCTAAGTTCTTTCCAGGTTTCTTTAAGTGTCATCATATCAAAACTAGTACCAAATCAAACACCATCACATAGAGATGCAGGTTGGAACCTATTCTCTAACCAGCTTTAGGCAGATGAGGTGTCAGATCCTCTTTTCAAAGTCCTAAGCAAACAAATACTGCTCTATGATTTGTGCCAGAAGTTAGAGGGGGAAGGGCAATGAGCTTGTAAATCAAAAAAGAATTTTAAAGCCTTTCTTGAAATTCATCTCTGAAAACCTTCCTACCTCTCAGATTGCCCTGGGCCATTTTAAGTTTCTTCAAACTTCTTTAAAGACTGGATTAAGTCATACAAGGACCCTCAGGCTTAATAAGTTATGAAGGTATAGAGCTTTTGATTACTTTTCATCTATCTCTTAGAGTTAAATGACTTTAATCTGGGTTTTTTTTTATCCAAAATGGAAACCACTGTGAAATAGTAACTCTGTGATGTGCCTGATATCAACTAGAATTAATTTTCCCATTGAGCCAACTTGGGCCTTTTTCCCAAAGGAGCTAGCTTTCTTCAGGTACTCTTGAGTCATCCCTTTTCTTTCCCCTTGGAGACAAGAAGTGTTAGGCCTAGTTTTCCCACTTACCTTATGTGGTAGCTTTTAATACTGTTTACATGGAAAAGTAAAAAGTTGTTGTTTAACTCCTAGAAAGTCTTTCATGCTAACCATCTCCAATACTGTTTGCTCTTGGTACTAACAAACTAATGATCTGGTTTAAGTTCAAAGCAGGCTTACTATTAATAAAAGGGATGTTGAGGACCCATTAAAGGAGCAGTTTTTGTGGCATGAAAATATAACTCAATAAAAATAAACAACAACAAAAAGAACACAACCTAGGCTGTGTATCTTTCTTGCTCATTATTAGGCTAAAAATAAATACTAAAGGTACAAATGAAAGGCAGAACGAAAAATTCTTTCTGGCAGCAGCAACAAATGACAATGAATCAGTTGATGCTAGCTAAGAAAACACAAGAAAATAACACTGGAGTATTATAGATGAATTTGCTATAGAAAATACTTTATTACTCTCCAAGAGCTTATCAGTATTAGAATTAATAATCTCATTTAATAATCTTATTTCTTAAGATAACACTGGGTAGTTGTTTATTATTGTTTAATATGGAAGCAAATGGGCAATGATTCTAACCTACTTGGTTAAAAAAATTTATCCTTTAATCTGAAATTTTTATTGTGTGGAACACCACATTTTCTGAAAGTACTAGAAGAATAAAGTTTTTCTTTATAACCAGGATAATTAGTCAAACAAGTTAAATTTGATTGAATGTAACTAACTTTCATGTACCACAATGCATGTTATTTTGGAGGAATATGCCCCTCAGCAGTACTGGGAGTCTGAGGCCATTCCCAGTGATAGTTGTTGTAGCAGTGAGGGCCTGCCTCTTTGTCTCTTGGGCCCAGCATTGTGGTGCTTTGGGGGATCGCTCAGGCTAATGTTCTGAAGTTAGTGTGCTTTCCAGCAGTTCTGAGAACGGGTGCACACAAGTGTGCTGGGAATCAATTTCAAAGCCTCGTGTATGCAAAGCCTGTACTCTATACCTTTGGGTTGTCTCTTCTGCTCCCTATTATTTTTAAACAATATTTTTAGTACTTTCAGAAAATGTGGTGTTCCACACAATAATAATTAAACAAAGAAAGGGGTAATAAGATGCTTGCCTTGCATGCAGGCAGCCCTGGTTTAGATCCCAGCATTGCTAGGGGTCACTCCTAAGCATAGAGCCAGGATAAGCTTCCTGAACACTGCAAAGAATGGCCCCAAAACCTTAAAAACAAGTCTAATAATGTAATATTAAAAGAATAAATAAAATACTTTTCAAAGATGTATATTAAGTGTAAAGTACATACCCTCACACTTAGACAGGAATCTTAGTCTTTGGGCCAGGCAGGCAGTGCGGGGAATAAAGCACTTGCCTGCACACAGCCGATCCCACTTCTGTCCTCAGCACTAGTCATGGTCCCCTGAAGACTACAAGGAGGGACTCTGAGTACAGAACCAGAAACAAACCCTGAGCACCAGGGACTAGGATAATTTAATCAAAAACAAACAATTTAATCTTTTGGTAATGTGAATAAGAATGATTATCTTTATTTTGAGAGTTGATTATTTTTGTGTTGTTTTCTGACAACCTATCTGAAATTTTCTCACTAGAGGAAAATCTTGTTGGACTTTGTTTTAAAAACCATACATTATGGGCATATTTAATTTTTATATGCAGCGACAAACTAATCCACATAATTTTATATGTCTTCAATTCTACATTATTTTGCAGACCTTTTGGAGGTTACTTGGAACTTACACATTGCTACTGTTAAGAGCCAGCGTAGTAAGGGGAAGTGGGCAATCCTTCACCACCTTAATGTATTTTTTTAATAAACATTCTCAATGCCTACTGATTGATATAAATCCCATGAAGGAAATATAATAACAAGACTCTTTTTTATCGAAAGTTTTAGTAATGGTAGTTTACTTCAATTATTCTTTCTGTTATTAATATCTGTGCCATTCCCAACACAGTTTAAAAAAATAGGTGTTTTGACTAATACAGGTAAAGATTTACCTTTAGTCATACTGTTTTTTTAATAAAAAAAGTCATTTTTTCCAATTATAAAAGTATTAGGCCCTTTGCAAATATATCAGAAATGTGCAAAAGTGTTGATAAAAAGAAATTTTGCCAAATGTAGCACTGTAGCACTGTCCTCCTGTTGTTCATCCATCTGCTTAAGTGGGCACCAGTAACGTCTCCATTGTGAGACTTATTGTTACTGCTTTTGGCATATTGAATACATCATGGAGAGCTTGCCAGGCTTTGCCGCGTTGGCAGGATACTCTCAGTAGTTTGCCAGGCTCTCTGAGAGGGACAGAGGAATCGAACCCGGGTCTGCTGCCTGCAAAGCAAACACCCTACCTGCTGCGCTATTGCTCCAGCCCAATGTAAACTTGGTTAAATTTGTGAACTATTTTTCATCCTCATGTCAGAAACATACGTGTGCTTTATTTCCATTAATGCTATTTGATTATAACTTATTTATGTTATGTTATTGAAAAGAGACACTTTTCAAATGAAATTAACCAGTAGCTTGCTTTCAGAGAAAATTTCATCTTTTTGATTTTTATAACAGAGTAAAAAAAGAAAAACACAGAGGACAATGGGTGTGAAGACTGTATTATGTAATTGAAAGATGAAGAGCTCCCTCCATTTTCAGTCCTAGGACTTAGAAAACATAAGAGCACTAACACTCAGGGATTCCATTCCACTGTGAGTGGGAATTGTTTGATCTCCTCTAAATTAAAACCAACAAAATCAAGATCCTGAGCTAACGTTGCTTGATAGCCTGCCTCTACTAATTTCTCAAGCAACCACTGATAGGTTCATAAAGAATCAGATCAGCCTTTGGGTCCTGAATTGAAATACTTCTAAATTTTCCCATCTGGGGAAGTAAAAGAAGTGAGAGATGTCAGTACACATGTTGTATTTGGTTTGGTTTGGTATTTACATAATATCAAGGGGAAAACTAATATCATCATTAAGGTTTGATCATAAACAGCATTCTCATTTCAGAATAGAATTGTTAACTATTCCAGACTGCTGTCAAGACCTTATTTTAAGTAAGATGTTTTTCTTTTATGTGACACTTTTTGAGGTTTTGCCAAAAATGACATCAAACATATAATTCATTTGAGTGCTGAGTTTCTTCAACATCTTGCAGCATTTAATCAAATTTGAAAAATATTCTTTTCCCAACTGTGTTGTGTAAACCTGTGAATATGTTGTGTTAAAACCTATTTTGGACAGCTTAATCTACGTGGTATTAGGCTAATTTCGTGAACAATTGTTCAACATTCTGATGGGTTTAAGTGGTTATTTTTTTCAAATTTTTTCATAAAACTTCTGACAGATGGTACAGTTACAACTTTTGAGTATCAGTAATTTCTCATGCAAAAAACAGATAATCCCTAAATTATATTAATGGCTACATTAAAGAATTCTAAATGTCAAAAAGAACAAAGAGAATAATGAGGTTCTAAGAATTAAAAGATGTCAGAATATTAAGAAGCTATTTTGAAGTACAGAAGCAGTTTATTTTATTTTTTTAATGGCCACACCAGAGTATAGCATATTTAAAATAGTCTGCTGAAGAGCTAGTACAGAACTAATATACTTACCTTGAATGTGGCTGGCTCTAGTTTGATCCCTAGCACCACATATGGTCCCCTGAGCACTGTCAGAAGTGATTTCTGAGCAGGGAGCCAGATATAAGCCCTGAGCAAAGCCAAGTGTATTTCCCCTTCCAAAAAAAAAAAAAAAGAAAAGACAACAACAAAAACACTGAAGTGTTTAAGGAGCAAAGTAGACAAGTCTTAAAATATGTCATTAGCACCAGAAACTCCAGTCAGCATGTCCTCTGTTTCCATTGCAAGTTTCTGTACTGCCATCACAGAGTGACCATCCTGAAAGGCACATTCAGATCTGCACTGCACTGTCCTCCCATTGTTCGTCGATTTGCTCGAGCGGGCCCAGTAACGTCTCCATTGTGAGACTTTCTTGTTACTGTGTTTTGGCATATCGAATGCGTCATAGGTAGCTTGCCAGGCTTTGCTGTGTGGGCGAGATGCTCTCGGTAGCTTGCCGGACTCTCCGAGAGGGGCGGAGGAATCGAACCCAGCTTGGGCAGGTCGCCCGCGTGCAAGGCAAATGCCCTGCCACTGTGCTATCGCTCCAACTCACGTTCAGATCTACCCCTCCATTATATGCATGGGGAAACAGAGACCAGCCAAGTAAGCACTGTAGCACTGTCCTTCCGTTGTTCATCGACTTTTTTTCAAGCGGGCCCAGTAACGTCTCCATTGTGAGACCTTGTTGTTACTGTGTTTGGCATATTGAATACGTCAGGGGGAGCTTGCCAGGCTCTGCCGTGCGGGCGAGATATTCTCGGTAGCTTGCCGGGCTCTCCGAGAGGGGCGGAGGAATCGAACTCGGGTCGGCCATGTTGGCCGCCTGCAAGGCAGACGCCCTACCGCTGTGCTATCGCTCCAGTCCAAGCCAGGCCAAGTAAGATACCCATCAGATTCAAGCTGCAGAGTGGCACAACAGGACTGGAACTGTGGAGTAGTAGGAACACTCTGATATTGTTCAAGTGTTTTTTTTCTTTTACTGTGTTTTTCATCTTAATCCAACCTTAAGTAGATAGAGTCTATATTAATTTTACATTTGTGTTTATTAAAATTCGCTTTTGTTTTGGTTAGCATCATTCTTTCTATGCCAAGGACCACACCACCACCACCCCTCCTCCCCCAACAAACCTCAAGTCCTAAAAACTCATTTTTACCATTACTTGTGCCTTTTCAAAAAGTAAGAGTGTAATTTGGTGATGAATGACAAAAATTTTATGTTTTAGCTAATGTCAGTTTTGGCATTGTGGAGAGCAGAAGTCAAAACTGTCCTGCCATTAAAAAAAGCTAAAAAATTACTGATTTAAACTCAGAATGCCTTCTTGTGTGCCAATAAGAACTTACAAAAAAGCAAAGAATACTAAACTTAGGGAGTAAACGAAGGTGTAAACTAAGAGAGAGAAAGTACACACAGCCGGTCGTGCCCTGAGTTCTGAGTGCAGAGCCAGGAGAAACCCCTAAGCATCTCCAGGTGTGGGCCAAAAGACAAAAAAAATTTTTTTTTAATTTAAGAAAGAGAAGAACTAGAAGAAGAGAGAGAAGATCAAATTCCAGGAGGAGAGGGAAGAAAGTCCAAATATAAGCAACATTCGAAGAGATGATATTGGGAAATTATCTATAATTAGTGAAAGACTTCAATTCACTTTGAAGTTCAATATAAATCTGAAAGGATAAATAAAAAATCCAGATCAAAACACATTAAAATGATACTTCAACCAGCAGCACATGCCGGGGGAAAAGGCAGCTCAGATAGAGAAGGGAACACCGAGTAAAAGATATTTGGAGGATTCACTCGGGATGCGAGATGTATGCTGAAAGTAGACTATAGACTGAACACGATGGCCACTCAGTACCTCTATTGCAAACCACAGCACCCTAGAGGAAAAAGAGAACAAAAAGGAATGCCCTGCCACAAAGGCAGGACAAGCTGGGGGGGGATGGGGTGAGGGGACGTGAGGGCTACTGGGATCATTGGTGGTGGAGAATGGGTACTTACTGGTGGAGGGATGGGTACTCGATCATTGTATAACTGAAACCCAAGCATGAAAGCTTGTAAGTCTACAACTTTACCTCATGGTGTTTCACTAATAAAAATGAATTAATTAATAAATGATACTTCAATGTATTCAACAATCTTAAAAAGCTATAAGAGAGGAAAACACACATTGCCCTTAAAATAAGGCATAGCTGATTTCTCAACATGCAAGAACATAAGACAGAACATTATATTCAATGTAGTAAGAGAAGCAGTTACAAAAAAAAGACTTTGCTACCTGTAAATCCTTAACTAAAGAATCACAAAGGACATTTTTTAGGCAAAGAATAAGTGAACCCAGATAGAAGACCTGCAGTGTAAAGGGTAAGAATAAGGCATGTTTTAAAAAAGACAATAAAACAGGTTAAATATGAGTGAATCTAGATAAACATAAAATGAACTAAACAATTTCTTGTGATAAAATGAAGGCACAATTTCAACACAGATTTCGTGGTTTAATTCCCAGTGCTGCTGCATATACTGAGTTGAACAAGGCAGTCTGAAGTTCATGGTCCCTAGCTAGTTATGGACCCGGAAGATGGTTTTGTGGCTGAGGAAGTGCACAGGAAAAACCTGAGATATTGAGACTTTAATTCCTGGAGTAGAAAAGCATTCTATGGTACTTTTGTTGGTCTTCATTTTAAAAGAAAGTAGATACAAATTGACTGTTGGCTTTAATATATTTAATATCCCTGCTAGTAGATTTAGAAAAACTTTTAAAGGACTAGGAAAGCTGAAAACTTTCCAAATAATAGAAAAGAAGATGGAATTAGGAGAGAAAATCAACACAAAATGCAGCTTCAACACACCTCAGTACAGAAACTTACGGTGATCTTGGACTATTGGTGTATACAGTGTGACATTAAATGAGGTACACAGTTTAGTTATAAAATGTTGAAACAGTAAATCAGTGTAAGTAGTCTTCTTATAGACCAATTTCTTTAAATTTTGAGCTAAAAATAATTTCCCAAATGCGACAATGTTCTCAATGTATAATACATCCTAACATTTTTTTATCCTAGGAATGCAAGTTTGGCTGAGTACATAAAGCCAACCCATATAATCTACCACATTAACAGAATCAGGGGAAAATCACCTTATTGTTTAGATAAGAGCAAGAGTATTTAATAAAACTTAACATATATTCATGATTTGCATAAAACAAGCTTTCATACAAGTAATAAGGCAGTTGTAATTAGGCAATAACTAAAACACCATAGCACATACACACAGAATGTTATTGTAATATCTGAACTATATAAAGATGTACAATTTCTTATTAAACATTTTTGCGTTCATAGAGATTTCCTGAAGAGTCTAGCTATTAAATAAAGCTATTAAATAGTGTGGCATGAAGCATAACATCAGCACAGGAGTGTTTCATGGGTTCCTGGAATTGAGGCGTGGTGTGGGAGGAGTAACAATTTAAAACTCTCTCTGCTGCAGTCATTATCTTTCACCATCTCAGCTATGGGTAGAATTTTTTCAAATTTTTTCACAGGGGTGGTCCTAGAAGTCTCCTTTGTTTTCTTCACAAAAAAAGAACAACCCTCAGCTCTGGCATTTGACTGTGTACATAATGAAAGAACTATAGAAATAGCTTTTTGTCCTAAAATTATTAGTAAAATTGAATTGTATAATACTAAAAATGTTAAAAATAAAAGTAAGGGGACAGCAAACAAGGCCTTGCCTTGCACATGGCCAGCCCAAGTTCAACCCCTGGTACCATATGTGGTCCCCTAGGCATGATCCCTGTACACAGAGCCAGGAGTAAATTCTGAGCAGCACTAGTGTGTCCAGAAAAACTGGGGGATAATCTGATAAGATCTATATAGTCCGATGAGACTATATAGATTAGGATCAGAGAAATAGCTCAGAGTCCAAATACTTTGCTTGTGGAAGGTCTGGGTTCCACCCTTGGTCCCCTGTGGGCTCCTGGGCACCAATGGGAGGACCTAGAGCAACACAAGCACAGAGCTAGGAGTAGCTTCCAAGAACCAACAGGTGGTTCCGCCTTCTCCCCAAAGATACAGAAATGGAAATAAGACTAGTGGTATTTATATTTTTCTTGAATTTAACAAGTGTAACACAATCATCCTTGAATCTTTTATGCTTGTTTCTTTGTGATTTCAGTTTAATAATGTCTTTCACTTCTTTTCTTAAATGGTTGTATAATGTTACTGCTATGTTGCACAAAATAGCTACCACAACTCAGTCCGTAACTATCTACTTGTCTACTGGTTGCATATTGAACATGAGCAAAGTCTTCCAGAGTTTGCAAAGCCCTTTGGGATTACTGAGAATAAATGGTGTTATATAAATGTCAGATGGTTTCATAACAGTTTTTAAAACAATGAGATAATGTCTGTTAAAGGATTTTAAGTTCCATGGAGAAATTCAGAGCATAAAAAAAAGTCATTTTTATTATGGTATAATCCATATATTTTTGCTATACAATTTAAAACATTTGACCCTCTAAATATGTAAGTTTTCTTTTAGTTTGAATGAGTATGTGCATCTGCTAACTATATAAAATTGAATAATTAGATTTTGTTGTTTCATTTTCTCCTTTGGGCCCAGTAAATTTGTCACCATAAATATTGGCCATTCAGAAATATGAAACTCTTTCTAAGATTAAATAGTATTTTCTCTTAAAGCTTTATACTTGTTCAGTACTGAATTCTGCCCCCCCCCATATCTGTAATGATTTATTGAGTTTTACAATGACATCAATGAAGTCACTTATTTAGAATGATTACTATTTTTTTTTCCCTCTCAGCCGCAGGCCCATATTTCCAAGTACGTTTTAAAAAATATTTACTTAACACTTATAGTGACCAAAACTAAGTGTGTTTTTTTCACCATCAAAACAACCCCTGAACTAATTTCCCCACTACAATTGCAATTGGCATGTTAAAAAGTTTACTAAGCCAAGTTAAAGGAAATTCAGTATCACCTTCAGCTTCTCCAACTTCCCTACTCATCCTTCATCATTCCTTCCCGCACAGACAACATTTTTATCAGTACTTTCATTCCTATTACCATTGATCTAGGTGTATATCTTACTGTAGCACTGTAGCTCTCCTCACATTGTTCATCGGTTTGCTCAGGGGGGCACCAGTAAGGTCTCCTTTGTGAGACTTGTTACTGTTTTAGGCATATTGAATATGCCACGGGGAGCATGCCAGGCTCTGCCGTGCTGGCGGGACACTTTCGGTAGTTTGCCGGGCTTTCCGAGAGGGACAGAGAAATCAAACCCTGGTTGGCCGCGTGCAAGGCAAATGCCCTACCCACTGAGCTATCCCTCTTCTTAATTACTACCTCTTCTTTCTTTATCTGATAGTTTTATTTTTCTAGTCAAACCAAAACTTGTGGAGTTGGAACACAAAACCTGGATTTTAATCCTAGCTTCATCTCATTTTCCTTAGGAAAGTTACTGAAATTCTGAATCTCTTTTTTTGTTCTTGGAAATAACTGTCTCATGGGTTAATTCACTGTGATAATTCACTAAGTTCTTTTATCATTATAGTCTGCAATTTATTCATTTCATGGCCTTAAAACCTTGAAAGCTAGGAGGGTCTAAATTCTTCAGAGCATGTGATAGAGTCTCATGAGTACCCAAAAATAAAAACCAAAAAGTAGAGATGTGAAATGTGATCAGAAAGCAGTGCTGTTCTCCTTCCAAAGCTATCTATTGCCCCTTTTCTCTTTATCTCTGCTTCTCTCTCTCCATCTGCCTTATACACTTCTTTTTATATTCATTTCATTTCATTTCATCATCCTGTTATTCGTCGATTGCCTCGAGCAGGCCCCAGTAACGTCTCTTTCATCCTAACCCTGAGATTATATTCAAAGCTCTTTAGGAGAATGAGACCCATCATTGTTACTGGTATTTGGCATATTTGGTACGACACGGGGAGTTTGCCAGACTCTGCCCTGTGGGTAGGCTACATTCGATAGCCTGCAAGTTTGTCCAAAGTAGGAATGAGATAATAAGATGTCATAAAAAGATGACCTGATAAGATCACGGCCGCGTGGTTCCGGGAGCTGGATTTTATAGTCTCTGCTTGGAATTAGTGAGCAACTCAATTCTAAATGCGCACGTCTTTTTTTCTTTCCACAACTCACTTAGTCTCGCTGCTTTTTCAAGAGTGAAATCTGACTGATTTTATATTTTCCTTAGCTATTCATCCGTTATAATTCCTCAACAGCAAATGGTTTCTATGCCATGTGGCACAAGCATCGGATGCTAATATAGGAAGAAGCACTTATGGACCAGAAAAGTCCTATTAGGATTGGGTATGGACATGATGGCAGTGGTGAGTAGCTGTAGAATGTTAGGTTTTTTGTGGAGGTCAATTCCCAGGGGTGCTAAGAGGTTACTCCTGGCTCTGCACACAGGAACCACTCCTAGGGAGCTTAGGAGACCATATGGGAAGCCGGGACTCAAACCCAGCTGGCCATGTGTAAGGCAAATGCCCTAACTGCTGTAGAATTTTTTTTTTTGTAAAGTCCTTTGCATAGTGTTAGATGTGTGGTGTTTATTACTTTTGGTGGGGGCAGGTCATAGGAGCAACAGCAGGCTATGCTCAGGGCGTACTCGTGGCTCTGCACTCAAGGATCAGTTCTGGCAGGGTCAGAATACTGTACGTGATGCCAGGGATTGAACTCTGGTTGGCCTCATGCAAGGCAAATACCCTAACAGCTATATTATCTGCCACCCCAGTTTTTACGCTTTTATGCAAAAAATAAACTAAACAAAGTTAAACTCTGATTTTCTCTCTCTTTCCCTTTTTTTCTTAGAAACATATACACATTCATTTGAACACACACACACACACACACACACACACACAAATATTGTTTTTGGCAACATGGGCCTAGAGCTATCATATAGGAGCTAGGATTATAAATTTGCTATTTAAACTTATATGCACTTGCATAAATTTTCCAATTTTCCATTTCTTTCATTTTCTTTAATTGTACAATTGTACAGTTGTAACTATTAGTTAGAAATGTTATGGTTTCAGATAGTTGATATACTAAAAGCTTGCATTACAGTTTTAATAGAACTAATTTTGGAAAAAAGCTTTATCATAAAATTTTATCAGAAATTAAAGTTACATCAAATTAACATAGTTTTTTTTTCTGCCTCCATCACTGACTCTGCTTTTATACTCCAAATCCAACCCCACATACATGCGTTGACATACATTGTGTCAGTTAGGCTCTCCCATCTTGGGTTTGAATAGGAAAAATCCTAATTCGTATTTTTTCTTCCTAAGAATATCCTAGAAAATGCTCTTTCAATATCTAACATTTCTTATTCTTTGAAAATGAGTTTAAGAAAAGAAGAGCTAAACAATATATGACCTTTAATGTCAGAAAAATGAAGAAAAAAGAAAATGCATACACACACACGCCTTGTGTATTACGTAAAGAAAACTAAGAAGAAACAGCCATAAAACAATGGAGTTGGAGTTACTTCTAAGGAGGAGGGATAGTGAGAATGGATAGAGGAGTGGGGGCAGCCAACCGAGGATACCGCTCCAACTTCATCTTGTGGGATAGTCTTAACTTTCAGAAATTTTTTCATTCTTTATGTATTTTAAAAATTAGATGAATAAGAATGGGAAGGGGGAAACAGAAACAAGCACAATTATATCTCAAAAGAGTAACATACCGATGAGGAATAATTCAAACTTTAAGCTTATTATTTTGAAAATATTATCTTTGCTCTTAGATGGGAAATAATAGTGAACAAACAAATCTTGAGCATTTTGTAGTTTTTATTTTTGTACTACTCTAGATATACGAAAGTATTTTATGTATATAATATTATTTAGTTAATAAACATGTTTGCTGATGCTGCAGAGAGCCAGGGTTCTCATAGGTCAAAGGAGATAAAAATATGGAAAGAGGGAAAGCAGGTTCTACTTTAGAAGATGGATTGGGTTTGCATGGATTTATGTTCTTAAACAGGTATATGTATATCTTCACTGCATCTGGTTGCTGTAAGGGTCTTAAAGCAAAGGGTTAGTAGCAGTAAGCATGCCTGGCACCCAGATTTTGGCTTCTTTTTTATTTGTTTTACATTTTGGGGGAGGGGGTCACACAGGCAGTGTTCAGAGCTTACTCCTTGCTCTGTGCTCAAAGCTTACTCCTGGAAATGCTCGAGACTGAATGCAGTGCTAGGGATCAAAGTGGGGTTGGCCATGTGCAGGACAAACACCTGAACCTTTGTTCTATCTCTTTGGCACCATATTCCAGTCTCTGGTCCCATTCTTACTGGAAAGAACCAGGTCTTTGGGAAAGTGAGTGACTGAGGAAAATGAACAGTTGTTAGCCAAGAAAGTGAGATGTACAATGTGCTGCTTAAAAAGTGATACAGGCATGTTAAGAGATCTAAGTGACATCCTGAAATATCTCCCCATACAACTAAGTCATTTCTGGAGGTTCAAATGAATGAGGATATAAAACTCAACAAAGACAATTGAATATTAAAGTTGGCAAAGCATTTAAAGATATTTATCAAAAGAAGTTACTAAGATGGCTTAATAGAAAATTGAAAATAAAATAGAAATTAGAAAAATGAAACTTATTAAATGTTATTAGCTATTAGGGAAATGTAATTCAAAACCACAACAAGATAATATTTGACACCCATTTGGATAGCTATAATTTTAGGAAGGGGGTGCAGGGAAGGGAGAGAGAAGACTTGGCAAGGATAGAGAAATTGAAACCTTCATATACTGCTGATAGATAGTTCATTCTCTTTTTTAAAAAATTTGAACTGTTTTTCAGAAAAATAAATGTTTAGTTAATTAATGTATGACCCCACAGTTCTCTTACTAAATATAAACCTAAATGAATTTTTTTTACTGCTTAAATAAGACCAGAGAAATAGTGCAGGGATTAAATCACTTACCTTGCTAGGAGTGGTTTCCTGAGCCCATAGCCAGGAGTAAGCCCTAAGCACCTCTGGGTTTGGCTACAAACCAGGAATAAGCCCTAAGCACCTCTGGGTTTGGCTACAAACCTTCACCTCCACTTACAAAGTTTCCAAATAGCTATTTCTGAATTAACTTTTTTTAATAAGTGATAACCACTGTCTTTGTAACTGTCCTCCCGTTGTTCATCGATTTACTCGAATGAGCCCAGTAACATCTCCGTTGGAGACTTTGTTGTTACTGTGTCTGGCATATCGATTACGTCACGGGGAGCTTGCCAGGCTCTGCCGTGCAGGCGAGATACTCTCGGTAGCTTGCCGGGCTCTCCGAGAGGGGTGGAGGAATCGAACTCGGGTCGGCCATGTTGGCTGCGTGCAAGGCAAACGCCCTACCACTGTACTTTTTTTCTTTTTTTGAGTCACTGTGAGATACAAAGTTACAAAGCTAATCATGGTCTGGGTTTCAGTAATACTTTTAAAACCATGGTAAACACTCCTGGGAATATCTCCCAGAGAGGCAAAAAAGTATAGTCGAAGTGACATCTGCACTTGTTTGTTCATTGCAACACTGTTTACAAGAGCTAGAATCTGGAAAAAACCTGAGTGCCTGAGAACAGATGACTAGTTAAAGAAACTTTGGTACATCTACACAATGGAGTACTATGTAGCTGTTAGAAAGGATGAAGTCATGAAATTTACATACAAGTGGTACTACATGCAAAGTATCATGCTAAGTGAAATGAGTCAGAAAGAGAGGGACAGACACAGAAAGATTGCATTCATCTGGGGAACATAAAATAACAAAATAGGAGACTAACACCCAAGAATAGCCGAGATAAATACCAGAAGGTTTACTCCATGGCTTGAAGACCAGCTGCACACTCTAGGGGAAAAGGCAGCTCAGATAGAGAAGGGAGCACCACATAAAGGGTATTGGGAAGATCTGCCTAGGATGGGAGATGCATGCTGAAAGTAGACTATAGATCGAACATGATTGCCACTCAGTTCCTCCTTTGCAAACCACAGCACCCAAAAGGAGAGAGAGAGAACAAAAGGGAGTGCCCTGCTACCGAGGCAGGCAGGGATGGGGGGGTTGGGGGTGGGTGGGAGGAATACTGGGATTAGTAGTAGTAGAGAATGGGCACTGGTGGAGGGATGGGTATTCGATCATTGTATAACTGAAATCCAAGCACAAAAATTTGTAAGTCTACAACTGTACCCCATGGTGTTTCACTAATAAAAATTAAAAAATAAATAAATAAAACCATGTTTTAGGGGCTGGAGTAATACCACAGTGGGTTTGCCTTGCACGTAGCTGACCCAGGTTCGATTCCCAGCATCCCATATGGTCCCCTGAGCACTGCCAGCAGTAATTCCTGAGTGCAGAGCCAGGAGTAACCCCTGTGCATCACTGGGTGTGACCCAAGAAGCAAAAAAAAAACCAAAACATGTGTTTACAAAATTATTCATAGTACAGTTGTTTCAGGCATTCAATGTTCCAGCATCAGTCCCACCATCACTGTTACGCTCTCTCCACCACTGTCTCCAGTTTCCCATCCACCTCCCAAGCCCACCCCCTTAGCAGGTACAAAGTGCTTGTTACAACAAAATGGCTAATGGAATTATTTAAAAAATTAAGGAAAATTCATGAAGATTGTCATATCTCACCATGGGGTCATTGTAGTCATTGTCTGAGGTCTGAGAGTTTGCTGAGCTGTTTGTTACAAGTTGAGCCTTCTGTGTTACTGCTTTTTGTTCACTGAGCTCAGTTGACTTATGTGCTGTTTTCCTAAATACTTTGGTATGCTCTTCTTACTGGGCTGCCAGTATTGTAGAATTTAGAGGTGTTGCATGTTCATGTTTGTATTTCAGAAATTTCAGGATCTATAGAACTGGGCCAATGAGTTTCAGTAGCTTGGCTTGTATCTCTTCCAAAATTAGGGGTGAAGTTGCCTGCACCTACTCCAAGAAGACCCCAGTTTCTCAGCTCAGAAACTGGCATACCTGGAAATTTTTGTCATGAAGTAGTAAAGTTGGGCTGTTTGCATGGTCTGTGTGGCCGCAACTGTTGGGTATGGGTGTGGCTCCAGGGCTTTGGCAGGGTGGTGAGGCAGCCTACACCCCTCTCCTGAGGGCACTCCAGATTTTTCGGCCAAAAGACCAATTCTGATTCCATCTGGCTTATTGTTTATTAACCACCACAAAAATGACTTAAAATCAAGAACCAATTTTTAGAAAGCTATTATTGTATGGGTTTCAGGCATACAATGTTCCAACACCAATCACACCACCAATATCAACTTCTCTCCACTATATGTCCTGAGGCTGACTCCTAACAGGCACATTTTTATTTATTTATTTATTTACTTATTTATTATTGAATCACCATAAGATATAGTTACAAAGCTTTCATGTTTGAGTTTCAGTCATACAATGGCCGAACACCCGTCCCTCCACCAGTGCACATTCTCCACCACCAATGTCCTCAGTATACCCCCTCCCTTTCACCAACCCTCTCCCTCTAACAGCTACATTTTTAAGTTTGATAGTTTGTACAAACCACATTTGTAGTTTGGATCTCAGGCTTTCCTTGCTGTTGGTTCTGTGGTTAAGATACACAGAAACGCCACACCTCTAGCCTTCCCATGTGTCTGGGGCTCTTGACCCTGCTACTCCCAAATGCCCTCGATTTCTTTTGTTCCCTGTCCGCTTGATACTCTGGAGTCAAGGGTGATCTAGATACCCCCTTTAATACTTTGCATTCCCTCTTCCCATTATTCAGTATACTAAAGATAAGTGGGCTGGAGCGATAGCACAGTAGGTAAGGCGTTTGCCTTGCATGCGGCCAACCCGGGTTGATTCCTCTGCCCCTCTCGGAGAGCCCGGCAAGCTACTAAGAGTATCTTGCCTGCATGGCAAAGCCTGGCAAGCTACCCATGACGTAGTCTATATGCTAAAAACAGTAACAAGAAGTCTCACAATGAAGACGTTACTGGTATCCGCTCAGGCGAATCGATGAGCAATGGGAGGATAGTGATAATAACACTGACAGTGACATTTGAGTGAAACCGTCAGTATTATTTTTAATTTACTGATTTGCTGCACTTAATAATTTCAAGTTCCGTCCATGTTGTCACAAAAGGTGAAGTTATGTCTCTTTAATAGCATAATAGTATTTCATTGAGTGCTAAAACCACAACTTTTAATCCAATCATTTGTTGATGGGCATTTAGATTGTTCTCACGTCACAGTTGGCTACTATGAATAACGTTGCTATAAATTTAGGAAAGCACATGCCTTTTAAATTAGTGTTTGAATATTATTTTGAATGCTTAATGGATTTCTAGATCATATGGTGTTTCTATTTTTAGTTTTAGAAGAAGTCTCCATGCTATTTTTCCTAAAGACTACAGCATTTTTCATTCTTACTAACAATGTATGAGATACTTTTTCCCCTCCCATTTCACCAGGCCTTGTTTCTAGACTTTTTGATATGTGTCATTCTCACTGAGGTAGTACCTCATTGTCGTTTTGATTTTCATTTCCTGATAATAAGTGTTGATGAACACTTTTTCAAATACCTTCTGGCATCTGTATGTCTTGTTTGGAGAAGGTGTCTGTTCAGATCTTCTGCACATCTAATTCATATTTTTGTGGTTGTACTGCATGTTGTATAAATTCTTTTTTAAAAAAATCAGGCGCCTTGCTTTCCAATACTGTTAATGATAGGGTTTTATGGACACATTCCAATACTACCCCCTGACTGCCCCTCAGTGCACCCTCTCACCCCCATACCTCATCATGGCTGGTTCAGTTTTGTAGATCAGTTTTTAGGCTTTGTTGCTTTTGGCCATTTGTTGTTCTCTTTCTATGTTTCTTTATATCCCACATATGAGAGAGGTCATTCTATATCTGCCCTTCTCCTTCCAACTTACTTTATTCAGCTTGAAATTTAAGCCACTGGGTGAAAAATTAGCCTTTTTTGAGCTGATTATTATATAAATAAGTGAATGCTTAGAAGTTAAGTTTTTCCCTACAATAAGATGCCAACCAGTAAACATTAAAAGATGGTAGGGTTGGATAAGCAATATTTGTAGTAGAAACTTATTGGCAAAAAAATCAGTGGGTGCTAAAATTAAGGACTTATATTTACTGAAGAGCTCTATATTCATATAATCTTAAAGTATCTCCCACTGATGTTTATCAGTTATGTGAAATATGTACATTAGTTCTCTCTATAATAGAGAAATCACCCGAATTGATCATCTTTAATACTAACAGTGAGAGATAGTACATATATTTTCATAATATCTTGGGAAGAACAAAAAATCACGTACATGGTGTTTAGTTGTGTTAGCTACGATGCCTGACCTGTATCTAACCAAAGGGAGGCTTTGATAAACTCAGAATGGTTTATGAGGAATACAGCTACCCTCTATTTTTTAAAAACTGTTATGGTATCCAGGACTGGAGTGATAGCACAGCGGGTAGGGCATTTGCCGTGCACATGGCCAACCCGTCCGACCTGAGTTCGATTCCTCTGCCCCTCTTGGAGAGACTGGCAAGCTACCTGTGACGTATTCGATATGCCAAACACAGTAACAAGTCTCAATGTTACTGGGCCCGCTCAATGAACAAAGGGAGGACAGTGCAGTGCTTGCATGTGATCAACCCGGGTTCAATCCCTGGCATTCCATATGGTTCCTGGAGCACCACCAGGAGTGATTCTTTAGTGCAGAGTCAGGAGTAACCCCTCATCATCACTGGGTGTGGACCAAATACAAAACAAAATAAGACTAACATTTATTACAAAAACTATTAATTACAGAACAAATAGAAAAAAAACTGGGGTTGGAGATAGAAAGAAGGGCTAAGGCACTTTCATATAACCCTAGTTAGACTCCTGGTACCACATACGGTGTCCCAGGCACAGCTAAGAGTGACCCCTGAACACAGAATAAGCCCTGCACATCATCAGGTGTGGCCCAACATACCCTTTCCCTTGTGTCCCCCTCCCCCAAAGAAAAAAATAGAATTATATTCTTAACATGTCACTGCAGTATATACTTTTTTTTTACAAATATGTGTATAAACATAGAAATGCTGCCTATTTGTAATTTAATTTTTTAAATAGGACTAGGACTAAATTTCTAAATGTAAAATCTTATGTGTATAAGATATTTTGGCCCTTCTCTTACAATATCAGGGCATAAATTTACAGAATTCGATCTCACACAGAGGTGGGCTTCATTACTCACTTTGATTTGAGAGGTGGATATTCCTGGACAAGTCGTTCCTGAGCTTTAGTTTCCTGTTCTGTAAGATGCAAGTAATAGTAGATTTTTTTAAGATACTAAGTAATATATAAGAATCACCAGTTAGATCACTTGCTTTGCACACTGCCTAACAGTGTTTGATCCCCTGCACCTCACATAGTCCCCCAAGCCCTGCTAGGAGTGATTATGGAGTGCAGTCAGGAGTAAGCTTTCGGCACTGCCAAGTTAGTCCAAAAACCATACAATTAGAAAATAAAAAGTAAGTGCTTTTTAGAGCAAGAAGTGCTATATCTTAAACTAGTAAAGAAAAATTTATGAAAACAGAAAAAATTACAGTAGACATTTTAAAAATAAATGAATATGAAAATGCTTATATTATGGATAGTAAATAGCTTATTAAACAAAATTGGCTCTACATTCATTCCATATGGCTCCATGAATTAGAAATCAAGTTTTGTATACACTTAAAGATTGATGAATACATGTGTTAATATGCTTTCAGAATGTGCGTGGTCAGCCTGTTTTTAACTTTTATGCTTAACAAGTAATGAAAACATTGGTTTTTCACAGTCAACCAAATGTTTGTTTTTGTGCTACTTACTTTTTACTGTAGACTAAATAATTTTTCTTGCTTTCAGCAGCATAAATACGGTGTTAGTCCAGGTTTTGGATACTTCAGCTTCCGTTTTATTCTTGTATACATAATAGCACATGAATATTTTTTCCTATAGAAAAATTACAAATACAGTGCCTTCTGTTATATGGTGAAGGAACTTTTTCTACTCAGGTATACAAGAGTGATTCCAGAAGATAATGGTATCTGCTAAAAGGAAAGGGGGAAAATTCATGCTGGCATGGAGTATAGAAATATAATTCTTTTAAAGAAAAAAACAGACATTGAAACTCTTAAATGTTAAAAACAGGGCATCCTGTTCACTTTTGAATAAGAACTGGTGATAGCTGTGGTAAAATGTTTCATCAGTGTGATTGTATTCCTAGGTCAAAAAAAGACGGACACAAGGGGGGGAGTGAAGCTAATGAATAAAACAAATGGTATCCCAAAATCATGGACCTTTTCGTGTCTCACTTAAGAAAAATTTAAGAGTCATAAAATGTATTTTTTTAGTTTTTTCTAAAGGAATTGAAAATATCAATCTATTGATAAGAGATAACACTTTATAATTAATACTCAAACAGCGGCTAACTGATTTTCACAACCTACACATAAATTATTTGTATTTCGTGGTTCGCTAAATCCCCTGGGCACCCAGAACTACTATTTTATCACTTACATTGTTCTCTGTGTGGGTTATACTGCCTTGGTAGTGCTGGGATAATCCGGGGCGCAGGGTGGTAGTAGCTGCAGTTGCTTTGGGGGAGCGGTTTGTTCATTTAAAGACAGTATACTTGCAGGAGTCACTCAGTGTTTTGTTTTGTTTTGTTAAGTTTGGGTACCTCTGATTAGAACATGGGAGTGTAAATACATCTTTATTTGCTGGTGTAAATGACTATACATATTTATTTCTGAAAAACATGGTCCCTCTTGATCATAGTTCATTTATTTAACAAATACTTGTTGAGATATTTTGGGCACTTTTGACTTACCACAAACAAAATGAAGACCTCTGAAATCCTATTACAGTTAATACAGTTATACAAATATAAGATCATCACAACGTGCCCGTAAGTATCTTAAAATATTATCATTGGTTGTACCTCAGTAAAGCTAGGGGAAGAGGGCCTCTGCCCAAGTGAATTGTATATTGACCCTATATTTGCAGAGTTGCTAGCACACTCTAAATGTCTTCTCATGTTCATCAGATATCTGCAGCAGCTCAGATGAGATTTATGTAGAATAGCATCTGAAACAGAAGGGAGAGTTAAAGTAAAATAACCCCCTCTGTTGGACTTTTCTCTAGAGGAAAAAGAAAGTCTTCCCCAAAACCTCTTTTCAGATTTGCATTTACTTATGATCAAAACTGGATTTACTGAGAATGAGCACATGACCTAGACCAATTGCTGGCATCAAAGAGTTGAATTTCTTACTACAAACAACAAACAAAGCAAAACAATTACAATTACTGTTAACTCCCCTGCACCTGTGCCATTTGTTTATCTTTGCTTGACATCTGAAGCATTTCTTCCAGGGGTGAGAGAGAGAGCACAGTCGCTAAGGCCCTTGCCTTGCACCTGGCCAACTCACGTTCAGGCATGGCACCCCATATTGTCCCCCATGCCCACCAGGAGTCAATCGTGAGCCCTGAGCCAGGAGTAAGCCTGTTCTTCCATACTTCGTTTTTTCCCTGTATTATCTTTTCCTCCAGTATACTGTATGTTTTTCTTACTGTCTTCACTAAAGTTTTGGTCTGCTCTCTTAATAGTTTTCTAACCCTGAAATGAAGTTTAGCATATGATGGGGATTCAAAAAATATATGAACAATGAATGAATAAAATGAAAGGTGAGCTAAATGACTTAACATAGCCATGATTTGTCCTATGATACTGAACATTTTGTTGCCTAAACCAAATCTGGATCTTGTTAGCAAAGAAGAAGGTAGAAAAATTATTACTTGAGCAGTCAACTGTGTCTAACACAAGCCCATACTTGTGAATAACCTTATGCCTTTTTCCTTTCTTCCTACATCTCATTTTTCTCTTACAAGAATCCATGTGGAAGACAGAATGTGTGGTATTTTGTGTAGGAAAGTTGTGGTTTAGATGAGTTAACTGATTTTTTTCTCCCAAAAGCACCAACATATGTGGTAGGCCCTATATTGCCCGAAAGCAGCTTCATAATCCTTGTAGTGACAGCAATAGTCAATACCTAGCATACAGTTGTACGTAGTTTATTATGTACATAGTCATTCATGGAAATCAAAAGAAATTTTACTTTCAGGAAGGAAATTACGAATTTCCCCTTGTCCCCTTGTCTGTCATAATCAAAATGTGTGTGTGGGGGGAGGGGGGGCGGGGGAATGCTTCTATTTTTTTCTATGCCTTGAATTAAAATTCTTTTGTAATAATTGATAGATTACTTACTAATGTCTCATTTGCTGCCAGCATGTGCTTTTCACACAGTGGAAAGCAAAATACGTTGTTTTGCTATCAGATTCCTCCATATTTTACCCACATCATTCCTTTCTCTCCCCAACCAGAAATTATCTCTTCCAGCAGCTATTAAATTCCAAACCGCATTCAACATGTTCCAAATGCTAAATAAAATTGTTATTTTTAATCATTCAGGAAAGGCTAAGCAGGCATGATTGTTACCTTTTTTTTTGTTTTGTGGTAGCAAAAAAGAGCAAATCCTTTTATCTTTGAAGAATTTTTAAAAAGATTCAAGTAGCTGAGACACTAGAATATTAGCTAAGGGTAGTAGTAAAAGCATATATCATAAATATGTGTCTTATCACGCATATAAAAATTTCTGACAAAACTATCTTGAATGTTATTTATTCAATCCTTTTTGAATTTCAAATTGAAATTCTGGATATTCTGACTCATTTTGGTGGAAAATAGTGGCATCACTAATCATTAACGTTGTGGATGAACAGATACTCAGATTCGTTGTATAGAATAACACCACGGGCATTCAGGTTTGCTATTTAGTCACAAAGACATGCTCTTATATTCTAATATGAGACTAGAGGACGAAGCAGATAAAAACAGTTGTGTTATATTGATCTGCAACTTGAGAATGAAAAACATCAATGTGAATTTAAAATGTTTATTAATGAAAATACTGTTTCCACTTCCTTATTAGTTTCCATAAGTTATAAAAAGTTTCCTGTCTCAAGTTTTACTTCTTTCCTGCAATTAGACAAGCTGTTTCTTTTCCATCTGATTTTTATATTGGCATCATAGTTTGTCTGTGGGTTTTGGTTGGCATGGTGGGTTGCCGGGCCTCTCAGATAACTGGAATTTAACATTCTTGTCTTTATTTTTCTCATGCCTAATCGACTGAAGAAAAAGTACCAAATATAATCTTGCTTCAACTAGGATTCAGTTCACATGCTAGTATGCCTATCTATGTGGTCAGTTACTATTTCCTTCAGATTTATATTTTTCTTCTCAGTTTTCAAGCTTTCTTGTATACTTCGGCCATTTATTTTAGTTTCTTTGAATCTTTGTTTTCTAAAAACTAAAAACATTTTTTATATCCGCAACCTGTGATAGTCCATTGCATCCATATTTCTATATATCATCTTACTGCTACTTCCTTAAAAGGAAACGTTCCCTCTAGCCAGCAGCTATTCCACCTTGTTCCTCATCAGTAGGACTGGCACCAGTTCAAGTACTGTCAACACTGTCCCATCAGATTAAGTTGTTGGAAGCTTAAAAGATGAGGGGCAGGGAGGAGGGGTATGTATGCCCAGGATTCAAGCACCAAAGAGCTGGCTAACAGCGTTCTTATTGCTCCCCTGTTAGCCTGCATGCCTTTTTCTCTTGCGTGAATTCTTGATTTGCTTGAATTGCTTGATTTTGCTGTACCTGACTGCTGCTGATGGCATTTGTTTATACACCTATTAGCATCTGTGTGGTAATAGTTAATTCTTTTCCATAAGACCTCATTTCCTGGTTTTTGTTTCAAAATGGTTAAAAATTAAGTATTGTACAAGATCCTTATATAAGTACAATTCTTAATGAGCTAAACAACTAATAACTAGAATATAAGAACTGTGTCTATATAATCTCTTGTCTGTGCTGTTTCACTAATTATTAACATGACTGGATAAGTTTCACATTTAGGAAATGTGATACAGTATGGAAAGTTTTGGTTCACCTAGAATAATAATAATATAGAAAACAAGAAAAAGAAGTGCTTGACAGAAATATTCCTGTGGACTTCCCATATTTGTGAAAAGAAATATGGTGTTGTACATGTAATTTTTTTGGATTCAGGCAGGAACTTTGGAGATAGCCTTATAAAACACACCACCATATTCGAAGAAATAATCATCACTTTATACATTACCAGTTAACCATGCTAGTCTGTGTGGTCTCAAATCAAAAAAGAGCTAGAATCTCCAATCTTTGAAGTCATGGAATTTGCCTATAAGTGGATGGACATGGAGAGTGTCATGCTAAGTGAAATGAGTCAGAAGGAGAGGGACAGACATAGAATGACCACTCATTTGTGGAACATAAAATATCATAGTATGAGAGTAACACCCAAGGACAGTGGAGACAAAGGCCAGGAATATTGCTCAATTGTTTTGTACCTGTAGCTGACTGTGATTCAGTAATTAAAAAAAGAGAAAGAGAGAAATGAAAAAATGAATCTCCAGTTTTTGAATTTGCTCTATTTAGTCAGTTCCTCTGAGAGGGGAATATTCTAAAATAGTTATCTTTGGAACTTGGATGGGACTCCACCCCAGGCTGTTTTCACTCGGGGCACACCAGATGGGGACAGGCGAGACCCCCCCCCCCCCCCCCCCGCTCCAAGGGGCCCAGCCCCAGTAGCTGACCTCCACTACCCAACCACCACCACACTCCAGGCCTCTGGGGCCAAGCCTCACATATGAGTGAACATGTTCCTGGACACATCATAAGACACTTCCTACCCATTTTCCATAATTACCACACCATGTTTGATGGAGATTAGACAGTAGGCAACAAATCATAGAAATATATATATATATATATGTGTGTATATATATACATACATACATACATACATACATACATATATGGAGACGTTACTGGGCCCACTCAAGCAAATCGATGAACAATGGGAGGACAGAGTTTGACAGTTTGTTTGAGCCACTGTAATTTACAATATTGTCCGTGATTGAGTAGAGTTTCATGCATACAGTGTGCAAACATCATAGCCTTCACCGGAGTGTCCACCTCCCTCTAACATTGCCCCGTGGTTTTCCCTCAATTCCCCCATTCCTCACCTTGGTAAACCAGTTCTTGGTAGACTTGGTAGTCTTGGTAGACTCAGTTCTCATTTTCTGTTAGCTTTGACCATTCCCCTGCTATGTTTCTTTATGTCGCATATGTCAGAAAAAAATATGTATCTGTCTGTCTCTCTCCTTACATGTCTTTAATCACCCCTCAAGCCTGCCCCAAGTAGCAGGTCCACAGTAATTTATTTTATGTTGCTTGTTACCACTAATTTTTAATTATGCATAAGTTTCTTTAAAGTGAGCTCTTTCCAGATTTTGACTATTGTGAATAGTGCTTCATAGGAGTGCAAATCAATTTTTGGACTTTTTAGGGTCTTGGGGTAGATGTGAAGAAGTGGAATTGGAAGTGGATATGGAAACTCAGTTCTTAGTTTTTGAAGAGTTCTCCTTTTATATTCCAAAGAAATTGAACAACATAGTATTTCTACCAATAGTGGATAAAGATTCCTTTTTCCTCACAATCATGCTAACACTGGTTGTTTTTGTTCTTTTTTGATGTGTACCAGTCTCACTTGTATGAGGTGATATTTCACACCATTGATGTGAGGTGGTGTTTTGTATTGCATTTCCCTGATGATAAGTGTTGGGGAGCATTTTGCCAGTAGGTAGAGTATATTTTTATCCTAATCATTTTTATTTTGCAGTGCAGAAGCTTCTTAATTTGATGTAATCCCATTTTTTTATATTTGCTTCCCTTTGCTTGGCCAATGATACTGAATCATTGAAGATGTCTCTAGATTCAGGGTCATCGTGATTTTTGCCGGTTTTCCTCTATAATTTATGGTCATTAATTCATTTTGAATTGAGTTTTGTATATGGTGTGAGACAGCAGTCTGAATTCTTTTGTTTATTTTTCATGTGTGACCGACCATTTTTTCCAACATCTTTTGTTTAAGAGGCTTTCCTTGCCCCTTTTCATTCTCTTAGCTGTTGTCAAAGATTAGATGTCCATATACCTAAGGATCTGCCTCTGGGCTCTTAGTTTTGTTCCATTAGCATAAAAGTGCTAATTCCAATTCCACACTGCTTTGATTACCATACTTTTATAGTATAAGTTAAAGTTGGGAAAGAATGTCTCCCATACTTTTAATAGCTTAAACCATCTAGAAATGATGTGAATTGAGGATATAAAATTGGCAGTTAAGCTTATGAGAGGGTTAAACTTACCAGATTTCAGTTCAGTGTGGCTTTATTCCAATTAAGGTTTGAAGGAGCAAAGGAAAAGCATTAAAATCTAGACGATAATACAACTTTTTTTTTCTTTCTTTTGAGGCCACAGCCAGTGGTGCTCAAAGCTTACTCCTTTCTCTGTGCTCAAGGATCTCAACTAAGTTTTCCATTTGCAAGACAATCACCCTATCCATAGTACTATCACTCTAGTTCCATCAGCATATCTTCCTAGATTAATTCACCCAAGAGGAATCATTAGTTATAGATCCAGAAAATGGATTGCCAAAAATCTTTTATTATGCATGTAGAAAAAATTTTTTAAACAATAAGCTTTTTTGAGATGCAGTATACATATCATACAGTCCACTCATTTGTAGTATATGAAGCAATGATTTTTAGTGTATTCATAGATATTTTCAAGTATCACCACAATTTTGTAATATTTACGTTTCAGAAAGAAACCCTCCATCCTTTATTTCTCACTGTAACCTCAGTCTCTACTGACCCTAGCATTTGTTTCACAATATTCTACTTTCTTTTGCCTTATATTTCTCTATCACTATCACTATCACCCTGTTGTTCATCAATTTGCCTGAGCAGGCACCAGTAACGTCTCCATTCATCCCTGTCACGTGCTAGTGTAGCCTAATGGGGGCTCTTTCAGGATCAGAAGAATGAGGACCATCATTGTTACTGTTTTGGCATATAGAGTATGCCACAGGTAGCTTGCCAGGCTCTGCCATGCGGGCAAATACGCTCGGTAGCTTGCTGGGCTCTCCAAGAGGGATGGAGGCTTTGTGGGCAGACTCTTACAGGTGTTTCCAGTCAGGCATATATGTGGGCAGGATACTCTCAGTAGCCTGCCGGGTTCTCTGAGATGAGAACTAGACAATAAGAGGTCGCGCAGCTGCGTACTTCTGGGAGCTTGGTTTTATAGTCTCTGGATCTTGGCCGTTGACGGGGTTACATGGCATTTGGTGGGTATAACTGTCCAGCTACTGGAAGATGGGGGATCTGGGTGGAGGAGACCCAGTCCCAAACTGAGCAGGCTTGGAGATCTCAGCCCCTTATATTTGGAGATATCAAATACACTTGGGAGATATTTGTATATTTAAAGTATATATAAAGATATACTTAGAGATCTCAGTATATTTCTCTATTCCAAATGTTTCCTATGAATGCAATCACACAATAAATTTATGGTCTTTTGTGATTAGCTTATTTTACATATCTCAAAGGTTCATCTATGTTTTAGTATGTATCAAATAATTTGATTTTTATAATTAAGTATATAAATCAAAGTAATTAAGGGTGAGGGATAGCACAATGGTAGGGCGTTTGCCTTACATGCGGCCAACCTGGATTCTATTCCTCTGTCCCTCTCGGAGAGCCCGGCAAACTACCAAGAGTTATCAACTACCAGGTAAGCTTGCAGAGCCTGGCAAGCTCCCCTTGATGTATTCGATATGCCAAAAACAGTAACAACAAGTCTCACAATGGAGACATCACTGGTGCCCGCTTGAGCAAATCAATGAACAATGGGGGGACATTGCCACAGTGCTACAAGTATATAAATCAACTTTGTAAATTTGAGTTCTTTCAGGTAATGCCAACCAGTAATTTGCGTTAATTTTGTTTTTATTCCCTACCTTTTCTGGTTTATTATCATCTAAATATTATCTGTGACTTAAAGAGACAGTTTGCTACAGAGAAACAAAATATCACAATAATTTTTCAAATTATTTTTAATTTAAAAATTTAAATTTTTGAAATTCAGTTTGTTTTCAGATATTTCAAATATCAAAAATAAATCCTTTGTACTTTCCCTTCCACACAATCAAAGAAGTCTTCAACTGTATTCTGTACAGTGCTGAATTCTTTACAGTGCTGAATTACAAGTATTAGTATTTGATGACGGTTTATGAACTCCAATTAAATTGTATTTGAAGAGAAAATAGTTGCAGTATTTACTCTGTTACATTAAAAGATTTATAATTTGTGGTACTTTGTGAAGATGTTAGATAGGCTATTGGGATATAATATATAATATAGTTCATGTAATCAATGAGAATGTGTCTGTAATTATGTTCTAGTCCAGAATAAGAGGGCGAGAAATCCTTTACATCATCAATTTTTTAAAAAGATCATGTTATTAACACTTTATTTTATATTGTGAAATTAAGAAATTCTTAAAAAATCTATGAAAGTGATTAATATCTTTTCAGAACTGGCAACTTTTTTTTTGGTAGGAGTACTGCTGTTTATTCAGCCGTTGATTAAGCTGATTGAACTGGGCGTGAACTCCACATTACTTTTTTTATTCAGAATGTTAATTTTATTTTGTTAACTTATTGTTATTTTTCCCCCTTTTTATTGATTCACGTTGAGATACAGTTACAGAGCTTTTATGTTTGAGCTTCGGTCATGCAGTCACAAAACACCCATCCCTTCACCAGTCCACATTTTACACCACCAAAATCCCCAGTATTCTCCCTGCCCCCGCCCCATTCCAACCTTTCCCCTTCCTGTGTGGCAGACAATTTCCCCCATACTCTCTCTCTACTTTGGTTCCATTCAGTATTTTGACACCAGTCCCACCACCACTCAAATCTGCCAAAAAGGCAATGCTGGACAATTTGTTGTATTGCTTGTTATAGATAGCGCATAATGTCCAGGAAATTCTGTGTCATTCTCATCTGGGCCGTTGATGGTATTATATGGCACCAGGGGCAGTTTGAGGATGTGACTGCCAAACTACTGGAAAACTGGAGACCCGGGGGAGGAGACCCAGTACTGATTGAAGCGGGCTTGGAGATCTCGGTCACGGGTTCCCGCATATCTGGGTTTTCCTGCTGGTCCACCCTTGGTTGAGGTTCATCCATCAGAACTGGGAACTTTAACAAACTGAGACACATTTAAAAAGTTTTAGGTGATAGATCACCCTGATGAATATTATGTCTCAATTATATCTCCATTTTCTGATCTTATTTTGCCTATAAAAACCAATTAAAAAGTGTTCAGGTAGTCAGAGGAATAGTACAGGGGCTAGGGTGCTGCCTTTGCACGCAGTCAACCAGAGTTCAATTCCTAGCACTCACTTACTATAGTTCATTCCTAAGTGCTGCATTTGATCCCCCAGTTATGGCCAGGAGTGGTCACTGAGCACAGACCCAGGGGTAAGTTGCTCAGAGACATTAAATTCACTGCTCCCTGTCAGTTGTAAAACGCCAAGATTTTGAAGCAGGAAGTTGTTCTGTCTTATCAATTTTATCATTACCACTGGCCCCCTCAACGTCTCTCTAGCAATCTGTTTTCATCTGGAAAAAATCCCACCCTCTTCTTTGTAAGAACTTCTTAATTTAGTCAAATAATATTTTTTAAATACCTCTGAATAGTAAAAAGACAGGAGTGCCCTGCATTCAATGGAACTCACAATCTTGGGTCCAATTTTGTTGCCTTTCTTGATAGGAATTCCTGACAGTCATCCCAATTTTCTGCTTTTTCCAAAAGAATAGCTTAGCAACTATAATGCAAATGTTTTTCTAGTGACAACTACTTCCCTTTGTATTTATTTACAGTATTAGACATAGAGCCTTATAAATCCAGACTGGCACAAGGAAATTGCCATCTCTAAATCAGAGGTTCCCAAACATATTTTGCCTTCTGACCCCTTTTCAGAAAAATAATGAAAACAAATATTTAACCCCCCCAAAACTACTTTTTCTAAGCAAACAAACAGAAAGTGTCCCTCAGTTTCATGCAGGCTATTATTGCCTTCCTGGATCTTTTCAGCACCCGGGTTTGGAAGGAAGGGGTGCAACATCTCTATTCTAGGAAACACTGGAGAAAGGAGATAGGTGTAACAGCATTTCCATTCCATTAGTATTCTAGTCAAAGCTGCTGCCTATTCTGAACCAAATTCAGAATTACAGGTGACCCTTATGATAAGAATGTAACATTATGAGCATCCAAATTTAAAGAACTAACCATTTCTTCAATAACTTCAGAAAAGGATTTCTCATATTTCTTGTTATAAATGTATTGGTGCTTTGAAGATATGATTTAATACACCAAAATATTTTTAAGCAAATTCAACAAGTATGTTTGAATTGCTGTTTGAATTGCTGTTAAATTCAACAACTTGAAATTTTATTCAAACAAGTGTGTTAATAAAATATTGTATCTACTTCTTCATTCTTCCAATCATAGCTAATCATTTGAAAGGAGCCATAACAATAAAGTAAGTTAGAGACATAAAATACAGTATCCAGTATTCACTGCCAAATAATAATACCTCATGTTTACATAAAATGGACAGTTTACGAAGTCCTGTCAAAGGCCTCATTACATTTAGTTCTATAATAGTTCTGAGAAGTAAATTAAACAAGTTTTATAGTTTCCATTTTGCAAATGAAAAAACCAAGCACTAAACATATTTAGTATTCAACCTAACTCAAACAGTAGATTTGAGAAGTCAGAACTCCTGTACAATTTTCTTTCCACTATAAAGGAAAGTATTATTTCCTTAAAAATTTTAAGTAAGTCACAATAACAGCAGCAGTCTGGGGGCTTGTCCAGTAGTTCATAGCATTACCACTAAGATTGACATGGTGACCCGCATCCAGTTCACCCCAGCCCCACCCCAACCCCAGATACCAAAAAACATGTTGGACACAGTTCAACTTCAGAAGAAGCATAATTCAGTAATCTTTTCCTACTCTTACCTCGTCTCAAAAAGTAGTTTAAGAGATTATTAAAGGTGGGAATTGAAAAGAGGGTGAAATCCAAATTAGAATCTCAGTGTGTGTGATAGAGGTCGCGGCTTGGGCAGGTAAAAGGATAGTGAGGCAACAGAACCAAAAGCCATTGGGCTCCCAAGTAATTACATGCATTGTCATAATAAAGTTAGAATTTTCTGATAGATATGTAAGAATACAGGATATTTTTCAAAACCCGTTCCTAAATAATTAGGGGGAAATATCCAAAAAGTATTGTGGAGATCGATTTCTTGTTCTCTTAACTTGCTTTATCTCTTCTGCTCACTGAATTTCTGAAGACTACATTATTTTTGTTTAAAAGAAGTTTTGCATTTAGAAACTTGGAAATTCACCCCATTTTATCAACTGAGACTTAGAATATAATCAGAAAATGCCTTTCTAAAAAGTCTTTGAAATGAATTTGACAACAATCTAGGGTGTTTAGCACATTTCACTTCATTTTAATTGTGAATAATTTCCTTGCTCTAGAGACCTGAATTTATATATACATATATATATATATAAATATATATGTATATATGTAGTGATTGTTCATTGATTTGCTTGAGCAGACCCAATGCTGTCTCCATTCTGAGACTTGTTACTGTGTTTGGCATATTGAATACATCACGGGTAGCTTGTCATGCAGGCAAGATACTCTTGGTAGCTTGCTGGGCTCTCCGAGAAAGGCGGAGGAATCGAACTCGGCTCCGCCGGGCTGGCCTTTTGCAAGGCAAATGCCCTACCACTATATTGGTAAATATTCACATTTCTTAATATGGCACATGGGGACTTGCATGATCAGATTTTTCTTTCTTTACCATTTTTATTGAGCTTCCCTGATTATACTATTAATTATATAATTTTTATTGCGGGTCTGTGATTATACTATTAATTATACTTTTCTCGTGTACATTGTTCCAGCACATCCATAACCAGAATGTCTGCTTCCCCTACTAGTATCTCAAGGGCTCCTCCCAAGTAGAAACAGATCTGTAGACAAAAACCTTCCATTCTGATTCTAATCTCCCTTTCTGATCCCTTTGGCCATTTATTTTTCTCTTACTATGTTTCTTTATATCCCATATATGGAATATATATGAGAGAGATCTGTGTGTGTGTGTGTGTGTGTGTGTGTGTGTGTGTGTGTGTAAGTGGTGACACCTTCACATGCATAGTTGAATAAAGCTAAACTCCTGAAATTTCACATAGTTGTAAATCAATAAGCTGATAAAAACCTTTTTAAAAGTATGTATTTTTCATAAGTTACAAAGATTTTAACCCATCAGTAGTATGAATAATTCTATGCGATTTACATGAAATAATTAATTCCTATAAATATGCAATTTAGTAAGAGTGAGAAGAGAACAATTCTTAAAAATTCAAAAGAAAATGAATAGATTTATCAAAGTGTACGATTTAATCCCAAAATAGGAATGTTGGCTGTATTTTAGAAAATATTATAGACACTATGTTATGTATCTGTATTATGTAAAGGATGTTACTTTTTTTCTGGGGGGGGGGTTGTTTGTTTTGTTTTGACACCACACCTGGCTTTGCTCGGGTCTTACTCCTGACTTTGCACTCAGGAATCACTCCTGGTGGGCTTAGGAAACTATATGGGATGCTGACCATCAAGCACAGATCAGCCACATGCATGGAAAGCACCTTACCCTCTGTACTTTCTCTCCAATCCCTCAAGAATGTTAATTTTAAAAAAAGTAAAAGGTATAAAAATAAATCACTTCGGGGCTGGAGCAATAGTACAGTGGGTAGGGTGTTTGCCTTGCATGTGTCCGACCCAGGTTTGATCCCCAGCATCCACATGGTCCCCTGAATACTGCCAGGAGTAATTCCTGAGTGCAGAGCCAGGAATAACCCCTGTGCATTGCCTGGTATGACCCAAAAAAACAAAACAAAACAAAAATAAAAATCACCTGAATAGAAAATGTATAAAACCCTTAGCAAGCTTATGCTGTTTATGGTTGCCCTACACTAGATTAAGAAAAATTAGTTTATTCCTAGCTTGCCTAGGGTTTTTTTTTTTAATTTATTTATTTATTTATTGAATCACCATGGGAAAGGTTACAAAGCTTTCAGGTTTAGGTCTCAGCCATGCAAATATCAAGCACATTTCCCTTTACCAAAACTTATTTTTTACCATGAAGAACCCCAATAAAACTCCACCCCCCCACCCCTCCCAGTCCCTGTGGGGCAGATGAATTCTAGTTAACACTCTATCTGCTTTGATTAGATTCATTGTTTCAATAAAAGATTCACCACTATTATTTACCCCCCCCACCCCCAAATCAGACATGCTGACAAAGCATTGTGAAGTGATTTGCTTTCTATAGCTGGGTTCAAGAATTAAATGTTGGTTTTGGATTTCTGCTATTTTACTTATTGACCCTGGAAGTATTTCTACTGAAAGTCAGATAGTTAAGAAATTGGTTTCTGTGCTCTGGAGTCATGGCGGTACTGGAGAGCCGCTAGTGGGGGGCAACTGGTGGCCTCGGTAGGGCGTGAAGGACGGACCAGAATGCCCCACTTCCCATGAGGTTTTAGTCACCCCCACTCCCCCGGCTCATACCTGCTGTCCACAAGGCTCCCATGCGGCCGCCATCTTTCTTTCCAGAGAGGAGAAGGTGACTGGGGCAACACCCTTTCTCCTCTGGACAGACATGATGGCCTGGATTAACGCATAGTCCTTTCACTTTTCTGCTCCAAGCTGCCGGGTTCTGCATTAAGTCCTTGTGCTTCTGGGGCCGTGGCCGTGCTGGAGAGCCGCTCGCGGGGGGCAACTGGTGACCTCGGTAGGGCGTGAAGGACGGACCGGAACACCCCCCTTCCCATGAGGTTTTAGTCTCCCCCACACCCCCGGCTCATACCTGCTGTCCACAAGGCTCCCATGCGGCCGCCATCTTTCTTTCCAGAGAGGAGAAGGCGACTGGGGCAACACCCTTTCCCCTCCGGACAGACCTGATGTCCTGGATTAACGCATAGTCCTTTCACTTTTCTGCTCCAAGCTGCCGGGTTCTGCATTAAGTCCTTGTGCTTCTGGGGCCGTGGCCGTGCTGGAGAACTGCTCGTGGGGGGCAACTGGTGACCTCGGTAGGGCGTGAAGGACGGACCGGAACGCCCCCCTTCCCATGAGGTTTTAGTCGCCCCCACACCCCCGGCTCATACCTGCTGTCCACAAGGCTCCCATGTGGCCGCCATCTTTCTTTCCAGAGGGAGGAGGACGGAAGGGACCAACGCCCTTTCCCCTCCGGGCAGACATGATGGCCTGGATTAACGCATAGTCCTTTCACTTTTCTGCTCCAAGCTGCTGGGTTCTGCATTAAGTCCTTGTGCTTCTGGGGCCGTGGCCGTGCTGGAGAGCCGCTCGTGGGGGGCAACTGGTGACCTCTGTAGGGCGTGAAGGACGGACTGGAACGCCCCCCTTCCCATGAGGTTTTAGTCGCCCCCACTCCCCCGGCTCATACCTGCTGTCCACAAGGCTCCCATGTGTAGCTTGCCTAGGGTTTTATACTTTTTCAGTGTTAAATTAGTATTTCTTTTACAGCAAATGTTGTTTATCTATTTTCATTATTTCTGCAAACATTGTTAATAGAGATATGTCTGACAAAAAGCTATTATTGAGAAGCCATGTAATAATAAAGTATTTATGATTAAAGCTCAAGACGACTAAACCTAAATTTATTTAGGCCAATTAAATATTTAGTGTTCAGAATTAGTCTACTGTTCATGTTTCTCTTCATCCTTTAACTTAGGTAAGAGTATTTGAATTTACTTGAGTTGATGTTTTGTCTGATAGCATTATGGTCACTGTCACTGTCCTCCCGTTGTTCATCGATTTGCTCGAGCAGGCCCTATAACGTCTCCATTGTGACAATTGTTACTGTGTTTGGCATATCGAATATGTCATGGGGAGCTTGCCAGGCTTTGCCATGCAGGCGAGATACTCTCAGTAACTTGCTGGGCTCTCCGAGAGGGGCAGAGGAATCAAACTCGGGTCGGCCATATTGGCCGCTTGGAAGGCAAACGCCCTACCACTGTGCTATCGCTCCAGCCCAGCATTATGGTAACTTAATTGTATGCTATTATTTCCGTAAGTTATTACCAACATGACTACAATTTGAAATACAACCACAGAAAATCAATGTTCTCTGGAAATATTAAAATTTTATATTTGTGTAAGATTGGGACTTTGAGATTTTTTTTTAGGGAATATTTGAGTTTGAAGCCACACCCAGCAGTGGGGCTGTTTTGGCTCTCTGCTCTGGTGTGACCCGGATAGAGCTGCGGTGGAGAGGCAGAAATGGGGATGTCTTCCTGGCCGCATGCAAGGGGAGCACCTTACACCAGAACTAGTTCTCCAGTAGTGAAAATTTCTAGTGTCTTAGTAAAAATAATAAAAGTGAAAATTAAGGAAGCTCTTTGGGGGAGGTAGGGGACGATGGGCTAGCACCCTCTGCTGCTCAGGGATTCAACATGGCTCTTTACTCAGCAGTGACCCCTGGTGGTGCTCAGGGACCACAGGCTGTGCTGGAGATCAAACCTGTTATCAGTGGCTTGACTCCTGTCCTTCTCTCTGGCCTAACCATAGAGAATTATATGCTGGGTTTATGATATCTTATAAATAATAATACTGAACTTAATGTAAATAATTTCAAAATTATGATTATAATGAAATATACCTATAGTGATTTTGTACTACAGAAACAGTGCAAAAACTATATTTGTAGAGGAAATAGCATTGAGAAGTCAGAAAAATCAGGTTTCTGACTTGCTCTTTTCCCCTGAATACATAATTTCCTCTTTTTTACCCCTCAGATCTTTCTAAGTAATTTTCATTCAATAAAAACTATCTTGCTTCTCCATGTCACTTGTCACTAGTTGTCCCATTGTTCATCAATTTGCTGAAGCAGGTGCCAGTAATGTCTCCATTCTTCCCTATTGCGTGATAGTAGAGCCCAATGGTGTATTGGGGTCTCTTTCAGGGTCAGGAGAATGAGACCCGTTATTGTTACTGTTTTTGGCGTATCGAATATGCCACGGGTACCTTGCCAGGCTCTGCCGTGTGGGTGGGATACTTTTGGCAGCTTGCCGGGCTCTCTGAGAGTGCCAGGAAAAACTGCCTTGTTTCACCATAAAAAAAAAATGGCAAAAAAATCAGGTTTCTGATATTCTCAGCATTGCCCAATCATTTAACTTCCACTATAATCATTTAACAACATCCCAGATTTGTCTAATGGAAAAAAAGTGCAGTTGAAATTCTGAGTATCTTTATATTTCATATACAATATTGAATAAAATATGAAAGTATATAGATTTTAACTGTATCACTTGTTATTGGCACAATTTTCAATTCAAGTAATAAAAATGCTGAAGAAAATATTGTATGTTTAGATTATTTAAGCCTCAGAATAACATAAAATGATAAAACTAGAATGAAAAACTGAGAGGTAAAATTAAAACTTCATGTAAGTATAGATTCAGTTCTACTTAATCAGAATTTAATGTTGGAAGATGCTTCAAGCTTCAGCTTTCAAGGTTTAAACATTCTTAGGTAGTTCCCAAATTAAGTATCCATTCTTTACTTTTCATGGAACTCCTTTTGGCCACCAGATGGAGCCAGTATTGTTCAAGTTGTAGCATTTTAAAATGCAAAGGAAATTAAAATTGATTAAATAAAACGAACAGTTTCTTTTATTGGTTCATAATACGGAAGAGATACTTTTCCCCTGGTGTTCGCCTAGATTTCCTTCCAGTCTTTGCCAATGTGCATTTAGACACTGCCATTCAATAATTCATTGTGCATGTTTTAATTTGGGCAACTGCACGGATAGACATTTTCTCCATATTCATTTTTCAGACGTATTATCTGAGTAACTTTCAACTACTTTGAAATTAAACAAATGCAGATTTAATGTCTGGTCTTGAATAGTATGGAAACTGTAATTAAGGAAAATAATAATAAAGAATATGCAACATGTAGGCTTTTATTTTAATGTCAGAGAAAAACCCAGTTGTTAACAATTCCATTATGACTTTCGTCTTTAAAATGCTTTGACCGGAGCATAGTAGGAAGGTGTTTATTTTATTGCCAAATACTCCTCAGGGAGATGGTAAAGTCGCTTGAAGAGCTATTCTGTGCAGCAAGAACATGAAGGCAAGTATGACACTTGGGATTTTTAAATACTGGCAGTCAAATCCTGGGCTTTATATTTGAGGAGCATGGGCTCCACCACTGAACCACATCCTCAGCCCCTGGACACTCTTCTGATTTATGATTCCAGAATTATCAACCTGTTCATTTGTTTTCTCAGTTACTGTTTTCCTGAGTTCATACACAGGTGAAGCGTAGGGTAGGCCACAGCAGCACAGTCCCCACCATTTGTCGTGTTCAGACTGGGGAGAGATGCAGACAAGGATGCAGATATAGCAGCTTGATCAGGAGCCAGAGAGGCCGCTTGTAGGCGGCGACTCGAGGTCTCCCTGGGATAGGGAGGAAAGGGCCAGTTCCACCCCCCCATCTGGTGAGGCCGCACGTGTCTCATTACTGCAGGCCCAAACCTGACTGTCCATTTTTGCCTTTGGAGGATGACCATCACCAGGCCACCAAGGAAAAACAGGCCAAGGCACGAAACCTATTCCCATCTGGAGTGGCCCAGTACCAGTAACCTACTGCAGGAGCAGGACGCATTTCTGCCAAAAGTCTTTGGGTTCCAAGATTCGTTTCTGAGTCTCTGGGATCATGGCCGTTAAGCAGTTTGATCAGGAACCAGAGAGGCCATGCTTCCAATTATATAGCTGAGCCGGAGATGGTTTATGGGTATGTCTCCCACATACCTAACTTTTGGCTGTTTACTTTCTTGGTAAACTTTGCCCCAAATTTTGGGGGTCTGGCCAAAGGCGCAGCAGCAATTTTGGGGTATCTGGAAGTCTGAAAATGCCATCAAGCTGCTGATATACTCGCCTCACAGGTACAGATTGACCTGCTGGTGGCACCATACTCCCACAAAACAAGTTTTTTGGAGGGATGCGCCAAAGCGGTGCTCAGAAGACCTGGGGTTGCCTCTGGATAATTCTTAGCCAACAGTATTGGAGTTTCAGTATGAGGACCCACAGATCAGTACAACCCAGGCCTTCTAATTCGAGGGTTTTCCTGGCTGCCCAATGGTTAGCTAGCAATGAGACTGTGGCATACATCCACACAGGCACTTACGCTTTTCACTTTTAGGAGCAGGTTCCAGAACTGTACGTACCTGTATGCGCGAGGGCCTCCAGGACTGCACCTTGTGATGTTAGGGGTCTCAAGTGGTGCCAGAGGTCAAACTCGGTCAAGCTCTATGGAAGGCCTGTGCCTTAACCCTTGGACTGTGTGGGGGCCAGAGCGGTAGTTCAGCGAGTGGAGTGCTTGCCTTGCACACAGCCACCACCGGCTCAGTCCCCAGCAGTCCATCCGATCCCCCGAGCCTGCCAGGAGAGATCCCTGAGCATAGAGCCAGGAGTAAGTCCCGGACACCAAATGGCGTGGCCCCCAAAAAGGAAAAAATTAAAAAGCGAAAAAACCTTTCACTGTTTCTCTGAACCCCAGAAAGCAAATTTTAGACTTCTTTTCTGATGATCTATATGGGGCACTAGCTAAATAACTAAACATCACTAGACCTTGCTAACATTTAAAAATTGAGAAGCTAGATTAGAAGGTCCCCGAGGTGACTTCCAGCTTTCGTTTCTATTAAGCTGATGGGTATAATATTGAAACACCCTATTCATCTAGCTCTCTCATATAGTCTAATTTTATCTCAGATATAGCTAATATATTATTTATTTTAATTCTCACATTATAAAATAGGTAGCCTTTAAACCTTTTAGTAGGTTAGTGTAAGGCGAACGCCCTACCCGCTGTGCTATCGATTCCTCCGCCCCTCTCGGAGAGCCCGGCAAGCTACCGAGAGTATTCGATATGCCAGACACAGTAACAACAAAGTCTCCAATGGAGACGTTACTGGGCCCGCTCGAGCAAATCGACGATCAACGGGAGGGCCTTTACCTTTACCTTAGGTTAGTATTCTGCTTAAGGATCATCAATTTAATACTCCTAATCAGTGGGCTTATTTTTAACTACTTTTATGTAAGTCATACTTGATATTATTTGCTAGAGGGAAAACTCATATCATGTTTTATATTATTTCCTCACAGAGAACTATCAGTAACATTATTTTTAAAAATAAACATTATTGTTTGTTTTATTGAAATATAAATGACACACAGCATAAGTTTTACATATAAAACATCATGATTCGACATTTATACATAGTGGAAATGATTATCACCGTAAATTTATATAACATTTTTTCTCAGTGACATTCATTTTGGCAATAAATGTTATTCATTATGGTACCACATTAAATATTTTTCCACTTGTCTTGAAGTTTTAATTGAAGGTAATTGCTACAGTGTAAGTCCTTAGTATCATCCAGATTTGCATTCAAATCCCAGCTTCTCTACATTATGATGGCAGTCTATCCTGTTTACTTGTTTAGAAAATAGGTTTATGGATACCTACTACATAGATAAAGTACCTTAATGTGGTAACTAAAATACAGTGGTTTCTAAGTAAATGTTCTTTTTCGCTCATTCTTTCTTGTTGTTGTTGGTTTTGGGGTCACACCCGGTGATGCTTAGGGGTTGTTAACTTCTGGCTCTGCAGTCAGGAGTTACTACTGGTAGTGCCTGGGGGATGCTGTGGAAGAACCCAGGTCAGCCACATGCAAGGCAGACACCCAGCCCACTATATTATCACTCTGGCCATCTTTTTCCCCGTTCTTCATTCCTATTAATTTATCATTTGTTTGATCAAAATTTCAGTGAAAATTTATTGTTCTTTATCTCTATTTATTATTATCTAGTATTTATATATATATATTTTTTACAAAGTAAAAATAATGCACTCTCTACTTAGAGAAACTAAATTGTTTGAATTCCTTGTGTATTTTATTAGTTTTTTTTTTAAGTAATTAACTGTTGAATATCTTTTTTTTTTTTTTTTTTTTTTTTTTTTTTTTTTTTTTTAGTGAAGCACCATGAGGTACAGTTGTAGATTTACAAATCTTTGTGCTTGGGTTTCGGTCATACAATGATCAAATACCCATCCCTCCACCAGTGCCCATTTTCCACCACCATGGATAATATTCCCCCCTCCCCCGTTCCCCCCTCCCACCCTGCCTCTGTGGCAGGGCATTTGGGCAACATCCCATCTCGCGGCAACAAAGCTGAACGGATCCGGGAACTCTCTCCTCACTCAACCAGAATAGTAACAGTGAACGTGAAGGACTAAACCACACTAGTTACAATGGTAAAGCAATGCAAAAGCCCACCAAACTTTCTTATTGAAGAGGCTAGCCCAGAAGACACCAACAGTATTGCAGTGTTAGACAACCTCTCTGACAAGGAATTCAGAAGGGAGCTACTTAGGATGCTTAGGGAACTAAAAGAAACAATGGAAACCAATGCCAATAAAAGACAAGAGGATTTGAAGGCAGAAATGAGGAAAATGCAATCGGAAATGTCGGACCTGAAAAATCTGGTAGGCGAATTGAAAAACTCAGTGGAAGGCCTCAGCAGCAGAGTAACAGCTGCTGAGAACAGAATCAGTGAGCTCGAAGATGAAGTTCAGAGACTCACCAGAAAAGAGCAGAAAATGGAAAAGAGACTCACAGTTCGGGAACTGATGGCAAGAGAAGATCGTGGTGAAGCCAAGAGGGGTAACATAAGAATTATTGGAGTCCCAGAGGGACAGGAAGAAAACTTTGATGAAGAAGAAACTGTCAAAGACATCATTGCTACAACATTTCCAGAGCTGAAGAAAACTTGTGACCACATTCAGGAGGCCCAAAGGGTACCAGCTAGAAGAAATCCGAACAAAAATACCCCAAGACACATCCTGATCAAAATGACCAAAACTTTAGACAGAGACAAAATTCTGAAAGCAGCAAGATCGAAGAAAGAAATCTCTTACAAAGGAGCATCCTTAAAATTCACAGCTGATTTTTCTGATGAAACCCTCATGGCCCGAAAACAGTGGTGGGACATAGTGAAAAAACTCAATGAAATAAATGCCTCTCCAAAAATACTTTACCCAGCGAGACTCTCATTCATAATAGAAGGAACAACACACAGTTTCACAGACAAACAACAGCTCAGGAACTTCATAGACTCAAAACCATGGTTACAAGAACAACTAAATGAGCTACTTTAAGGCAAAAAAAGGCCCCTCAAATACACCAAATTTCAACAGAACAATGGGACAAAATCCCATAACAATAATCTCTCTCAATGTCAATGGGCTAAACGCACCAATTAAAAGACATAGAGTGGCAGGATGGATTAGAAAATTGAACCCAACATTCTGCTGCCTGCAAGAAACACATCTCAATAGTCAAAGCAAACACAGACTCAGAGTCAAAGGCTGGAAAACAATCCTACAAGCAAACAGGTCCCATAAAAAAGCTGGGGTAGCCATCTTAATATCAGACCACATCGATTTCAGAGTGAAGAAGGTCATAAGAGACAGTGAAGGCCATTTCTTATTGATCAAAGGATCTGTACAACAGGAAGAACTTACAATAATAAATGAGAGACCAGCAAAGTACTTAAAACAACTACTCATATATTTTATTAGTTTTATGTCACTAATCTTTCAGTTACTTACTTAACTTTTGTCTGTTTAGGAAGAGTCAATCACAATCGAAGTGAATGTGCTACTTCTTATTTTAGCAACATGAATTGATTTAACATAGAACTCCATTCTCGTATCAGTGTATAGAAATATTTGGTAAAATATGATCCAGTCCAATTTAAATACTTAGCTAAGCTTGAGAGAAAGAAAAGATGGTAAAAAAGAAAGAAAAGAAAAAATTCTAGGTACCAGAAATAAAGGGAAGGCATAACCAGAGCATTAAGCAGGAAAGCTGATACTATAGATACCCAGGGGGATATTGGAACCAGATGTAGTTCTAAAAGCTAGAAGCTAAGGTTTTAATCTCACACTTAAAAATGTGATCTTGAGAAGTGGAATCTAGAAAAATTTCCCATCTTGTGAGAAATGACACAGAGAAACTTGTCAATTTTTTCGCGCTATATGTAGAGAGGAATGATCTTAAAAAATAACAAAAACCCTCTAGACTTCTACCAGTTATGGCTATAACATCAAAATATATGCTACCTATGTGATACAAAAATCCTAAAAAGAGAAAATTACTTGGAAAAAAGACCTGGATTAATGGACTCCCTTAATTGATGGAAACAAATGCAGAGGCCCGCTATAAGAAACTTCATACAATCTTGGTGCCAAGCTTTATAATATAATATAGTTGGGATGCAGCTCCAGATAAAGATTAACTCACAATCACAGTTTAGAATGCAAAGAAAATGTCCACTTGAGATAAAAAGTTAGTCAAAAAGGCATTCTAGAACAATCTGAAGATCAAATATAAAACCTATGTTTAAAACAAAATTTTCAATGAATTTAAATCATTATAAAAGACTGATTATGAAAGTAGAATGATAAATTTTGAAAATAAAAATGAATAAGATGAAGTAATTTCTAAAATCAGTGATTCCATTTATGCTTTAAAATCTTATTAGACACAAATAAACAGATTTAGTGAACAGAAATATAAACCTAAGGAAATAACTCGAGTATAGCATAGCACTACATAGCACTGCCCTCCCGTTCATCTATTTGCTTGAGCAGGCCCAGTAACATCTCCATTGTGAGACTTGTTGTTACTGTATTGATCATATTGAGTACATCACGGGTAGCTTGCCAGGCTTTGCCGTGCAGGCGAGATACTCTCTATAGCTTGCCGGGCTCTCTGAGAGGGGCAGAGGATTCGAACCCAGGTCACCCTGGTCGGCCATGTGCAAGGCAAACACCCTATGTGCTGTGCTATCTCTCCAACCCTCACGGTCACAGTCACAGCCCTCCCGTTGTTCATTGATTTGCTCGAGCGGGCCCTGTAACGTCTCCATCGTGAGACTTCTTGTTACTGTGTTTGGCATATCGAATACGTCACGGGGAGCTTGCCAGGCTCTGCCGTGCGGGCGAGATACTCTCGGTAGCTTGCCGGGCTCTCCGAGAGGGGCGGAGGAACCGAACTCGGGTCGGCCATGTGGGCTGCGTGCAAGGCAAATGCTCTACCGCTGTGCTATCGCTCCAGCCCTACTACTTAAAAATGAAACCATGAAAAACACTGTATTGATCGTTCATGGTTGTTCATACTACAAATAAGACTTTATACCAATATGATATATCCAAATAGAAAATAGAAGAGTTGATTGAATATTTTATAGTTTGTGTAACAGATCTCATTACTTATGCTTGTGGATACAATGTCAAAATGTTTAATGAAAGTTTTCATGCAAACCCGATAGAAATTCAATTGAGTTGTTTAATTTCCAGGTGTTTGATTTGGTTTTCTACATCTGTACATGATTAACTTCTATCTTCAGTGCAACGTGGTCTGAAAAAATAGTTGATACAGTGTCTTCCTGGTTCAGTTCAGATATGCTTTGTCGCCCAGCACATGGTCTATTCTAGAAAATGTTCCATGCACTGGAAAAGAATGTGTATTCTTTTTTGGGGGGATATAAGTCATGTATATCTAATAGCCCTCTCTGTTCTATTTCTTCCTTCAGAGCCATTATTTTCTTGCTGAGGTTTAATCTTCTTGATCTATCCAGAGGTGAGAAGGTAGTGTTGAGGTTTCCAACTACTGTTGTGTTGCTTACAATGTCCTTTTTAAGGTCTGTTAGCAGTTGTTGTAGGTATTTGGCTGTACCCTCATTTGGTGCATATATGTTTAGGAGTGTGATTTCTACCTGCTGTACATATCCCTTGATTAATAAAAAAAAAAAAATGGCCCTCACTGTCCCTTCTAATCTTTTTTAACCTGAAATCCATGTTGTCCAATACAAGTAAGATCACCCCACCTTTTTTGAGGGGATTGTTTGCTTGCAGGATTGTTTTCCACCTTTTGATTTTGAGTCTGTGTTTGTTCTGATTGTTCGGATGTGTTTCTTGTAGGCAGCAGAATGTTGGGTTCTGTCTGAATCCATTTTGCCTCTCTGTGTGTCTTAATTGGTGAATTTAGACCATTGAAGTTGAGAGAGATTATTGTCATGGGGTTTTGTGTCATCTTTCTGTAAGGGTTTGTTGTGCTTATAGGGGGTTGTCTTGTCTTATAGTACCCCCTTTAGCCCTTCTTTTAGGTTTGGTTTTGAGTCTATGAAGTTCCTGAGCTGTTGTTTATCCACAAAATTGTGTACCGTTCCTTCGAGTTTGAGTGAGAGTTTAGCCGGATAAAGTATTTTTGGTGAAGCATTCATTTCATTGAGTTTTTTTCACTATATCCCACCATTGCTTTCGGGCTTGGAGGGTTTCCTCTGATAGGTCTGCTGTGAATCTAAGGGTGGCTCCTTAGTATGTGATTTCCTTCTTTGACCTTACTGCTTGCAGTATTGTGTCTCTATCTGTGGCATCTATCATTCTAACTATGGTATGTCTTGGAGTATTTTTGTTAGGGTCTCTTTTTTTTATTTATTATTATTATTATTTTCTTTTTTTGCTTTTTGGGTCACACCCGGCAATGCTCAGGGGTTACTCCTGGCTCATGCACTCAGGAATTGCTTCTGGCAGTGCTCAGGGGACCATATGGGATGCTGGGAATCGAACCTGGGTTGGCCATGTTGGCTGCGTGCAAGGCAAGTGCCTTACCCGCTGTGCTAACGCTCCAGCCCCATGTTAGGGTCTCTTTTAGCTGGCACCCTTTGGGCTCCTTGAATCTGGATGCCTGCATTCATCTCACACCACACAGTCTGGCCCACATCCAAAAGACCAAAAGCAACTGGTGTTGGCGTGGACGTGGTGAGAAAGGGATACTGCTTCACTGCTGGTGGGAATGCTGACTGGTTCAGCCCTTTTGGAAAACAGTATGGATGATTCTCAAAAAATTAGAAATTGAGTTCCTATTTGACCCAGAAATACCACTTCTGGGAATATATCCCGGAGAGGCAAAAAAGTACAGTTGAAATGACATCTGCATTTGTATATTCATTGCTGCACTGTTCACAGTAGCAAAAATTTGGAAAAAACCTGAGTGCCCGAGAACAGATGACCAGTTAAAGAAACTTGACACAGTAGAATACTATGCAGCTGTTAGAAAAGATGAAGTCATGAAATTTACATACAAGTGGTTCTACATGAAAAGTATCATGCTAAGTGAAATGAGCCAGAAAGAGAGGGACAGACATAGAAAGAGTGCACTCATCTGGGGAATTATAAAATAACAGAATGGGAGACGAACACCCAAGAATACTTGAGACAAGTACCAAGAGGTCTGCTCCACGGCTTGGAAGCCGGCAGCATATGCTGGGGGAAAAGGCAGTCAGATAGAGAAGTGAACACCAAGTAAAGGATGTTTGGAGGATTCACTTGGGATGCGAGATGCGTGTTGAAAGTAGACTATAGACCGAACACGATGGCCACTCAATACCTCTATCACAAACCGCAACACCCTAAAGGAGAGAGAGAGCCAAAGGGAATGCCCTGCCACAAAAGTGGGGTGGGGTGGGGAGGAATAGGGTGAGGGGATGGGAGGGCTACTGGGATCACTGGTGGTGGAGAATGGGCACTGGTGGAGGGATGGGTACTCAGTCATTGTATAACTGAAACCCAAGCACGAAGTCTATTAAGTCTACAACTATACCTCATGGTGTTTCACTTAAAAAAAAAAAAAAAAAGTTGTTTTCCTGCTAATTTGGGGAGAAAGAAAAATGGGTAGGGAAAAGTTATTTTTAAACCAGGCATTAAAAATCTCAGAATACCTACAACTTGCATTATAAAATGATTACCATAATCAAGCTATTGGTATATCCATTTCTTCACGGTTACAATTTCTGCAGGATGTGTATGTGGTAATAACATTTGTGATCAACTTTCTTAGCAAATTTCAAGTATATATTCTCATTAACTGCACCAGGATATGTAGTAAATCTTATCCCACATAAAAGATTATGTAATATTTATCTGTCTGTGCCCAGTTTGTTTCACTTAGCACACAGTTATCTAGATTCATCCATATTCTTGCATATGGTAGAGTTTCCATTTATGGGACTGAATAATATTCCATTGTATGTATATACCTGTATGTACCATGTTTTTTTGTTGTTGTTGTTGTTTTTCAACCTTTTTTGGGGAGAGGTGGAGGGGCATGTTGGAGAGTTGGACCTCCCAGTGATGCTTAGAGGTTACTTTTGGCTGTGCACTCAGGAATTTCTCCTTGCAGTGCTTAGACCATATGAGATGGCAGGGTTTGAATCTGGAATGGCTGCATGCAGCCCATTGTACAATTGCTCCAGGCCCCATGTTTTCTTTATACATTATCAGTGTACCCATACATTTTTTAATCCACTATGAATAATGGCCACAGTAAACAGGAAGGAGCAAATATCAGTACCTTCTTGTGTATGTTTCATTGAGATTATTGTTTGTTTAGGGGTGTGGGCACACCCTGAAGAGCTCAGGCGCTACTCCCAGCACCTTGCTTAGGGATATCTCCATCAGTGCTGAGGAACCACGCTTGCCAGGGAATAAACTTGCGCCTCCTACACACAAAACATGCACCTATCTCTCAACTCTGCCCATAAGATTTTGATAAAAGAGAGGTTCTACTGCTTTAGTATTCCAATCTATAAAAGTTGCTTATTTTTGATATTTCATATTGTTTCTTCTAGATGACCAATAGCCAATCACTTTATAACTAGCTGTCCTTGTTTTAAAACATGTCTATGCTCAGCATAGTGGCCTGGGACAATTAAAAAGATGAGAATAAATAGCTACTCACCTCTTCTCTCCTGCAGTCACAACTGTACCACTATACCATGCTTGACATAGCAACTTACTGTACCTCTATCAGCCTAAATTTCTAAAGACTTGTGTCCTTGTGTCTGTCCCAAGTGTTCTTTCATTTTAAGCATTCAGATATTAAAAAGTTCTGAAGATACTCACCAGAATTTTCTTGGGGCATTTCATGAAATTTTGCCATAGGAAAATGGCAGGAAAGAAATATTGTTGACTGCTTAGATGTGATGAAGCAGGAAATATTAGCTGCATGGCAAATGATGTCTCCTCCAATTACATAATACTTCATTCATTTGACTATTGTTCTAAGGCCCTGGGAAATGCCCTCCAGGGCTTTTGTGTCTAATTAGGGGTAAAGAAAAAACAAAATTTAGTTCCCCAAGCACCTTCAGGAGTAATTTCTGAGTGCAAAGCCAGGAGTAACCCCTGAGCATTGCTGGGTGTGGCCCAAAAAGCAAAAAAAAAAAAAAAATTAGAGAGTATTCTGGGGGTTTGAAGAAGGGACTTTCAAACTGGAAGACTTCAAGAGTAGATTTGGGAGGTCGAGGTGAAGAGCTAGTACAGTGGGCAAGGCCTTAGACTTGCATACAACAGAGGACCAAGCCCTGCCAGGAGTGACCCCTGAGCAGAGAGCTAGTAGCAGCTTTCAGAGTACCACTGGTGTGGCTCCAAAACCAGAAATGAACATGGGAGTGGAGGGGTGGGGATAGTGAATATTTTGCTTCTCTCAAAAAGGTTTTAGAATAAGTATGGATACAGTTATCATTCTTTATTTTGGTAAACTTTAGTTTGTTGCTAAACAATCACATAAATAAGGATCAAAGTTTTGATGAGCAAATAGGGACCAGTACTTAGTACAAAAACTCAGATCCACATATGGTCCCCCAGGCACTGCCAAGAGTGATCCCTTGACACAGAGCCAGGAATAAGACCTCAACACAACCAGGTGGGGGCCCAAAACCAAACAAGAAGAAAAAAAAATAGAATTAGAAAGGTCCCTAAATGAAGTTTTAGACAAGCTGAAAACTGAAAAATAAGCAATAATGAAGCAAGGAAAATCTGGTGAGAGTTGAGAAACAGTTTAAGTATATCCTAAAGAAGCATGAGCAAAAGCTGGGGTCATTAGAGTAGAATGAATCAGGAATGGGAGAGAAAAGCAAATGAAAGCACTTCATGGTGGTTGCTGGCCTACAGTTGTGAGAAATGACCCTGGGGGAAAAAGGCATAGTTAATGCTCATATAGGAATGATTTTGTATATATAAAGGAAATCACTTAATCACTTAACTTCCCGTTAGTCGTCGATTTGCTCGAGCGGGCGCCAGTAACATCTCCATTTGTCCCTGTCGTGTGCTAGTGTAGCCCAATGGCATCTGTTCGCTCCGGGAACATGAAGGGCCTCAAACCGATCGTTCATGATCTTGACGAAGAAGTCTGACCATCTGGTAGGTGGGCGGCCACGCGGTCTTTTGACATCCCGTGGAATCCAATCAGTAATAGCTCTAGTCCAGCGGTCATCTTTAAATCTCATTACGTGACCAGCCCATCTGATTTTCGACACCTTGGCAAATGAGACAGCGTCCCTGATCCTTGATCGTCGACGGATGTCAGAACTCCGGATTCGTTCTCTCATTTGAGTGAAACGTGATATTCCAAGCATAGCTCTTTCGATTCCTCTTTGAGAGACCCGAATAGCATTCTCATCCTGTTTGCACAGGGCCCAGGTCTCTGAGGCATATGTTAATGCAGGAAGAACAGTGGAATCAAAGAGATGTGCCCGGAGCCGGAGGTTCTTCGTCCTCTTAGCTATTTCTTCGACGTTCTTGAAGGCGTTCCAAGGAAATAATTTTGTATATACCAATTATTAAAATTATTAAATATTATTAATGTTATTTCAATATTATTATATACCAAATGTTATATACCAATGTTATTTAAATATTATTATATACCAAAATTATTAAATTTTTCTTCCCTAATAGTTATACATGTGTGTGCATGCTTAAAATGTCATTTCTGTATTTAAAATTTTTTTCTCACTAATATACTATGTGGTACTTACAGCTGTCTTGAAAGCAAAGCTGTGAAAGAGTTTAATTCGTCGATTGCCTCGAGCAGGCCCCAGTAACGTCTCCTTCATCCTAGCCCTGAGATTATATTCAAGGCTCTTTAGGAGAATGAGACCCATCATTGTTACTGGTATTTGGCATATTGGGTACGCCACGGGGAGTTTGCCAGACTCTGCCGTGTGGGCAGGCTACATTCGGTAGCCTGCCAGTTTGTCAAAGTAGGAATGAGATGTCATAATAAGATGTCGCCCGGCCGCGCGGTTCCAGGAGCTGGTTTTTATAGTCTCAGAGTCTTGGCCGCTGATGGGATTACACGGCGACAGGGGGCCAGTTGGTGGGTGTGACCCCCGCCTACTGGAATTTGGAGGATCTGGGTGGAGGATGCTCGACTCCTATCCGAGTAGGCTTGGAGATCTCGGCCCCGGAACCCACGTGGCTTTGTCCCTCTGCCGGTACCTTCAGGTGTGCGGAGAGTGGTCTCAGCATGGTGGTGGCTGGTCCTGGACGTCTTCGGCTGCCGGGGCCCTGGCCAGGGCAGGGAGAAAAACTCAACCCACTCCCCTCCAAGGGCCCCGGTGAGGAATAGCCAGGCACGGGGGCAGGAGACTGCCCTCTTCTCCTCCCAGAGGAGAAGAAAGAGTTTAATTAGCTCCTGTAAAATTAAAAATTATTATTCCTTTCACATTACATCAAAATCATAATACTACCAAGAGCAATACAACAGGACAACTAATTCATACAATTGAGTTGGTGCAGGAGTAGTTGGGAGGGTTGAGAGGGAGAGACATTAGGTCCTTGGGGGAAGGATGTAGGTATACTGGTGATGTGTGTGGTGTTGGAATTATGTATGAGAAACCATCATAAATAGTATTGTAAATCATGGAAGCTCAGTCAATAAAATTTTTTTTAAAAATCATACCAGGTAATTATAAAGGGTTTTTTAAATTCACATATTAGTTCACATATATGCATATATATGTGTATGTGTATATAACGTGTAATGTAATGTATAATGTATATACATATATGCACATACATATGTACATTATACATTTATATTAGAGTTCCAGCCTTACGATGTATTAACACACATTAACATCACAGGGCTGGAACTCTAACACAGCAGATAAGGCCCTCGTCTTTCTTTCAGCCAACCGGATTCAAGACTCAGCAACCCATATGGTCTTCTAAGCCATGCCTGGAGTAATCTCTGGCTCAGAGCAAGGAGTAAGCCCTGAGCACTGCTGAGTGAGCCTCCTCATCCTGCCCCCCATGCACACAAAAAAACTTACTGTTGTTAATCATACTACTGCACTTAAAAAAAAAAAAAGATGGGATGCTATTTGGGCCAGAGAAATAGTACAGCAGATTAGACACTTGCCTTGTATGCAGCTGAACCGGGTTCCACCCCAGCTCCAAATATGGTCTTCAGAGCTAACCACTAGTGATCCCTGAGTGAAGAACAAGGAGTAAGCCCTGAGCACTACTGGGTGTGCCTAAAATAAAAACAAAAACAAAACAAAAAGATGCAGTGCTATGAAACAAATGCTCAGAGTAATGATAATGTAGTGAGTTTAAAATGAAAAAAATGATTAGCAAATACCTCTAATGCTGGTTTTTGCAGGTGAAACTTATTGATCTAGATGTTAAATAATCTTTACATAAAATTATTGCAAAATTGAATCCATAAATTTGCATTTTAATTTCAATTTTTTAACCCCCAAAAATTCTACTTCTGGTAACTTATGATTTATTATTCAATCAAACTGAGGTTATTTGTTATTATTCTTTTAACAAGGAAAATTAACATCATTGAAACAAATCAAGCAATGTTGGAAGATTATAAGGTAGAGAAGTAATCGTAATATTACTGAATTTTAGGAAAATCTTAATCATTTTTAATGTGAGATGGATAATTTTCTAGTCAAATAAATGCAGCTAACAAATAGAGAGATATATATATGTAAAGATGCTTATAAAACTCAGTTGATAACTTTACTCCAGTGGCTTTCTAATCCAATAAATAGTTAAGAGAACTGGTTGAGTTCATTATCAGGTTATAAAATCAAATGGAGGACACCCCGTCCCAGGTTCTGACCTCCTCTTCCGTGATGGAGGCATAGACATTAAAAAGAAATCGCATAGCCATTTTACTATTTGTTTGAGAGTGTTCTATTCCTTTTCAGAGGAAGAAGCTGCTCCTGATGGTGCCGTTGCAGAATACAGAAGAGAAAAGCAGAAGTATGAAGCTTTGAGGAAGCAGCAAGCAAAGAAGGGAGCTTCCAGGGAAGACCAGGTGAAGTCACAGATGAAAATCCATATGCTATTTATTCCCTATTAAATGTCTCTAATTGTTGCAGATACAACCTAATTTAACTCTACATCCCAGGACATACTACCTCTTAGTTCGAAAATGGTATATTTATACAGGATGAGGTGACAAGTACTTTGACCACTCATACTAAGGTTCAGTGATACAGAGTTCTTTTCAGACATTTAGGCAAAAAGTCTAACGCTTTCAGGTTTCAACCGTGCACTTACATATTAAGCACAGGAATCTTCTGAGACCATATGTTATTGGATCCTCAGAACCTTGGTCTCTGTGAACATTGTGAAATGGAGAATGATTTTAAATGATGAGTGGAAGTTGTACACTACCTGTAAATAAAGTGCTAGTTAACTTCTCCTATAAGTAGTATCACCAACTATTGAATATAATCCCCGCATCTAAGTAGGTATATGAGATGATTGTCAGAAATCATGGAGGAAGAAAAGAGAAATGGGAAAACCTTGGGACTCAACTGTGTATGCTATGCAGCACTTTGTTTTAATTAAATGAATCTCTTTAGTATTTCTTCCTGTAAAAAAGCTAGGGGGCAGTCCAAAATCATTTATTTGGGGTAATAACACATATGTTTGAGAACAGTATTTTTAAGCTCCTAGTATATATGAAATGGAAGAGTAAAAGTAAACTATAAAACCTAAGTTTATTTGGCTAAATTAATACAATTAAGAATTGTATTATAAATGACACCTAATTTATTATAAGGAAGTTTCTTTCATCAGACCTTAGTGTCAAAATAATCAAAGGGAAAATTCATCAGGAAGCCGGATTTTGAAAACCTTTTCTATCATGGTCAGTTTTCACAAGCAGCAGCACATCATATGAAATTTTAAAGAAATACATTATTAACTTGTTTTCTTGTCACAAGTTCTTCAGCATGGCAACTGTATAGAATATAATGCTACCGAAGATGCTAAAGATCAGTTTTTTTCATACATTCCTCTTTCTGTAGCAGTAAATAATTATTAAGAACTTGCCATGTATTTGATAGTAAACGAGTAGGGTACATCACAGGCCTCTCTGATTTAAAAGGAGAAAGAACCAAGCAAAGAAGTGATGCCAGTGAAAGGACAGATTGGGTGGGGGGAATTATGTAAATGTCTAACAGGGAGACATAACAAAGAGTAAAACTCTGAGAAGACCTTCCTGTGAAATTGATATGTTAGCCAGGCTTTAAAAGTCGAACAGAAGTTATGGGGGGAGAAAAGGGGGAAGAGAAGTCTTTGATCTCTTTGTAAAGAACTAAAAGATACTAAGGAGACTTGAACATAAACTAAGAGAAAGGAAGAGATAAGGCTGAGAAGGTAAGCAGCAGAATTCAGTTTATGCAAGATAATGCAAGAGTTCAGATTTACTTTAAGGGCAGTGGACAGGGGAGCCATCAAAGGAGGAGAGTGATAGGTTCTCGTTTGCACCTTGGACAACATCCCTCCCACCGGGCAGCTGCATGGAGAAAAGAGAGAGCCCAGGGCTGGTCTAGAAACAGAGGCCATTTGAGACTTTGATGTGTAGATGCATGCAGTCTGCCAAGACGGGTCCTTCAAAACAGCCTCTCGCCGTGCTGCGACACCGTGCTGTAAGTGCTTGGCCATTCCTGCCTTCGGCAGAAGCCAGGAAGGAGATTGATTCCCTGTAGATGCCAAACAGGAATGCCTTCTGCAAATCCTATCTACTTCACCCTGTATTTTGCTCCATTGTTTTTGTGATACTTGCTCTTCTTTCGCCATTCTTACTTGTAAAGTACAGCTAGAGGAAGTCCCATCTTGAATAGAGGAGAAGCCGAGAAGGGCCAAGAGGATGTTTTTTGTTTGTCACAGTTCTCCTTTGAGCAAATGCCAGGAGCACATCAGTTGGCTTCAAACAGCCTGCCTTGCCGTTTTCAGCCTAAAGAGAAAAACCCAAGTCTAGCATAACTTTTTAGGATATTTTAAAATTTTGGTCCATTAAGAAGTTGTCTTTGCTCTCAACCTTATGACCTCAGAAAAGTCACTTCCAACTACACAAAAGTTGTTACATAAATGTACTTTTCCGTATCAGTGAAATTATATTTTCATTATTTTTAAGCCAAATTCTTCTTGTCCCTTATTGATAAAAATTTAATGTTTCTGTTTTTTTTTCACTTCTATGAATATTGATGAACATCTTTTGGATAAGTCATATTCTACATTTCACTTTTTTTACATGTTTTCTAAGTATTGGAATTATTAAATCAAAGGAGTTAATCTTAAGTTAATAAATCTTAAACTTCTAGTATATAAAGATAGCTTTCTCAGAATATTTCTAAAATTTGCTCACATTACAACAAAGTATCCATTTTCCCTCTTTGCATTCTTGGAAATTTATTTAATAAAAAATGCTAATTTTTTTTTAAATTTCACATCTCTTCTGTACTCAGAACTCATTTCTAATGGTGCTCAGATAACCATATGGAGCTCTGGGGATTTGAACCTGGGTTGGCTGCGTGCAAGGCAAGCACCCTGCCTGCTCTGTTATTGCTGCTCCGGCCCCCATTATTTTTGTGTGTGTTTTGTTTTGGGGCCACACCTGGCAGTGTTTGGGGCTTACTCTTGCCTCTGCACTCAGGGATCACTCCTGGTGGGTTCAGGGAACCCTATGGAGTGCTGGGGATCAAACCCAAGTTGACCACATTCAAGACAAGTGTCGTACCTGCTGTATTATTGCCCTACCTATTATATTTGACAAGTGTCCCACCTTCTAACCCTACGTGTTATCCTTAATTTTACATATCTTAGTAAAGTGCCTATTTGTCTTATGGATGTTAGAAACTTAATCATGCATATAAGCATGCATTTTTAAACTTCAAGCTTAATCTTCTATTTTAACAAATTTATGTTTCCTGAATCAGAAAACAGTTCTACATCTCCGAGAAAAAAGAGTGGAAATGAAAATAGAGCAAAGTCAAAGTTTGTGAATGTCTCTGTTGCAGCTTATGGACTGTTTTGTTTTTCTCCTATAGTTGAAGGATATCTTTTCTTCTACCAAATGTAGGAGGCTCTTATAAAATTCTATTTGTCAGTAAACAGCGTATAATTGTTATTTCAGACCCTTGCACTTCTGAACCAGTTTAAATCTAAACTCACGCAAGCAATTGCTGAAACTCCTGAAAATGATATTTCTGAAACAGAAGTAGATGATGATGAAGGATGGTAAGCTTTATTTCTTTATATTTAATAATGAATAAATAAATAGGCTCAGCATAGAGATACTATTCGTACACTTTCTTGACATCATGCAAACACCATCCTGTTTCCATACCTCATCCCATATTTTTCCCAAACTTGTCTTTTGCTCATTCTAGAACCTCAGGAGCCTTTTATTCATTCCACTTCAGTAGGCATTTATCCAGTGTGTGATGTGTTCTCAGTATTGTGCTATCCAGAAGAAATCACACAAGAAATATGACTCCGTCCCTCTCTTAACTAACTTCCTAATATTGTGGAAAGATAAGATTCACACTAAACTGCCATAAAAGATTCTAAATCATTAATTTTTAACACTTCACTGCAAACATTTCAGAATTGAGTAATCCATTTCATACTCCTACTAAGTACCTCTTCAAATTTATGGTCTTGGGTTTCTTTTAATACATTCATAGTTAACATATTTTTATCTTTGGATATTTTTCAACTTTTGCACATGCTGATAAAAAATAAAGGAAGTAATAACTTGTGCATGACCTGTGCTTAGCATTTTATCCTATGATGGTAAAGGGGGAGAAAGAATAAGAAGTGTGCATTTCCTTACCATGCTTCTCTGTCCTAATGTTGACTTCATATGCGGCATATTACCCTCCCCATACTGCCTTCACCTCCCACCATACTCTGGCTCAGACACATAGACGCAAGCAAACAAGAGGGTCACCCCCCCCACATGATTCACCCCAGAGCCTGTGAACTCTCCCATGTGCAGTTACCCCAACCTAGAATCATGGCCTCACTCCTTTCTGCCAAACAGCCTCTTTCCCCTATTTCAAAACTGTTCAACACTCCTGTCCTCCAGGAAACCAGTCAGCAAGATTTCTTGAGCCCTCACAAATCTAGAGGGTGAAGAAAAGAAGACCGGGACATAGTTTTTGACAAGATATAAAGAAAAAAAAAACACTTATTAGGGAACTGTTTAAGCAAGTGGGACTCTGCAACCATATATAAATGAATCAGTGACCTCAGAAGTTGATGATTTGAATGGAATGAACCTTGCCTGCCTTAACACCCTGAAAGAGCATGCGTGTTTCTTATGATGTAGTTTCTGTATGATCTGCATTATAATGCCATTTGTTTGAACGTTAGGTCTCTTTTAATGGATAGCTTTGATTTGAGTACATTTTTTGAAGCCTAAATTCAAAATTTCTTGAGGGCTCCTCCTCTGGTGCTATGCCAAAGGTGAAAAACTCAGTGTTGATTTACACAGAGAGGTAAATGCACACATCGTACAGAAGAACTTTCTGTTTTTGTATGACCAGGCAGGTTTCGTTTTATTTTGGATTCCTTAAATATCTCAAAATATCTCTCAAATGTTTGGGATCCAGCCACCATAGACAAAAATTTTTTTTGCCAAATCCTCTTCCCCTTATTTTTGAATCCATATACATTTTTTAAGGAAATATGATCCATGTGTTTCTGATTCATTTACACTTAACTCATCAAGATGGTGTTTTATAAGAGCAGATTGATGCCCAATAAGGTTTTTTTAGCTTTTTATAAGCCATTTAATTCCTTTTTCATTGAGCAGGAAAGTCACCAACAAACTTAAACCCAAAAGTATTATTTGAATCTCATAACCCACAGGATTCAAATTTACTTTCAACTTGGCAAAACCTTTTAAGTTTTAGGGGTTCTTCCTAGCACCTTGGTTCACTAGCCTTTCATTCTGAATTCCTCATTAGCATTAGTTATCAATTACGTGGTAGTGTTGCAGTTGATGTGACTTTGCAGTACAGTGTTCTAACTCCATCATTTAAAAAAATTAAACAAATCTGGGAACTGGAGAGATAGTATTGTGAGATGGTGTGCGCCTTGCTTGGGTTTAATCCCTGACACCACAAATGGTCTCCCTGTGCCCTGTCAGGAGTGATCCCTGAGCTCAGAGCCAGGAGTTAGTCTTGTAAGACCCCCAAACAAACAACAATTAAAGGAAAAAACTGTGCCAGACTGTTGCAGCAGGTGGTGGCAGGGAGAGTGACTGCTCAGTGATATTGACCAGTTCTCCACCTGGGGAACAAAAAAAAATAAGTAGGTCAGTGAAAGGGAAATAAAAGAACCATTTCCGGGTCTCAGGGCTTTGATTTCTACTTTAACTGCCATCCCCTAAACAGAAAGGCAGAGCTGTGTACTAGGATTCTGCATATATATATATATGGGCGGAGCAATAGCACAGCGGGCAGGGCATTTGCCTTGCATGCAGCCAACATGGCCGACCTGAGTTCGATTCCTCCGCCCCTCTTGGAGAGCCCAGCAAGCTACTGAGAGTATCTCGCCCGCACGGCAGAGCCTGGCAAGCTACCCGTGATGTGTTCAGTATGCCAAACACAGTAACAAGTGTCACAATGGAGACGTTACTGGGCCCGCTCGAGCAAATCGATGAACAACAGGAGAACAGTGATATTTGTCTTACCTGATACCTAATAAACTACCTTAAGAAGCCACAGTACTATACAGAGTCATGTAGAATATGTGAGGTATTTACATGATGTGTAATATTTGATCGCAATATAGCTGTTCAAGTTTTATAATCTGATAAGCAGTATCATTTTTGTTAATAAATTAACCGAACCAGCTTTGACTGGTGATTGAGATCCTTTCTCATAAAGTATACCCCATCCAGAAAAGAAGTCTTGTATTCAGAATGACTTATAACAAATATTATGAGTGCATGGCATGTGCATGTGTGTTATGCATAAATTACATGGTTCCCAGACTATTTTGTATGTCATGGTTGCTGCTTTTCTAAGAAGTGAATGTCGGCCAGTTTGTACTGCTCTGTCAGGGTCTGTTATCTGAGGTAAAATGATTGCGTCTAAGACATTTTTATGTGTCCGCATGAGTGACCACACATTGAGGGATCATTTTCATTTTCTGTCAAGATAGAAACCATTACCAATTTGTTATGTTTTCTTTTACTTGGCAAACTGTTCTATTTGCATTTTTGGCTGAGCTGCTGTATTGGCATGGTATACAACAGACATTTGGGTACCATTCAGCAGCATTCTCTTCTTTATGCAAAAAAAAAAAATGGTAGGGACAGAGAAAGAAAAGAAATACGATTCTATTGTAAACACTGTATATGGTGTTTGATAATTATTCCCAGATTTCACTGTCTAACGTGATATTTAAAGAAGTGTTACTAGTGGATCTAAGCTGAAATTTATGATAAAAAACCCCCTTTCACCCAAAATTATTAAGATTCTTCCTTTGTTGAGATGTATACTGCCAATATTTGGTGGCAGTGATAGGCACCATATTACAGTGCAGCAGATAAAGTAGCCTCTTTGTCACCACATTCCTTTGTGTCACAGCATCACATTCATAGCTTATAGAATACTTCAGGCATGGATTTTATAAAGTCAATTGGATACATGGCAGACAGGAGTCATCAGCTAGAAGATTCATGCAACCATGTAGATGAAGTCCATATGCCATTTTGAGTTTGGTTAGATAAATCTTGGTTAGCTCCCAAAAAACTTTTGAAAGCTGAGGCTGACAACAGTGGAAAGACTTATAAGAAAGAAAGCCACCTGTTCTTACACAACACAATTAGCATTCCAAGGACAGGAGAAAACTTAGGTCTAAGAGAATAGACTATGACTTTGTGAACAGTAACTGTTCACTAATATGTTCCCTTGAAAATTCTTTCTGGGTTGTAAAATCTAAGATTAACTTAAAGCTTTGTGTTATACATGATGAAGTATTACGTTACTTAAAGTTCTTCCTGCCTCCCTTCTTCTCTTTCCCTCTCCCTCCTCTCTGCCACTTTATATTTGGTATTATAAGAATTGCAAAAACAATAATAATTGCATGACTGTCTCAATTAAATATTTTAATAATAATTTTATAATATATATAAAAAAGATATTCACTGTAGAAAATAAGTATAGAGACCTCTCAAAAAAGATAGCTAAAAATAACCTTTGACATCAAACTCAACATAAACGTTATTTTTTTCTGTATGTATATACGCTCCCAAATATTTCTATGCATATTTAAGCAAATTGAAATCATATAATACAATTTTATAGCCTTTTTCCCCTCAGCAAAATGTAATCAGCACTCTTTCCTTGTCATATATTGAATTTTTTTTTATTTTTAATTTTATCCATGGGCTGGAGTGATAGCACAGCGGTAGGGCGTTTGCCTTGCATGCAATCAGCCCAGCCGAGCCAGGTTCGATTCCTCCGCGCCTCTTGGAGAGCCTGGCAAGCTACCGAGAGTATTCAGTATGCCAAACGCAGTAACAAGAAGTCTCGCAATGGAGACTTCTCTCTCACAATGGAGACGTTACTGGGCCTGCTCAAGCAAATCGATAAACAATGGGAGGACAAGACAGTGGCCAATTTCATCCATACAGCATTCTTTTTTTTAAGCTTCAACAAGAATTTAATCACATACCATAACACTTGATGAGTTTACATGATTTTGAAGTGGGTGGTTGACACTAGAGTAGCCCTTTTGTTTATTTGTTTTTTAATTTTTTTTTATTGAATCACTGTGAGATAGACCCTTACAAAGCTGTTTGTGATTAGCTTTCAGTCATACGGTGTTCCAGCACCCATCCCTCCACCAGTATGCATTTTCCAGCACCAGTGTCCCTAGTTTCCCATTAGCCCGCCACCCCCCACCCCACCTCTATAGAAAGCACTTTTCTTCTCTCTTCTCTCTCTCTCTCTCTCTCTCTCTCTCTCTCTCTCTCTCTCTCTCTCGCCCTCTCTGTCTCTCTGACTCTCTCTCTCTCTTCCTTTTGGGCATTATGATTTGCAATACAGATATCGAAAGGTTATCAGGAATACCCCTTTACCTACTTTTGGCACTCAGTTCTTGTCCAACATGACCATTTCCAGTTATTGTCACACTGTTCCCTTCTCTATCTTACTACCCTACACCCCATGGCACTTGTTGTTGATTCAAACCACTAACAGTCCTCCTGTATATTCCACAAATGAATGCATTCTATATCTGTCCTTCTGGCGTATTTCACTGACCATGATACTCTACATGTACGTCCACTTATAGGCAAATTTCATGGCTTCATTTTTCCTAACAACTGTGTAGTGTTCCATTGTGTAGATGTGCCATAGTTTCTTTATCCATTCATCTGTTCTCAGGCACTGAGGTTGTTTCCAGATTCTGGCGATAGTGAATAGTGCTGCAGTGAACATAGGAGCACAGATGGTGTTTCTACTATGTGTTTTTGGGTTCCTCAGGGTATATTTCTATAAGTGGTATTGCTGGGTCAAATGGAAGCTCCATTTCTAGTTTTCTGATGAATATTCATACTGTTTTCCAAAAACACTGGACCAGACAGCATTGCTGCCAACAATGAAAGAGAATCCCTTTCTTCCCACATTGTACCAGCACTGGTTGCTTCTGTTCTTTTGGGTGTGTGCCAGTTTCTGTGTTGTGAGATGATATCTTACTGTTGTTTTGACTGTATCTCGCTGATGATTCGTGATGCAGGCATTTTTTCATGTGCCTCTTGGCCACTCAAATTCTGCTTTGAGGAAGTTCCTGCTCATTTCATCATCCCATTTTCTGATAAACTTGGATTTTTTTTACTTGTAGAGTTTAACCAGTGCCTTGTATATCTTTGATATTAACCCTTTATCAGTAGGGCTGATTATGAATGTATTCAGTATTCCATGCTGTCTTTGCATCTCGGTCACTGTTTCTTTTGAGGTGCAGAAGCTTCTTAGTTTAAAGTAGTCACATATGTTGTTGTTTTGTTTGTTTATTTTATTGAATCGCCGTGAGATACAGTTACAAAGCTTTCATATTTGAGTTTTAGTCATACAATAATCGAATACCCATCCCTCCACCAGTGCACATTTTCAACCGTCAATGTCCCCAGTATCCCATCCCCCGCATCCCACTCCTTCGTCTGCCTCTATAGAAGACAATTTCCTTCTAACTCTCTCGCTACTTTGGGACATTATGGTTTGAAATACAGATACTGAGAGGCCATCATGTTCAATTCTTCATCTACTTTCAGCACACATCTCCCACCCCGAGTGATCTATCCAACCATCATGGACATTAGTGATCCTTTCTTTACTGCAGCTGCCTTCTCTCCCAGTACAAGGCAGGCTTCCAACAATGGAGCAATATTCTTGCCCCTTGTCTCTACTGTCCTTGGGTGTTAGTCTCATATTATGTTGTTTTATATTCCAAAAATAAGTGCAGTCATTCTATGTCTGTCCCTCTGTTTTGATTCATTTCACTTAGCATGATACTCTCCATGTCCACCCACTTCTAAGCAAATTTCACTACTTCATCTTTTATAACAGCTGCATAATATTTTATTGTGTAGATGTACCACCGTTTCTTTAACCAGTTATCTGTCCTCGGACACTTGGGTTGTTTCCAGGTTCTAGCTATTGTGAACAGTGCTGCAATGAACATACAGGTACAGATGTCTTTTATACTGTGCTTTTTTGCACCCCCAGGAAATATTTCCAGAAGTGGTATTGCTGGATCACATGGAAGCTCAATTTCTTTTTTAAGAAATGCCCATATTGTTTTTGAGAAAGGCTAGACAAGTCTGCATTCCTACCAACAATGAAGGAGAGTCCCTTTCTTCCAGAAATCCGTGCCAGCACTGGTTGTTCTTGTTCTTTTTGATGTGTGCCAGTCTCTGTGGAGTGAGATGATATCTCATTGTTGTTTTGATTTGTGTCTCCCTGATAATTAGTGATGTGGAGCATTTTTTCATGTTTGCCCATTTGCATTTCTTTTTTGAGGAAGTTTCTGTTCATTTCTCCTCCCCATTTTTTGATGGGGTTTGACGTTTTTTCTTGTATGGTTCTACTAATGTCTTATATATCCTGGATATTAACCCATTATCTGATTGGTATTGGGTAAATAATTTTTCCCATTCTGTGGGCTCTCCCTGCATTTTGGTCACTGTTTCTAGTCCCATTTGTTTATCTTTGCTTCCACCTGCTTGGTCAGTGGTGATTCATCTTTGAAGATACCTTTAGTTTCAATATCATGGAGGGTTTTTGCCTACCTCTTCTTCTATGTACCTTAGGAAATTCTGGTCTGATGTTGAGATCTTTAATCCATTCTGATCTGACTTTTGTACATGGTGTTAGATACAGATCTGAGCCTTTTTTTTTTTACTTGTAGCTGTCCAGTGTTGCCAGCACCACATGTTAAAGATGCTTTTCTTGCTCAGTTTATTATTTCTTGCTCCTTTATCAAAGATTAAATGATCATATTTTTGAGAGTGTGTCGGGGGCTGGAGCAGTAGCACAGCGGGTAGGGTGTCTTCCTTGCAAGTGGCCAACCCAGGTTCAATTCTCAGCATCCCATATGGTTCCCTGAGCACCACCAGGGGTAATTCCTGAGCACAGAGCAAGGAGTAACCCCTGTGCATTGCCAGGTGTGACCCAAGAAAGAAAGAAAAAAAAGAGAGTGTGTGTCAGGATAGTCAACCCTATTCTATTGGTCTGTGCGTCTGTCTTTATTCCAATACCATGCTGTTTTAATTACTACCGATTTGTAGTACAGTTTGAAGTGGGGTAAGGTAGAGGCTTTAGGGTTCTGTACCTATAGTAACATGTAATCTGCAAATAGTGTAAGCTTGACTTCTTCAACTTTTCTGTCTGGGTGCCTTTAATATCTTTTTTTCCCCTAACTGCTATGGCAAGTACTTCCAGTACTATATTGAATAGAAGGGGCAAGGTGGGTTTCCTTGTCTTGTGCCTGATCTTAGTTTTAGTTTTTCCCATTGAGAATTATGTTTGCCATGGGCTTGTGATAGATGGCTTTGGCCATATTGAGGAAAATTCCTTCAATTCCAATTTTGATGAGAGATTTCATCAAAAATGAGTACATAATGGGTACTTGATATTATCAAATGCTTTCTCTGCAACTATTGATATAATCACATGGTTTTTATCTTTCTTTTATTGATATGGTGAATTATGTTGATTGATTTGCAAATATTAAACCATCCTTGCATCCTCAGAATGAAACCTACTTTGTCATGGTGTATGATCTTTTGGATGAATTGTTGGATTCTGTTTGCGAATATTTTGTTGATGGTCTTTGCATCTGTGTTCATCAGGGACATCAACCTCTAATTTTCATTTTCTGTGGTGTTTCTGTTGTCTTTTGGTTTCAGGGTAATAGGTACCTCATAAAACTGTTTGGGAGTGTTTCTGTTTCTTCAATTTCCTGACAGAGACTGACAATAGGTCCTCTTTAGAGGTTTGGAAGAATTCACTAGTGAATCCATCTAGACCTGGGCTTTTGTTTTGGGGAAGACTTTTGATTACCATTTCAATTTCCTTGAAAATGATAGGTCTATTCAGGCATTCCAGATCTTCTTGGTTCAGCCTAGGGAAGTTATAGAAATCCAGGAATTTATTCATTTCTTCTAGGTCCTCTTGTTTTGTGGCATACAGACTCTCAAAGTGATTTCTGATGATCTTTCACATTTCTGTAGTTTCTGTTGTGATGTCCCCCTTTTTGGTTCTGATTTGGTTTATTGGGGTTCTCTGTTTCTTCTCTCTCTCTCTCTCTCTCTCTCTCTCTCTCTCTCTCTCTCTCTCTCTGTGCATTGCCAGGTGTGACCCAAAAAAGAAAGAAAAAAGAGTGTGTGTCAGGATAGTCTAATGATTCATCAAGCTTATTTATTTTTTCAAAGAACCAGCTCTTGGTGTTTTTGATCTTTTGTATTGTTTTTTGGGAATTCAGTTTGTTGATTTCTGCTGAGTTTTATTATTTCTTTTCTCCTGTCTGGTTTGGGCTCCTTTGTTGTTCACTTTCCAAGATCTTAGGCCGTGAGGTTACATTATTGATATGGGCCCTTTCTTCCTTCCTGATAAGTGCTTGCAGAACTATAAACTTTGCTCTTAACAGTACTTTAGCTGTGTCCCACAAGTTCTGGCAGCTCGTGTTCTCATTCTCATTTCTTTCCAGGAATCTTTTCATGTCTTCCTTGATTTCTTCTCTAGCCCATTGGTTACTCAGAATTGAACTGCTTAATTTCCAAGTGTTTAATTTGATTCTCCATTTCTAAGTGTGATTAGCTCCTATCTTCAGTGCATCATGGTCTGAAAAGATAGTTGATATAATTTCTGATTTATTCTATTAAGGTATGTTTTGTGGCCCAGCATGTGGTCTGTCTTGGAAAATGTTCCATGTGCCCTGGAGAAAAATGTGTATTCAGCTTTTGGGGGATAAAAAGCCCTGTATACATCTGTTAGTCCTCTTTTCTGTGTCTTCCTTCAGAGCCAGTACTTCCTTGCTGAGTTTCAGTCTTGTTGATCTATCAAGAAGTGATAGGGCAGTGTTGAAGTCTCCAACTACTATTGTGTTGGTTCCAGTATCCTCCTTGAAGTCTGTTAGCAGTTGTTTTAAGTATTTTTCTGGCCTCTCATTGGGTGCATGTGTGTTTAGTAGTGTAATTTCTTCCTGATGTATAAAACTTGATTATTAAAAAATGGCCTTTGCTGCCCCTTCTAATTTTTTTCACCCTGAAATCTATGTTGTAGGATACTAGTATGATCCCACCGGCTTTTTTGAGGGAGTTGTTTGCTTGAAGGATTATTTTCCACCCTTTGACTTTGAGTCTCTGTTTGCTCTTACTATTCAGATGTGTTTCATGTAGGCAGCAGAATGTTGTATTCGGTTTTTAAATTCATTTTGCCACCCTCTCTCTTTTTTTTTTTTATTTATTTATTTATTTATTTTTTACAGTTGTAGATTTACAATTTTTTTTGTGCTTGGGTTACAATTATACAATGATCAGATACCCATCCCTCCACCAGTGCCCGTTTTTCACCACCATGGATAATATCCCTCCCACCCCCATCCCCCCATCCCCCCCTGCTTCTGTGGCAGGACAATCCCCTGTGTTCTCTCTCTCCTTTTGGGTGTTGTGGTCTGCAAAAGAGGCATTGAGTGGCAAACATGTTCAGTCCATAGTCTACTTTCGACATGCATCTCCCCTCCTGGGAGGATCCTCCAAACATCCTTTATTTGGTGCTCCCTTCTCTTTCTGAACTGCCCTTTCCTCTAGGATACCCGGCTGACCTCTAAGTTATGGAGTAATCCTCCTGGTGCTGATCTCAGCTATTCTTGGGTATTAATCTCATACTTTGTTACTTTATATCCCCCAGATGAATGCAATCTTTCTATGTCTATCCCTCTCTTTCTGACTCATTTCGCTTAGCATGATACTTTCCATATTGTACCACTTGTATGTAAATTTCATGACTTCATCTTTTCTAAGAGCTACATAGTACTCCATTGTGTAGATGTACCAAAGTTTCTTTAACCAGTCATCTGTTCTTGGGCATTCAGGTTTCTTCCAGTTTCTGGCTATTGTAAAGAGTGCTGCAATGAACAAACAAGTGCAGATGTCACTTCGACTATACATTTTTGCTTCTCTGGGATATATTCCCAGGAGTCCCACCCTCTCTCTTTTAATTGGTGCATTTAGACCATTGACATTGAGAGAAATTATTGTCATGGGGTTTTGCTCCACCTTTCTGTAGAAAGTTTTTGTGCTTGTGGAGTTTTCTTACCTTACAATAGCCCCTTCAGTCCTTCTTTTAAGGTTGGTTTTAAGTCTATGAAGTTCCTGAGCTATTGTTTAACCAGGAAGTAGTATATCATTCCTTTGAGTCTGAGTGGAGTTTAGCCTGATAAAGTATTCTTGGTGAGCTGTTCATTTCGTTGAGTTTTTCACTATACACCTCCAGTCTTTGGGTTCAGATAGTTTCATCTGATAAATTTGCTGTAAATCTAAGAGATGCTCCTTTGTATATGATTTCCTTCTTCAACCTTACTGATTGAAGGATTATGTCTCTATCTATAGTATTTATTGTTCTGATTATGATATGTCTCGGAATTTTTTTATTAGGATCTCTTTTGACTGGTACTCTTTGGGCTTCTTGTATCTGTATGCCTGCATTCTCCAGTTCTGGGAATTTCTCAGCAATGATACCTTTTAACTGTTACGACCTTACTGGGATTGCCTCCCCATCTTTCTGGTACTCCAATGATTCTCACGTTGTTCCCCTTGAATTCATCCCATATGTGTCTTACTCGCCCATGCACTTTTTTGAGGTCATTTCCCATCTTTTTCATAGCCTGCATGCTTTCTGCAGCTCATCTTCAAGCTTACTGATTCTGTCTTCAGCTGTTGTCATTCTGTTGTTGTGGGCACCCACTGAGTTTTTAATTTTATCTACTGAATTTTTTATTTGTGACACTTCTGTTTGTAGCTTTCTTATTTCTGCTCTCATTTCTTCCTGAATTTTATTGACTGCCCATTTCACTGTTTCTTTCATATCCTCCTCTCATATCATTCATTCAGTAAATGTCTGAATGAATATACATTCATTTACTGAATATCTGTTCCACTGTTTTTTTCAGCTTATTGAACATCCTCACTATTTCATCTCTAAATTCTTTATCAGAGAGATTGTATATGTGGGTATTCCCTGTTGGGGCTTCAGGACTCTTTTCTTCATCCTTTCCTCACGATGGGAATCTGTGTTGTTTCCCCATCTTGCTGTAATAGTATGGAGGTGGCTCCCTCCAGTTCACTATCAGAGTCCCCCTCTCGCTGCCAGGGAGAACTCTGGGCGAGTTCAGTCAGTGGTGATCTTCTTTCCCCTTTAAGGATATTATCTTTCTCTTTGGTGCATGACTTACGTAGGGCTTCTAGCCCAGGGTCAGTGGGAGTGTTCTTTTAGATTAGGTTTGTACATATTCTTATGTTAACCATTATTTTGGTGAGTTTGGGGAGTAATTTTGAGTGGAATAGGCTAGTGGACTATTGGCCTACTGTGGTTGGGGTAGCCAGGCTGTCCTTATTAGAGTTAGGTCACAGAGGCTGAGATATGAGTCCTGTGCACTATGAAAGGGAAAATTAACTGGCGGCCGTGTGAATGGCCACTACCCTGGAGACCATACCTCCTGCCTCTGCTGTACCTGGGAGGAAGGTCATAGCATCTTATTACATGATGAACACCATTTACTTGATCAGCCTTGTGTTGTTGGATATTTAGTTTCTTTCCAGTTTCTTTTAGTGAACACCACACTGTAATGAACATCCTTATGTCTATGTAATTGCCAGTTGTCTCATCATAAATTCTTAAGCTGTAATTCCTTAGTTAGTGGGTATGTATTTTAGACTTCTGTCATACATTCTCAAATGGTTCTCCCAAAATGACCTTCCCATTTATGGGCCACTGTCACTGTCACCGTCCTCTGTGGACACTGATAGTGTCCACTGTCACTGTTCACGTATTTGCTTGAGCAAGCACCAGTAACATCTCCACTGTGAGACTTGTTACTGTTTTTGGCATATCGAATGTGCCACGGGGAGCTTGCCAGGCTTTGCCATGCAGGCGGAATACTCTCGGTAGCTTGCCGGGCTCTCCGAGAGAGGTGGAGGGATCGAACCTGAGTAGCACTGCACTGTAACACTGTCCTCCCACTGTTCATCGATTTACTCAAGCAGGCCTAGTAACATCTCCATTGTGAGACTTGTTACTATGTTTGGCAGATTGAATACGTCATGGGTAGCTTGCCAGGCTTTGCTGTGTGGGCAAGATACTCTCGTAGCTTGTTGGGCTCTCCAAGAGGGGCTGAGGAATCGAACCCGGCTTGGTTGACCAGCCGTGCACAAGGCAAATGCCCTACCTGCTGTGCTATTGCTCCAGCCCCAAACTTGGGTACTCCTAAGAAAAAAAATTGTCTTTCTAAAAATTATTGTAATAATATAATCTTAAGAATAAATTGAGATACAGTATAGTAATGACATTTAGGAAGACAGTATAGTGGGTAAGGCACTTGCCTTGCACACAGCTCACCCGGGTTCAATCCTTGGTATCCTGTACAGCCCCCCCCCCCCCCCAGCCCACTAAGAATGAGCCCTGAGTGCAGAGCCAGGAGAAAGCCCTGAGCACAGCCAGGTATGCCCCCCTGCAAAAAGGAAAATATTTTACCTCTATAAACTTTTTTAAAATGTTAAAATAGTTTGTTTTGCTTTTGTATTTATCAAAGCTAGTATAAATCCCTACATATCTCTTTAAAATTCAAAGTTCTAAATAGTCTTGTTCTTGTTTCTGAAAAGTTCTCCTTCCAGGATTGTTCTGTGACTTCAAACTTTTGCACCTGAATTTTTATTTATTATTTTAATTTTTATTAGTGAGACATCATGAGGTACAGTTGTAGACTTACAAATTTTTGTGCTTGGGTTTCAATTATACAATGATCAAATACCCATCCCTCCACCAGTGCCCATTTCCCACCACCACGAATTCCAGTATCCCTCCCACCCCCCATTCCCCCCATCCCACTCTGCCTCTATGGTAGGGCGTTCCCTTTTGTTCTCTCTCTCTTATTGGGTGTTGTGCACCTGAATTTTTAGTTTAATTTTATACCTTGACTTGCATTAAGAATTAGTCTTGCCTGCACTCATTTGTGGAGTATAAAATAACATAACATGAGACTGACACCCAAGGACAGTAGATACAAGGGCCAGGAAGATTGCCCCATATTGGAAGCCTGCCTCATGAGAGGGTGGGGGAGGTGGAGGGGTGGAGAAGGAAGCTGGAATAGAGAAGGATCACTAAGAAAGTGATGGCTGGAGGTATCGGTCGGGATGGGAGATATGTGCTGAAAGTAGATAATGGACCAAACATGATAACCTCTCAGTATCTGTATTGCAAACATAATGCCCAAAAGTAGAGAGTATGGGGAATATTGTCTGCCATGGAGGCAGGGGGAGGTATACCGGGCATATTGGTTGTGGGGAATGTGCACTGGTGGAGGGATGGGTGTTTGATCTTTGTGTGATTGTTACACAAACATGAAAGCTTGTAACTATCTCACAGTGATTCAATAAAAAAGAAGAAAAAAGAAAGAAAAAAATTAGTTTTGCCTATCATCAGACAGTTTCTGCTAGTAACCAAAGTTCTGAGAGCCAGCATCTAGTATGCAGTTTTTACACATTCCTCTAGAGTTTGCATAGCATAAAAACAGTAAGTACTAGTTGACTGAGTGTCCAAATGGTAAAAAATTAATAACGTAATTATAAAACAATTATTATTGATTGCTGTAGCTACTCAGACTTCATGCATAAGATACTATTGTTGCTTCATCTAACTGATTAAGATGACAAAATGTTAACCAGTAAGAGGTTATTTTTTAATATTATTTTTTTGGGAGTCACACCTGGCAGCGCTCAAGAATCTTGGCTCACACTTAGGGATCACTTTGGCAATGCTCAGGGAACCATATGGGGTTCTGGGGATTGAATCTAGTCATCAGCATGCAAGCCAAGCGCCTTACCCACTGTTCTCTTGCTCCAGCCCAACCTTGCACATTTCTGGTATGTGGTACAACGGAAAAATTAGAATTCATGTCTGCTTCTGCATTCTCTGTGCTCTGACTCCACACAGAGGTAGACACTGAAAAGCTCCACTGTGTAGACATGAGCAACTGAAAGTTAAAAATGCAACAAATGTCTCTGTAATCATACAAGAATAACTTTGGCATTGTAGATGCATAGATTTACATGCCACACTATGAGAATTTTTGAACTAAAACATCTCTGACATTATGTCTTCATTGTCTTTATTTCTAAGACATTATGACCTAATTCTAGGAAGCTGTATTCTAGGTATCCTTGTTCTCATGGAATGCCAAAGAGGTGTTTCCAGAATTAAATGCACCTAACATAATTAATAAAGGCTTTCTATAAGGCAATTCTTTTTTAAAAAATCTTATTGAATCACGGTGAGATACACATTTACAAAGTTGTTCGTGATTGGGTTTCAGTCAGTCAGTGTTCTAATACTCATCTCTTCACCAGTATGCATCTTCCCTCCCACAATACTTTCCTTCTCTTTTCACCCCGCTCCTCATTTTAGATACTGTGGTTTGCAATACAGATACTGAAAGGTTATCATATATATATCACTTCACCTCCTTTCAGCATGCAGTTCTTGTCCATAGTGATCATTATAAACTGTCATTGTCATAGTGGTTCCTTCTCTGTCCTAACTGCACTCCCCCACTCCTCATCCCACCCCCACCTCTACAGCAAGCTTCCTGCCATGGACAGACCTCCTGGCTCTCGTTTCTACTGTCTTTGGCTATTTTTCTCATACTGTTTTTATAATCCAAAAATGAGTGTGATCATTCTATGTCTGTTCCCTTCTCCCAGACTTATTTTATTCAGCATGATACTATCCATGTCCATCCATATATAAACAAACTTCATGACTTCGTTTTTCCTAACAACTGCATAATATTTCATTGAGTAGATGTACCATAGTTTCTTTATCCATCCATATGTTCTCAGGCACTTGGGTTGTTTCCAGATTCTGACTATTGTGATTTGTACTGCAGTGAACATAGGAATGCAGATGACTTTTCTGTGTTGTGATTTTGGACCTCCAGGGTATATTCCCAGGAGCAGCATTGCTGGATTGTATGGAAGCTCAATCTCTAGTTTTTTTGAGGACTGTCCATATTGTTTTCCAAAAAGCTGGATCAGTAGTCCCACCAGCAGTGAATGAGAGTCCCTTTCTTCCTGCATTCTGGCCAGCACTGGCGGGTTTTTTTTTTTATCTCAGTCAAAACTATTCATAATTTTATTTTTTTTTTGTTTTTAATATTTTTTTAATTTTTTTATTTAGATTTTTATTAGTGAAACACCATGAGGTACAGTTGTAGATTTACAAATTTTCGTGCTTGGGTTTCAGTTATACAATGATCGAATACCCATCCCTCCACCAGTGCCCATTCACCACCACCACTGATCCCAGTATCCCTCCCACCGCCCCGTCCCTCCCATCCCACCCTCCCTCTGTGGCAGGGCATTCCCCCTTGTTCTCTCTTGTTTTTTGATGTGTGCCAGTTTCTCTGGTGTGAGATAATACCTCATTGTTGTTTTGATGTGCATCTCTCTGATGATTAGTGACGTAGAGTATTTTTTCATGTGTCTTTTTAACATTTGTATTTCTTCTTTGAGGAATTTTCCGTTCATCTCTTCTTCCCCATTTTTTGATGGGGTTGGATTTTTTTCAGTGCCTTATAGATCTTGGATATTAACCCCTATCAGATGAGTATTGGGTAAATAATTTCTCCCATTCTGTGGGCTGTCCTTTATGCTGGTCATTGCTTTGAGGTGCAAAAGCTTCTTAGCTAATGTAGTTTCATTTGTCTATCTTTGCTTCCCGTTTGGTCAGTGTTGTTTCATCCTTTGGAGATGCCCTTACTTCAGTGTCATGCAGAGTTCTGCCTATATTTTTCTCTATGTATTTTATGAATTCAGGTCTAGTATCAAGGTCTTTAATTCCTTTTGATTTGACTTTTGTGCATGTCATTAGAGTTCTGAGTTACATTTTTGCATGTAGCTGACCAGTTTTCCCAGAACCATTTGTTGGTGAGGCTTCCCTTGCTTCGTACTTTTTGCTCCTTTATCAGCGATTTACTGATCATACATGTGAGGGTCTGTCTCAGACTATTCAACACTTTGCTGTTTCAATTACTACTGCTTTGTAGTACAGTTTGAATTAAAGGAACGTGATACCTCCTAACTTTTTTTCCTCAAGGATTGCCTTAGTTATGAATTTCAGGAATGTATGATGTAATTCTTGCCCTCTCATGACAATCCCTTTATTTTGAGTTAACTTTTTATTCGTTTAACTAGAGTTCAAGTGAAATATAAAATTGTACACCATTTGGGTAATTTTTTTAAACTCTCCCTTTTATGTTCTAGCTGTCTTATGCCTTACCTGTATATGCATTAAAGTTCTCATCAGCTAATGTTAAAATTTTGCTTACAGCTGACAATCATTTGAAACCTCAACATGAAAATAGTTTATTTATATAAATATTGTCACTTCTGTTATACTCTTCATTTCTAATCATTCTCCTCCCGGTATCATTTCTAAGAAATTTCATACACAATTCTTTTAGAGCAGCTCTGCTAGCAATAGATGGTTACTTTTCCTTTACCTAAGAATGTCATTTTTTCATTGTTGTTTTCTTTTGTTTTGGAGCCACACACAGCAGTTCTCGGGGCTTAGTTCTGTCTCTGTACTCAGGGATCACTCCTGGCGGTGCCCAGGAGACTATATGGAATGCCAGGGGTAGAACCCTGGTCAGCTGTGTGCAAGGCAGACACCCTACTGCTGCACTAACACTCCAGCCCTGATCATAATTATTTTACCTGCATTCCTTATTGGCATCTTAACAGAATGTAGGGTTCTGTTAAATTATTCCACCCTTTAGAGCACTTTAAGAATGTTGTTCCAGGGCTGAGCAGTAGAAAAGTTGTGTGAACCCTAGGTGTCATCCCTGGCATGAAAAAAAAAAAAAAAAGTTTTCCAGTAGATTTTTCTCCAGTTGCTTCAGTTTTTATCTTTAAGTTTTTGGAAGTATTATATTGAAATGTTACTGTGGAGTATTTGGTTTTGTTTGAAGTGACTGAGCTTCTTGAATATAAAGGTTTGTATTTTATAGCAAAGTTTGAATAGTTTTGGTCATTATTTCTTCAGTTATATTGCCTTCAACTCTTTTTAGGTCTCTAGTCACAAGACTTTTTGACCTTTTATATTTACTGTAGACCCAAAGGCTTTGTTGATTTTTTCAGTCTCTCTTCTTTATTTGCATTGTATTATAATTTTTGCCAAAAATTTGAATATCAGATTCACTGTTGAATAGCACTGTATAGCACTGTCCTCCCATTGTTCATTGATTTGCCCGCATGGCAAAGCCTGGCTACTGGGCCTGCTTGAGCAGTGTTGAATATTGAAATATATATATATATATACATATATATATATACACACACTTATATTGGTTTGGGGGCCACACCCAGAAGTGCTCAGATCTTACTCCTGGCTCTGCGCTCAGGCATCACTGCTGGCAGGGTCAGGGGAACCATATAGGATACTGGAAATACAACCCAGGTCGGTCGCATTCAAGGCAAGCTCCCTACCCACTGTATTACTGCTCCGGCCCATCATTTATATTTTTATTTATATACTCCCATTCCAAAACCTGTGTCAGTGTCCCGCCACTTATGATCTAGTCCTCTTCATTCCCACTAGCTGCCTTTTGTTTTTGGGACACTTGTTAATAACAGCATTGACTCTTAAAGTTCTCGTGTCTATAGTTACCTCACGTCTGTGCCTTAAAAATGCCAAGGCTTCGCATTAGTGCCCCTGCATTACCACCAGTCTGCCTCCTATTTCTCCCCACTCAGATTCTTTTCCTTTCTTGTTCTCATTTCTGTAATCCAGGGCCAAGAGTTTGCTGCAGTGAATCCTTCCATTCCTTGCCCTGCTACTCTGTCTCCCCCAGATTTTATCTTAACTTGATCTTCCTTCACGTTCACTATTTCTTTACTTCTCTCATCTCCCCCAGTATATTTTTAATATTGATAATTTTTCATTCCTAAAACATATTCATTTGTATACATAATTATCTTTTATTTTGTTGATATTAGCCCTTATTTCTCATAGCATTTTTACAATAATTGGTTTTGAAGTTTTTGACAGATAATCCCATTACCTGTGTGATCTCAATATTAGTCTCTATTTAAGAGGAAAGAAAAGAAAAAAGTGAAAAAAATGTATTGGTCTCTATTGATTGTCTTTTCCATACAAATTGAGATTTTGTATTTTACCTGATTCCTAGTGTACTGGATTTTTTCATTATGCATTTGTAAATCTTTTTTTTAAATACCTAGAAGAATAATGATATTTCACTGTAGAAGACAGTCTCCCGTTGGTGCTCTGACTGAAGGTTCCAATCAGACCTTTATGGGGCTTGATTTCAGTGCTTTTTTTCAATACCTTTGTGCTGGTTTTGGTTGGTTGGTTGGTTGGTTGGTTGGTTGGTTGTGGAGCAACATCCCGATGCGTAGGGATCATTCAGCAGTGCTTGGGAGGGGCCATGCAGTGTTGAAGTTAGAGCAGAGGGCCTCTGCATTCCAAGCATGAACTCCTGCCCTTTGAGCCATCATTCTGGCCTTGATTTGAATGTGCCCCATATGTGTGCACCCACAGCCTGGAAAGTATCTATTGGATTGTGCTATATTCAAGTTCTCAGAAGTCTTTTATAAGCAGGTTAGATCAAATTAACTTGCAAACTCACTCTATGGAGACTATCACCACAATCTTTTCTGCATTTTATTTCTCTGGGCTTCCCATTTTTCCATTCTTTAATTTAAAAAAATGGAACCTTAGGAACATCTTCTACTCTAATACCTTTCTCTTATGCTTGTCCAGTATTTGGGGCTCGGTGATAGAGAAAAAGCATTTTATACCCCACTATCTTTGAACCCCAAGTCCTCTGATCAAAAAGAACCACTTCCCTCCCTCAGAGTCTTTACCACTACCTTTTTTTTTATTAGAAGAACTGCTGGTCTGCCTTTAAGCTGTTTGCTAAACTAGAAAACTCCCTCACATCCAGTTGTGGAATTGTGAAATTGTTTCACTTAGTGGAATGTCTGCTTTCTTTCAGATTCTGCTTATTAAGATACAATTTTTTTCTTTGAAAGTTCAATTTGTATTAAAATCTCCTTAGCATAATTTATTTAAAATTTTTATCTTAAATTGTTGGCACTTAGTTGTTATTAAAGTTATTAATGTAGTTCTTTGGAAATGAAATCAACCCTATAAGCCTCACAGTTTGTGGAGCAGGATCTTTTATTTTTTTTGTAAATGTAGGAGTACTGCTATTTATTCAGCCACTGATTAGCTGATTGAATTGGGCATGAACTCCACCTTACTTTTTTTTTTCATTTTTTATAATTTTATTTAGTGAATCACCATGAGAGCAGTTAGAGTTTCGGGTTTAAGTCTCAGTCATACAATGAAACATCCATACTTTCACCAGTGCCCATTCTCCACCACCAAAAACCCCAGTATACCCCATCCCACATCCTCCCCCTACCTGTGGGGCAGATGATTTCCACATTTCTCTCTCTCTCTCTCTCTCTCTCTCTCTCTCTCTCTCTCTCTCTCTCTCTCTCTCTTTCTCTCTCTCTCTCTCCTTTGATTACATTCAATATTTTGACACCAGACTCACCATTATTATTTGGGATTTTACCCCAACACTCAGATCTGATGAAAAGGCAACAGTAGACAATTTGTTTTCTATTGCTGGTTTTGAATAACTTATGATGTCACGCTACTGCAGTAGTGGCTGTGCAATTTTGAAATTCTGAAATTTTAATAATGAAATCTGGAGGGATTCTGCCAAAACCTGCTGGGTTTCGAGATTTGTTCCTGAGTCTCTGGGATCATGGCCATTAAGCAGCTTGATCAGGAGTCAGAAAGGCTGTTGGTGGGCAGCGACTCGGGGTCTCTTTGGGACGGGGAGGAAAGGGCCGGCTCTTCCCCCATCCCATGAGGCCCTGCGTGTATTGTCACTGCGGGCCCAAACCTGACTGTCCAATGGCCTCTGGAGGATGGCGGCCACCAAGTCACCTAGGGGAAGCAGGCAGAGGAACAGCACCCTTCCCCCCCTGGGGTAGCCCAGCAACAGTAACCTGCTGTGGGTCTGGACACATTTCTAACAAAAGCCACTGAGTTCCGAGATTTATTTCTGAGTCTCTTGAATCATGGCGTTAAGCGGCTTGATTAGGAACCAGAGAGGCTCTATGTAGGCAGGGACTCGGGGTCTAGTTGGGTTGGGGAGGAAAGAGCCGGCTCCACCCCCATCCCATGAGGTCTGTGGAGCAGGATCTTAAAGTTTTCTCCAGTGGTTGATGGATAACTCAAACCTCTGGAGTACAAATATGCCCCCCAGTTCAATTTTGGCACCACATGGCCCACCCAAATACTGCTGGTGTTGCCCTGGTGGCATCACATAGCCTTAAAGTACCACATCACTGGCAACAACTCACACAAGTATCTTTTGGAGTGCTCCCACCCACCCAGTTCCTAAGCACTGCTGGGGAGGCCCAATTTAAAAAAGAAAAGAGGGAAAGGAGGGGAGGGGAGGGGGGACGAGAGGGGAGGATAGTACCATAATAGGACACTTGCCTTGCACGTGGCCAATCTGAGTTTGAGCCCAGCACCACATATGGTTCCCTAAGCCTGCAAGGAGTGATCCCTGAGTGCAGAGCCAGGTGTAAGCCCTGGACACTGCCAGGAGTACCATCCCCCTTTTCTACCCTTCCCTGCCCCCCCAAAGAAAGAAAGACAAAGAACATCCTTAAACCACAAAATACAATCACCAAGCTGCTTTGTTTAAGGTAAGACAGAAAGAAGGCTGAGGGCAAGAAGACTGTAATGGTCCCTGACACCACAGATCCCCACAGCAGTGTTTTCTTCAAGTCTAACATAGAAGTCTGCGGCCAGGGTCGCCGAGAGTTCCCAGGAGTGAGCAATCTCAGGCCATCTTGAACAGCACTTGAGCCCCTCTTTCCCCCTAAAACAAAAAACAAAGGAGAAGAAATAGACCTTACTCTTATTAAAAGGCTGACATGGCCTAGCTCTCAGACCTCTTTTCAGCCATCCACGAAGTAGTATTTACATGCATGATGACACAAAACAGAGGAAGACTGAATTTCAGACTCTTCTAATATGGTATGAGCCCGAGAAAGAGTACAAGAGGCGAGAGAACTGAAGGTCATAGGCATGCCAGCAATAGGCAGGAATCTTTGGGAAGACAGTGGGGTGTGTAAGAGTATAAAAGTCCTAGCTGAGAGATGCTTTACAATAGGATACCTGAAATCTTATATCAAGTTGATAAAATATATTTGGGTCAGTTAATCTGAAAACTTAAAGGCAATTCTTACCAGAATTCATAAAGTCAAAAGGAGAGTGTATTTTGATCAGAACTCTGGAGTTTTTGTTTAGATGTCATCTTCAATGGAGAATCCTCTCTAATTTCTAGCCTATAAGTAATTTTTACTTTGTGTTTTTCTAACAGTTCAGATAAAGTGCTTTTTTTGCTCCTTAAACTTCTGTTGTCATGCCAATCCTTTGCCCTTTGTACTAGATAATACAAATAGTATTCATTGTTTTAATTTTTGGGTTTGTTGTTATTTTGTTTCCTTTTGTTTTTGCTTAATATATGCTTTGAAGAATGCAGGAATTTTGGCACATAATTATTAATTCTCAAGCTTTATGTGAATACTTATCATCAAGGAAAACTAAGACCTTTCAATGACATCAGTGCTACAGCATTAGTACTTATATATGTGTTTACTCTAATCAAATAAGTCAGATTAATCCAGTTTGTATAAATGTGGAAAGAAATTGAAAGTTGCTATTTTACTTGAGTTTTTTTCATGTAAATAATGTGTGTGATATGAATGCGTAATAAAGTTAGACATGACACTTATCACCACTGATTTATAATGCCAAATGAAACATGTCATGTTAGGGAAAATGAGGGTTTCCACTTTGAGGAGATAGTAGGAGTAAATTATGAAGTGCTTTCATAGATCACTGGCAAGATAATAATGAAATTTTGGGCTCATGAAGGATTCTTAAGTATTCTGATGTGGTTTAATTCTACCATAGTAACTTTGTAAAAGAAGGATTCTTGCCCTCATGTTCCCTGAGAGGAAACTGAAGCTTAAAAATCTAGAAGTGGGACTAGGAAGCAGGAATGTAAGGCTCTTTGGGATAGTACTCTTGAGCGTCCCTTCAGTACCTATTTAGAAATATATAGGGATTTCTAATTTGACCATTTTTTTATCTACGTTTTTTTTCAAGGTCAGGTCACTATATTAAAACAAATAGATGCATACTAGAGATATAGTACAGGCGTTAAGGTGCTTGCTTTGCCTGCATGAGACCCCAGTTTAGTCCTCAGCACTTCATATCATCCTGTCCAGAACTGCCAAGACCCACAGGGAATACTTTCGAGTGCAGAGCCAGGAATTATCCTTGAGTGCCACCAGGTATGTTCCCAAAACAAAAACAAGCAAACAAAAATGTATCAATCCTTCTTGTGCTTTTATAATTGTTTTTCTGTTGGTAGTAGGAGAGACAGTGTTGGATTCCACCAACTAATCAGTTTTTGTTTGTTTGCTTTTGAGCCACCCAGTGGTGCTCAGGTCACTACTAGCACAATATTTGCCCACTAGTCTGTGCATTGCTAAGGATCAAATCTGAAGTCCTACATGAAATGCTTGCATTCAGCATTTGGAACTATTGCTCTGGTCCACCAAGTAATTCTTAAGGGAAATATTTGCATTTGCTTTATTCGGATAGCTTAATTAGATCTTTATCTTGGCTCTTTTCATGTAAACCCTCATAAGATCTTCATTTGGCTCATAGGTTAGGGACAAGTTATAATGAATTTATTTCTCATGACTCCATCAGATAATTGGTATTTTTTCTAGTCCTATAAATGAGGAAACTGCAGTTCAAAGATTTGCAGATCACAGAGTAAGAATTGGTGAAAACACATAATCCAGGCTGCACCCAGAATATCACCCTCTACCAATAGTTTTCAATGTGAAGTAAGGATTAGTAGGATAAAGGACTGGAAATTCAAGTTAACTTTCTGAGATCTTTGATTCTAAATAATACATATTATCTGGAGCTGCTTACAGCGCGTGTCATTTATCCACTTCTTTGGAACACTTTCCATGTTTCTTTAAAGAGATGAACCATTTCTTTGGTTTTACAAAGTACCACCAAAGGGTGTTCATGGAAGCTTCCTGTAAATCCATTCTTTTTCCACCAGGAGCTCTGAGACCAAAGCCTACTCTATAATCATACATATTGAATTACCACCTAATTATATGGGAAGCTATTAAATCAGATGCCCTGGGTTCAGTCCTTGCTCTGATAGTGACCACTGAATAACCTTTGCAAGCCTCAATTTCTGAGCATGGGATGATAATACCTACCTTTGAGTTATCATTAGAGTCAAATGATATAATTCACATAAGTCAGTCAACAGTGCCTAACTCAGGAAATGCTCACAAAGTGTTAGGTGTATAAGAGGGAGGGGGTACAACATTGGTACCCAAGCTGAACATTCTATATTAAATTGGTATAATGATACTTGTACAGTCCTTATAACCTCAAAAAATATAAAACAAAAAGGCGCACGTTGATTTACTTCAGTTATATTATCTGTGACCTAGAAGGAATGTGGCTATGTTCATTAAATTGCTAGTAATGCTTGATGGTTCTATTTTTAAATCTGTGGAGGAAAGGATAAAAGTGTTGTAAAGCAGGTTCTTTAGTTGAATCCAGATTATAAAATGCTGAGACTTGCAAAGTTTATCTAACACAAATTTTGCATTTATGGGGGAAATGAGGAGTAGACGACTTAATCTTTCTGCACTACTGGTGATACACCATCTTAGATTTGACTCTCCAGAATTTCACTCCCCCTCCTCCTTTTTTTTTTCTTTTTCTTTTTTTTTTTTTTTTGGTTTGTATGTTTGTTTGTTTCAAGATGACAGCATTTTGGACAAAGAAACGCAATGTAGGCATAAGTTTATTTCTTAGAAAAGAAAATTTATGGGGCAAAGGTTATTGGGCTTAGCATAAATAGTTTTTAAAAGCTATTTCACAATTCAAGAGATCTACAAACTATGAACAAAATGAAAGTTGCCATTTTACACTTGGCAATCAAGAATAATCAACAAACATTCTGATACTTTAGCTGTATTTGAAAATTTTAAATAATGTTTTAAATATAAATAGAAAAACCCAAGTAGTAAAATCTTAAGAAAATATAGTTAAAGAAGACATATCGTTGCTGTATAGTTTAGATTTCTTAAAAAGACAGTTTTAAACATCATTTCTATAGGATAACATCGCTTTGTCCTTCTTCCACAAGAAGCTTAGGTTTATCTGGTTACACCCATCACAGTACTCCTGAGGCACTTCCATTCCATTGTGTTTATCTGTAAACAGTCTTCCCTATGCTCTCCTCCACACCCAGTTAATCAGCTTTCCCCCTAATCAGACTCTGTTAATTTGTAAGGTTAGATTTCTCAGAAATCTATGATTTTATATGTATGAGTGAAACATTGCCTTTCTCCTCTCCTTATGCCTTATGAACAGTTTACTTTAAAGCAATGCCCTTTTTGTATAGATACAGGAAGACCGTTAACATTATGCTTTGTAATTTAGGACTTGATTGGCTTTGAATATTATTCACTCCCAGGCATCTACTTTCTCGACTTAAGCCTCAGTTGCCCTTAGTTCCTGACACCCCAAAAGCAGGGTCCCGATGAGGGACTGAATGGACCCAGGGCAAGCGGTGAGCTACCATGGCATCAAAATGGGCCAGGCCAAAGTGCTATGATTCATAACTATAAGTTAAGAGTTTGATCATAGACAAATGCTGTTATGGTCCCAAGGTAACGACGAAACTAGGATCCTGCTAGGGGCGGGAAAGACTATCTGGCCTGAGCACTGTAGTCTGAGATCAAGATGGCCCTAGGAGAGCAATTCTATAAGTTTAAGGTATTTCTTACTGTATCTATACAAAATTATATTATATATGCTTATATGTTTGCTAGACAAGGAGAGGAGAAACACACCCAGGAGAATCCGCTCTAGGGTGGATTGATCTGATAATGAGGATCTGGGCTGGAGCGATAGCACAGCGGGTGGGGCGTTCGCCTTACAAGCGGCCAACATGGCCGACCCGAGTTCGATTCCTCCGCCCCTCTCGGAGAGCCCGGCAAGCTACCGAGAGTATTCGATATGCCAGACACAGTAACAACAAAGTCTCCAATGGAGACGTTACTGGGCCCGCTCGAGCAAATCGACGATCAACGGAGGGCCTTTACCTTACCTTTACCTCCTAGGAGTGGATGTCCCCAGGGAAAGAGAGAAAGAATTCTACCCCTATTGATTGTGACCACACCTATGTGTAATGATTACCCCAACCCCTCATGCCTTGGGATTTAACTGTACTTGAAGAGTGGGCTGGGGGATCAGAAGGAAGAGGAGGAGGATGAAGGGGGGATGGAGAAGGAGAATGAAGTAGCATGGTGGAGGAAGAAGAGGGAGCATAGGCAGAGAAGGGAGACTGGAGTAGATGGAGAGAGGATCAGAATAAACTGCGACTAATACCAACCAGCTTGCCCTCATTTCCTTCCTCCACCTGACCATCGCCATCGACCTCCCCGGGGTGGGAGAAGGGTGAGACTACCGAAGGCGGGTGGGAGAGGTAGAGCCACCTCCGCTGTGTGTCGTGCCCCCTTTGTGTGAGTTGACACAATTTCACTTTCAGAGTTATTAGATAAAATTTGATATCTATCACCATATTGATTTTTTGGATAGCCAAATTTATATTTATAATACCCAATGTGAAAAGGGACAGGAAAGAAAAAGTAGTAATTTCATATTCCATAGGTAATCATTAATGCTTTTGTCTCTTATACAGATATGAATGTCAATGTGCTTTTTTCCAAGAATGGAAAAAAATTCTATTTTCGTTTTCCTCTATAAATCTTTCATCAGTGAATAATCCAGTAGTTCAGTGTTTTGTAACTCCATTGTTTATTTCTTCTGCTTAAAGAAGTAAAGCCTCTGATTCAGTATGCTCTCCTTTCCCATTTTAATCACTGGTGTATGGTTTACATATAAGAGAATATCTGGTCATGCTGAAAAGTTTGGACAGTAGTATATGCAATGTACAGCGCAGAGCAAGCAAGATAGTAGAATATTTACTACGCCCCCTAAAGTGCTCTCATCCCCCTTTTTCAGCAAAGAAAGATGATGCATTCTAATAAATTGAATCACTTATGCTTATATTAGAAATATGGAGAGTTGCTGATTTGTGCCTGCCTTTGGGTGTTACATTTAGGGGTTTGTAGTACATCACAGATAACAGATACAGATTTTCATCTTTACCAGTTTCTACTTTTATTCATTTGTATATCCTTATTTGCTGATAAAATTGAATTTTTTAAATTGTTAACTAACCATTTATATTTTATTATTGTTTTACTTGTTAGGTATAATCTAATGTATTTTCCATCTCTTGGTAATTTATGAACACTTTTAAATATTAAAATATTATTAAAATATTCATTGTTTGGAAATCTCCATTATCAGCTTAACATTGTCTTACAGTTTGGTTTGTGGAGATTTTTGCTTGTTTTTAATATGGACTATTAAATTTTCAATGCCAAATCTGTAAATCTTTTCCTTCATGTGCTATACTGAAGTCATTCTTTAGGTCACTGAATATTTCATTTTTACCTTTCTCTCCTATTTGTTTTTTGGTTTTTTGTTTTGTTTTTGCGCTACTTTTAGCTGTGCTCAGGGCTTACTCCTAGCCCTACACTTAGGGATCGCTCCTGACAGGATTCGGGATACCATGTAGGGGTACTGGGAGTTGAACCGTGGTTGCCATGTGCAAGGCAAACGCCCTACCCTCTGTGCTATTACTCCAGCCCCATCTCTTACGTTTCTAAGTTTCATATTTATTTTCCTTTTCTCTTTGTTGCTGTTGTTGCTATGACCAGGAGCCACACATGTTTGTCTGTGATACTCTCACGCTTGGCTGCAGTGCTTGCCAAGAGTCACACATCTGGTTGTGGTGCTTGCGCACTTGACTCCAGTGCTCTCTGCGGCATCACACATCTTAGTTGTGGTGCCCACACACCTCTGCACTGATGAGCACACACTCTGCAGCGCGAGGGGCCCAGACAGCAAAGAGCTCTGAGTGGGTGGGTGGCACCACAGTCTGAGCTTTCAGACTCACACTTACAAGGCAGGCTCTTTAAGCCCCTGGCCCATCTCCTGGGCCCTCGTTTTTATTTTCGATTCACATCTCCAGTACACCTGAAATTGATTTGAAGTATTACATTAGGTTAATGTTGCACCTTTTTTGTTCTCTATTGCTAACCACCATAATTGAATATTCCTGTTTTCTCCACTGATACTAATCATGTCCTTTCTCATAGAGCAAGGACTTATGTATATTTAGGGGTCTACTTCAGAAGTTTACATGGATTTTTCTGTCTATTCCTCTGCCAGAACCTCATTGTTAAATTATTGTGCAATATAATATTTAATATCTGGTAAGGCAAGTTAGGCCTTTATTGTTTAACATATTTTTTAGTTTAAAAGTCTAAGCAACTGTATAATGTGCTACATTCTTACTTTCTTTTAGCTTATTACACCTGGAAAAAGCTCAGACAATTGACCATGGAATGAATAAAAAAGGCCCCATTATTTAACAGGTGGCCACTACCTGAATTGAGGCACTTGTGCCAAGAAGGAAATAATCAGTCTTTAGACAAGTCTCCTACTTTCAAAGTAGCGGAAAAGATCACATGTGGAAAATAAGTGGCATGAGGAATAAGAAAGAACAAAATCTAGGATGTTTTATTGCCATTTTCTGGTGTAGTGTATAAATGTTTTTATGAGAAGTTTGATTAGATTTTTTTTCTTCTCCTTGGTTCTGAACAAAACATAAAGGATTAATAACATTCACAGCATTCACCTCACTTTTATTTCACATGATATGAATCCCCAGAACATCTAGGATGACCACATACAAATGCAAGCTGTAGAATTCTCCAGTGATATACAGCAAATCTATTTCCTATCATTTTAACTTTTTAATATTCCTTCTCTCTGGTATTAATGAGTATCTAGTTAAATATAATAATAATGTTCTATTCTTTGTGTGCAGGTAATTCAGTTGATTATAATAATTTTGAATTTGAGCTGTTCTCTAGTAGAAATCAAAGTTACACTAAGAAACAAACTTTTATTAAATATTTATCAAGTAGCTTTTACTAAACATTTCTTAGGTATCAGTCTTTTTTTGTTTTATTTTAGTTTGGGGGCACACCCAGAGCTACTTAAAGGTTACTCCTGGCTTTGCATTCAGGAATTACTCCTGGTGGTGCTGGGGGACCCTATGGGATGCTGGGAATTGAACCCAACTGTGTGCAAGACTGTACATGCTGTACCACCCTACATGCTGTACCACCTCTCCAGCCTCAGTCTAGTCTTTTTAAACTTACAATCTAGAGAGTTCTTAACATCCAAATTATATGGGAGATCTAATAGACAGAATTACTAGACTTCTTGATTAAGATCTCATAGCAGTGCAGAAGCAGATCTGAAAAATAGCCAGTCATGGTAGACTCAATTCTACTTTTTTTTTTTTGTAAAACAGTATATCTTGTTTGTGGTTTTGTATTACAGTAATCTCTCTAACCATCTAATCTTTATATCGTCCATATTTTCTAATAAAGCAGTATTGCTGTTATTTGACTAGTAATAAAGACACACATGTGACTTTTAGACTTTATTAATTCTTAGTCAAAAGTTAGCCAACCCCAAACTTAGTCTATACTAAGTTCCTCCCCAATTGAGGAGATCCTTCTCTCTCCATTCTATTCTCCAGTAAGCCTTTCTATTTCAAAAAAAAAAAAAGTTAGCCATCCCTCTTTAAATAATTGGAAATATTGGGGCCGGAGAGATAGTACAGTGAGTAGGTCTCTTCCCGCTGACCCAGGTCCAATCCTGGGCACCCCATTTGGTTCCCTCAGCCTGCCAGAAGCAATTCCTGAATGCAGAGCCAGGAGTAAACCCTGAACACTGCTGGGTGTGACCCCACATACACATTCTCCACCCCGTAAAAAAATGAAAGAAATTATTAAGTCCATATTTCTAATTTTCTAATTCTACAGTATATGAGGAGTATAAATTCAAAAAAAAATTTAAAAGTTTATTTAATGCAAGAAGATTGTGCCACATTTACCTGTAATTTTTTAATAAAAATATCAATAGTAGAGTATGAATATAGATTGGGAGTCAGATCTAGGATAAAATCCTAGTTTATAAATTTGCTAGCTATGTGATCTTGGACAAATTATAACCTTTTTTAGCCAGTCTATTAACTGGGAATCAATACACTGGCTCGGCTCTTCACTCGCTACCTGTCTGAATGCAAGGTTCTGTCCCAATGGAAAACCAGCAGGACCGTACTACTGTTCAAGAAGGGAGACATCCATGACATTGGCAACTATCGCCCGATCTGCCTATTGTCTGTCATCTACAAGTTGTTCACTCGAGTCATCCTAAATAGGATTGGCAGAACACTAGATGAAGGACAACCATGCGAGCAAGCCGGGTTCCGCAAAGGATTCAGCACCATCGACCATATCCACACGATAACCAAGCTCATTGAGGTTTCTCGGGAGTTCAAGATGCCGCTCTGTTTAACGTTCATTGATTTAAAGAAGGCCTTTGGTTCTGTTGAGACAGAAGCGGTCATTGAAGCCCTAGCCAATCAGGGCATTCAAGCCCAATAAATCAGGATCCTCCGTGAGCTGTATTGCGGATTCACTACCAGGATCTCACCATTCTACAAAGAAGTGATCGTTGATGTCAAGAGAGGGGTGCGGCAGGGTGATACCATTTCACCAAAACTCTTCAGTGCCACCCTCGAGAACATCATGCGACGACTGGAATGGGAAGGAATGGGAGTGAAGATAGATGGTCGGCAACTACACCACCTCCGCTTTGCTGATGACATTGTTTTAATAACACCAAACATCAGCCAAGCAGCACAAATGCTGGCCAACTTTGACCGTGAGTGTGGAAAGGTAGGACTACAGCTGAATCTTACGAAGACAATGTTTATGAGAAACAGCCTTGTTCCTGACGCCCCATTCGCTCTCAATGGAACGACCATCTCTGAATGCAACAGCTATGTGTACCTAGGTCGAGAGGTCAACATAAGAAATGACCTGGCACCCGAGCTGCGCAGGAGGAAGAGAGCGGCTTGGAACGCCTTCAAGAACGTCGAAGAAATAGCTAAGAGGACGAAGAACCTCCGGCTCCGGGCACATCTCTTTGATTCCACTGTTCTTCCTGCATTAACATATGCCTCAGAGACCTGGGCCCTACGCAAACAAGATGAGAACGCTATTCAGGTCTCCCAAAGAAGAATAGAAAGAGCTATGCTTGGAATATCACGTTTCACTCAAATGAGAAAATGAATCCGGAGTTCTGACATCCGTCCACGATCAAGGATCAGGGACGCTGTCTCATTTGCCAAGGTGTTGAAAATCAGATGGGCTGGTCACGTAATGAGATTTAAAGACGACCGCTGGACTAGAGCTGTTACTGACTGGATTCCACGGGATGTCAAAAGACCGCGTGGCCGCCCACCTTCCAGATGGTCAGACTTCTTCGTCAAGATCATGAACGATCGGTTTGAGGCCCTTCATGTTCCCGGAGCGAACAGATGCCATTGGGCTACACTAGCACGCGACAGGGACAAATGGAGACGTAACTGGCGCCTGCTCGAGCAAATCGACGACTAATGGGAAGTTAAGTGATTAAGTGAACTGGGAATGATATCACACCTTCCTGATAGGTTGGCTTCTGTAGATTAAGTGAGATGCTGTTTTTAAAGGATGCAGTGGGGTATCTGGAACAGACATTGTGCAGTGAATGTTTTTTACTCATTTAGATGTTGACATTGAAATTTTTAGTTATTATTTTTTCTATATTTGACTTCTGTCAGTAGATCTTTAAAGTTGATGATTGGAATTTTTGTCATTTGTACGTTCGACAACATTTTATAATCTTAGCTACAATAAATTATAGTGGTGATGTAGGTTTAGCATGACTCTTAATATTCTTAGATAAAACAAATTTGAGATTTAATTGATAGGCAACAGTTTTGCAGCATTGATGAAATATTTCTTTCCCTAGAAACCATGTATAAAAATATAAATAATAATAAAGAAGAAACATCCATTGTAAATACAATTTAAATATAAATCAAAAGAATATTAATCACTTTAGGGAGGCAGTGAGTTCAATCGAATATGATTGTTCTTATTTCATTCCTCTCTCTTAGCCAGGTTCTAAGTTTAAAGACAAATGAAAAAGGAATCCTTATAGGTTCCCTGGTTAGTGTTCATTTTATAGAGGGCAATAAGTGTTGCTGCAGAAGACCAATGTGCTTCATTTTTCTTTCCTCTTTTTTTCAATTTAGTCACTGTGATATTACAGAGTTATTCATGACTGGGGTTCAGGCATAGATTTCAACACCTGTCCCTTCACCATGGTCCACTTCCCTCCACCCATGCCAACCTACCACCATTTCCCTCCCACCCAAAAGTCTACCTCTACCATAGGTACTTTTTTTAAAATAAGTTTTGCTCTGTGACTTGCAGTGCTGTTGCCGATGGGGGTTTATGCATTGCACTTCATCACCCTTCAGCACCTCCTCCTCTTCCCAGTTGCACCCTGCCCTCCACCATTGATGTTGCCCCCGAGTGGAATGCTTCCTACTGAATACCAGTCCTCACGTTCTTTGTTTCCGTTGTCTTTGGGTATTTGCTGTCTTCCCATTATGTTTCTTTATATCCCACGTGTGCGAGATCGTTCTGTGTTGGTCACTCCGACTGACTTCATTCAGCACTAACATGCTTCATTATAAAAGGGACTTGATCTGAGTGCTGCTCTTGAAAAGTAATTTTTTTATTCTCAGCCCTCTTTGTCTATCTCTTTAGTTCTAAAGAGAGAACCTTAAGAATTGACTCAGAGTTTTCATAGAGTTTGTCCTAAAATAAGGTTTGGCGGGGCTGGAGCGATAGTACAGCAGGTAGGGCATTTGCCGTGCACTTGCCTGACCCAGGCTGAATCCCTGGCATCCCATATGGTCTCTTGAGCACCGCCAGGAGTAACTCCTGAGTGCAGAGCCTGAGCATCGCTGGGATTAACCAAAAAAAGCAAGAAATAATAATACATATAGAAAGGTTTTGGTTTCTTTGATTTTGTTTAAAATTTCCCTCCTGCACAGGGGCCACGCCCTGCAGTGGGCTGGTATCACTCAGAGGATTGTGCCATGCTCAGCCCAAATGGAGACCTCCACACGCAAAGCAGGTGCTTCAGCTTTTCAGTCATGCAGAAAAGCTGCATGAAACTTTATTTTGTTATGGATAAGTCCTTTTGTTCATGCATATGTTTTCAGAGAGACAGCCAGTGTATACAACCGCTTACCAGGCATTTTTTGGTTGGGAACTTCATCTTCAATATTTTGTTTTCTTACTTCACTGGCCATTGGTTAAATATAATTGGCTGAGCAGTTGGTTAAACCCCAGGGTAGGTGCAAAAACACATACTATAGATTTATTCTGAAAAGCTCTTAAATCTTCCCACCTATATCTGTTGAGTTGAAACATGTTAGATGGGCGAGAAAAATGAGAAATTGCATTTCTGTGTAGCTAGAGATATTCTAAAAATTACGTCTTTCACAGTTTCTCTACAACAATATTCAGTGAGGATTTTTTTTCTTTGTAATTAAATGAAACGAAAAATATGTTTAAGAGTAGGTTTTGTAAAACTCCAAACTAAGAAAACAGTATAGACCTTTTCAAAGTTCAGAAAAAAAAGGTGTTTTTTAATCTTCATTTTCTTTTTGTGAGGACTGGTGTCTGTCTTCCTCTTTGCTTAGTGTATCTGCTTTTCTGTCTTTCTCGGAACCCCTTTTTGTTCCTTTTTGTTTAGCTATTTTTAAAATTTTGTTCCTGTTTTCCTGCTTGGTGTTAAGTTTTCTGAGTTTTGGCCATTCCTGTCTGTATTTTCTTTTCCTGCTTCCCTTAGGCCTGTTTCCTATTCTGAGTTTTTTGTCTTCCTTTTCCTTCTCTAGATCTTTCTCTTCTTTAGGGTCTTCTGTTTCTCACAGTCGTCTCTGTCCTTTGCCACACTGCTCTGCTGGACATGAATAATGCGTGACCTTCTTTTCCTGGACTTTTTTCACAAACATGCTTTGATCTGTGAACTCATTTGTGTCTTGTCTGTCCTTCGCGGCTTGTGAATCACTGTGCTCTCTACTGTCTACTTCATATTGAAAAAAAGAGCCATCCTTCTTTTTTCATAAGTGCTGTTTCCATTAATCCTTTTTAAGTTGTAATTCTTGTTATTGATCATACTCTACAATATTATAAGATTTAAGAAATATGCTTAACAACTCTGTCTGTATGTTTGACTTGATGCACCCAGCATCAAAAGTTTCAGTGCTGTCCCTACGCTAAAAAGTAGTGTCCTCTGCCTGTTCCTCCAACCTACTCAGACCCTTTCCCTCTAGTAATTATCTTCACTTAGGTCCAAGGACAGAACATTTTTGGAAAGGAAACTTTATAAGTTTAGTTTTTAGTTCACGATGATAGAGAAAGGTCCTAAAATTAAATTGTCATGACTTTGTAAGTAGAGGGTGGATTATTGAAGAAATCAAGTTGAGACAACTTAGGAAGCCATTTGGAGGAAATAATTCAACTAGAAATTTAGCAAAGTATACTATAAAAGAAGTTCCTGGATTGATAAAAGATTAATAAGTGGGAAAAGTACAAAAGATCTGGAAGAAAATGTAAATAGATATTTACATAATGTTTTTGCAGGACGAATAGAGTGTGAATGGGTATATCCTTTCTGAAAGGATATATAAACAAATGAGAAAATGTATCATCATGGGAAGATTTAATATTAGAGCTAGTGAGTAACTGAATCAAAAAGTACATCTTGTGCCCGGAATACTTTTCTTTCGTGTCTACTGGTGTCATTTTCCTCTTAGTTGCTCTTACCCACATACAGATTTTCCCAGAAGGTGGCAAACATGTCTTCAAAAACTCGAGGCTTTCATTCCCTTATAACTAATAGTTCTTGAGCCAAATCTGTGAGGCCTTGCTCAATTCAGAGGCCCAGGAACTGATCCAGCCACTTATGGGTCAGTGGTTAGATTCTGACTTTCTCCTGAAAAGTCCTATACCATATGTCCTCTTCCTTGGAAAAGCAGGATGTCATCCCAGTCCCACAATATAGAAAGAGAGTGGATAAAGGTCATTTCTGAAAGGAAAAATGTACTACAAAAGGTCATTTCTGAAAGGAAAAGAAATATACTACAAAAAAGAAAATGCTGAGTGGGTAAGGCAGGGTGGGGAGGTACCTATTCCCTATAAGTAAGAAAATCAAAGTATTCAAGTGGGTATTAGTTACAACATTGTCTATAAAAAATTGACATTTAAATAAGCTTAACAATGCCTACAGTGCTCGCTTCGGCAGCACATACACTAAAATTGGAACGCTACAGAGAAGATTAGCATGGCCCCTGTGCAAGGATGACATGCAAATTCGTGAAGCATTCCATATTTTTTAAAAAACAATAAATAAATTAAATAAAATTAAAAGGGGCTGGAGCGATAGCACAGCAGTAGGGCATTTGCCTTACAAGCTGCCAACATGGCCGACCTGAGTTCAATTCCTCCGCCCCTCTAAGAGAGCCCAGCATGCTACCGAGAGTATCTTGCCCGCACAGCAGAGCCTGGCAACCTACCCGTGACGTATTCAATATGCCAAACACAGTAACAACAAGTCTCATGATGGAGATATTACTGGGCCCGCTCTAGCAAATCAATGAACAACAGGAGGACCGTTGACCATGGTGCCGCCAGCAGGTCAGTCTCTACCTGTGAGACGAGTGCATCAGCAACCTGATGGCGCCTTCAGACTTCCAGATACCCCAAAATTGCTGCTGTGCCTTTGGCCAGACCCCAAAACTTGGGGCAGTTTACCAAGAAAGTAAATAGCCAAAAGTTAGGTATGTGGGAAACTTACCCACAAACCACCTCTGGCCCAGCTATATAATTGGAGGCATGGCCTCTTTGGTTCCTGATTGAACTGCTTAATGGCCATGATCCCAGAGACTCAGAAACAAATCTCAAAACCCAGCGGCTTTTGGCAAAAATCCGTCAAGTCCCTGCAGTAGGTTACTAGTGCTGGGCCAACCCAGGTGGGAATAGGTTTCGTGCCTTGGGCTGTTCCCCCCGGTGGCCCAGTGGCCGCCATCTTTCAAAGGCCACTGGACAATCAGGTTTGGGCACCCAGTGACAAGACACACAGGGCCTCACAGGATGGGGGTGGAGCCAGTCCTGTCCTTCCCACCCCAACAAGACCCCAAGTCATCGCCCATGAATGGCCTCTCTGGCTCCTGATGAAGCTGCTTAATGGCCTTGATCCCAGAGACTCAGAAACAAATCTCGAAACCCAGTGGCTTTTGGCAGAAATGCGTCCGGACCCCACGGTATGTTACTGTCGTGGGGCCACCCCAGGGAGGAAAGGGTGTTGTCACTCCACCTGCTCCCCCTTGGCGGCTCGGTGGCCATCATCCTCCAGAGGCCATTGGACAGTCAGGCTTGGGCCTGCAGTGACTTAACTTGTTGTGCCTCATGGGATGGGGGTGGGGGAGCCGGGCCTGTCCTCCCCACCCCAATGAGACCCCAAGTCATCGCCCACAAATGGCCTCTATGGCTCCTGATCAAGCTGCTTAACGGCCTTGATCCCAGACACTAAGAAACAAATCTTGAAATCCAGCTGCTTTTGGCAGAAATGCGTCCGGACCACGCAGGTTACTGTCGCCAGGCCACCCCAGGGGGAAAGGGTGTTGTCCCTCTGCCTGCTCCCCTTGGCGTCTCAGTGGCCGTCATCCTCCAGAGGCCATTGGACAGTCAGGTATGGGCCCGCAGTGACGAGACATTTTGGGCCTCACGGGATGGGTGGGGGAGCCGGGCCTGTCGACCCCACCCCAATGAGGCCCCAAGTCATCGCCCACGAACGGCCTCTCTGGCTCCTGATCAAGCTGCTTAACGGCCATGATCCCAGAGATTCAGAAACAAATCTCAAAACCCAGTGGCTTTTGGCAGAAATGTGTCCGGACCACGTAGTAGGTTACTGTGGCTGGGCCACCCCAGGGGGTAAAGGGTGTTGTCCCTCCGCCTGCTCCCCCTTGGCGGCTCGGTAGCCATCATCCTCCAGAGGCCATTGAACAGTCAGGTTTGGGCCCGCAGTGTCAAAACTTGTTTGGCCTCACAGGATGGGGGTGGAGCTGGTCCTGGTCTCCCCGTCCCAACGAGACCCCAAGTCATCGCCCATGAAGGGCCTCTCTGGCTCCTGATCAAACTGCTGAATGGCCATGATCCCAGGAACTCAGGAGCAAATCTTGAAACCCAGTGGCTTTTGGCAGAAATCCCTCCAGATTTAAGTGTTAAAATTTCGGAATTTCAAAATCACATGGCCCTACTGCAGCCATGCGACATCATATGTTATTCATAACCAGCAATAGAACACAAATTGTCTACTGTTGCCTTTTCAGCAGATCTGAGTGTTGGGGTAAAATCTCAAATGATAATGGTGGGTCTGGTGTCGAAATATTGAATGTCATCAAAGTAGAGAGAGAGTAATGTGGAAATCATCTGCCCCATAGGTAGGGGGAGGGTGTGGGAGGGGGGTATACTGGGGTTGTTGGGGGTGGAGAATGGGCACTGGTGAAGGGACGGGTGTTTCATTGTATGACCGAGACTTAGACCCGAAAGCTTTGTAACTGCTCTCATGATGATTCACTAAATAAAATTATAAAAAATGAAAAAAAAAGTAAGGTGGAGTTCATGCATAATTCAATCTGCTAATCAGTGGCTTAATAAATAGCATTACTCCTACATAAAAAAAATTAAGGTAAAAGGTAAAGGTAAAGGCCCTCCCATTGATCGTCGATTTGCTCGAGCGGGCCCAGTAACGTCTCCATTGGAGACTTTTGTTACTGTGTCTGGCATATCAAATACTCTCAGTAGCTTGCCGGGCTCTCTGAGAGGGGCGGAGGAATCGAACTCGGGTCGGCCATGTTGGCCGCTTGTAAGGCGAACGCCCTACCCGCTGTGCTATCGCTCCAGCCCATGCCTACAGCATGCCTATAGTATAGTCACTGTCACTGTCACTGTCCTCCCGTTGTTCATCGATTTGCTCAAACAGGCCCAGTAACATCTCCATTGTGACAATTGTTACTGTGTTTGACTTATCGAATACGTCACGGGTAGCTTGCCAGGCTTTTGCTGTGCAGGCGAGATACTCTCGGTAGCTTGCCGGGCTCTCCAAGAGGGGCAGAGGAATCAGACTCGGGTAGGCCATGTTGGCCACTTACAAGGCAAACGCTCTACCCTCTGTGCTATAGTGTAATACCTATTATAAATTATATATAGGATCAAATACTCGACAGTGAATATGATAATGAAACTTCAGTTATTCATGTGAGATGATTGTGCTATAGTTTAATGTAGAAAGTATATGCTTTGTGGTTCTTTAAAAAGTACATATAAGGAACTGGAGTGATAGTATAGCAGGTAGGGCACTTGCCTTGCATGTGGCTGACCCCAATTCAATCCCTAGCACCCCATGTGGTATCCCAAGTACCACCAGGAGTAAACCTTGAGCTCTGCCAGATGTTGTCCAAAAACAAAAAGAAGAAACACCTATAGACATGTGCATATAGCTATAATACTCATCTACACGTGTATGCATAAGAATGCATGCAATAAGAAAAGTACAGAAAGTGATGTGTCTTTTAGTTTACAGTAGTTTTGAATGAGCCATGGTATTACATGTGATTTTTCTCATTTTTTTTCTTTTTGCTTCTCAGAATTGTTTTACTTTACACCAAAAAAAAAAATTAAAACACCAAAAATTGTAAATAGGTTATGCATATTATTAAATTTATAAAAGTAAAGAAAGATGTATATGATTATTTGATACTGTGAATGATATCTGCCCTTTAAGTGATCTATGATCAACTATATAAAGGGCATAGTTTAGGTAATTACCATTTTTGGTTTGGTTTGATTTTTATTTGATTTTTGTGCCATACCCAGTGGTGCTCAGGGCTTACTCTTGGTGGCTCTGCACTCAGGGATCACTTCTGGCAAGGGTTCAGGACCACATGTGGTGCATCAGATCATCAGACCCCTACAGTTTTAGTGCAATATTTGCACAAGTGCAAAAGAAATTGAAATGATAATGTTAAGACAGCCCTTTTTGTAGTATGATGTTCAAACCTCATTTGATCTATATGTAGTGAATGGGGTGCAGATTATTAATCATCCTCTCCAGATATGAGAAATAGTGTGACTTTCTATAGTCAGAGTTAATGGTTAAATTGCTAGAAAATCCAATTTTTCTCATTTTAGTCCATGAGTGTTTCTGTAGAAAGTGGTATATAAATTCTAAAGTAATAGCAGTTCTAGGTCTGAAAAAGCCTAGGAAGATTTTCAAAGAAAATGAGAACTGATCAGAATTTTGAAAAGACAAGAGACGTAGAATAGTAGCAAGAAGGTGGTATGACATTGCAAAAAGATGATGTGAACAATAGTACGTGACAAGGTGTGGCCTTTTTAAAGAATCAGTTGTGGGCAAACTTGAAAATTGTTTTTTCTTGATGAAATTTTTCTTTAAAAACAAACAAAAAGTCCATTTTGCTTTTCAAATACAATTCAAATTCAGCCCCCCCACACACACACACAAGAAAATTAAACCAGATCATTTAATCTTTTGATCCCGAGTTCCGTAAAATGACAAACTTAAACAATAACCAGGAGTTTTTTTAATGAGTTTCCTAAGAATCCCAACTTAAGAGAAATAAGAAGTCATAAGTCCTGCCAACATGAAGACAAATGATGTGAATGACAGTTTCACCCGGGAGGCTGCTTTGCGATGTTCTGGATCGAGGGCCTCGCGCGACCCCGAGGAGATGAAATGGAAGGTGCGCGAGGATGTGATCTCTTCCCTACGGAACTTCCTCATCTATGTGGCCCTGCTGCGAGTCACTCCTTTTATTTTAAAGAAGCTGGACAGCATATGAAGGCTGGTCGTCACATGTGAATGCAGGATATGAAGAACCTGATCACAGTTTCTCCTTCTGTCTGCAAATAAGTAGGCCCAGAAAGATGTAAGAGACTCTTTGATTGAATGGACCTAAAAATTCTACTTGTTAAGAAACAAGTTTGACTCTGGTGACTGACCTTCATCGCTGAAACAAAACTATTTGGAACATACAAAAAGATATTTTGTGGTCCTAGAACGCCCTCATGCCAGTGATATTCAGCCTCTGTCAGTGTTGGTATAATGGTAAAAAATGGCAAATTCCCTTTTCTAGCAAGTATCAGTTATAAGGGAATTATGTCTGCAGTGACATTTCTGGTCCCCTTTTTACTGCCGTCTGTTGAAGAGTTTCTTACAGCTAGTTGTTTTATGGAAGCCAGCACACAACCATGATGACATTTAAGCACAGGATCATTAGTTTATATTTTTAATAAATGTATTAAGAAAAAAAAAACAGCCAGACCGTTTAACCCAAGTGTTTGGACAGCACTTTTGTAGGATAATGTTCAAACCTCATTTCACCCAGATAGAAAGCCTTCTGAGGACGATATGTGCATTTTCTTTTTTTTTTTTAATGTAGGAATACTGCTATTTATTCAGCCATTGATTGAAGCTGATTGAGCTGGGCATGAACTTCACATTACTTTTTTAAAATTTTTTTAATTGGATATCCATGAGATAGACCATTACAAAGCTGTTTGTAAATGGGTTTCAGTCATACAATGATCCAACACCCATCCCTCCACCAGTACACACCTCCCACCACCAGTGTCCCCCGTTTTCCCCAACAACAACCCTCTACCCCCTACCCCCACCTCCTACTATGGGAGGCACGTTCCTTCTGGTTCTGTCTCTCCTTTTCCTTTTATGCATTATGGTTTGCAAGACAGGTGATAAGAGGTCATGGTGTTTGTTCACATCATTCGGTATTTTTATCAGAATGGTAAGTCTGGAGTAGCTTTTCAATTGGTTGGCAGTTTTGGGGTGTGGATGTGACTGTTGAGGCTTCCAGAAGTATGGAGAGGTTTGGGGAGGTAGCCCATCCGGACCCCAAGAAAGCCTGAAGATTTTAGTCATAAAACCACATACCAAAACTTTCAGTAGATTGGTATCTTGGTGAGGTCCATCCTGAGACGGTGGAGTCAGGCCAGGAGTATGGCAGCGATTTTGGATTGTGGAAGCAAGTGGCTGCCAGGCTGCTTGGGCGGGCACAGGCCAACCTGCCCCCCTCTGATTTACCCTGGTCTGTTCAGCGATGCTCGGGTCTGAGTTTAACTGCAGCTTTTGATCTCTTTCGAGATTCATTTATGGGTCTCTGAAGCAAGGCCAGTAATAGAGCTTACAGGGTGATACATGCATTTTCTCACTTCCTATCTCACTAGATCTAGCATACGGAAGATAAATATTAATCAATTGGCCAGTTTAACTGGCCCATTCGGAAAAGATGTCTTGGAGTTTGATGGCATAAAGTTACTTGAGAAATGCTTGTTTTAACTTGATTGTGTTTGCCTCTTCTCCAGAACTGTGAAGTTTGAAAAGATGTTTACCTAGAAAACAAGTGTTCGTAATTGCTCAGTAATTTGGAATTATATACTTCATTTATCAAGGGAAATGGTGAACAAAAATAATTCTATCAGATTTTGAAGTGACTGACTACTCAGATATATGCATTTATTTAGTAATTATTCATATTGATGGTCAGTGCAGGTATAGAGACAAAGCCACCATTCTCAGCAAGACTCTTAAAGAGCATCTGCAGTCTAGTGAAGGAGATTATATCAGAGTGATGCACTGGATTCTCTGGGAGACCAGAAGAGAGCCTCAATTCTACTGGGCGGGAAAATAATCCAGGACTAGTTCTCAGAGGGGTTGACAATGCGCCAACAGGAATAGCAGAAGGAATTGGTGTGTAGATAGGAAGTACAGAGGCTGGAAACACAAAGTTTTCTTTAGAAAATTGCAATTCAGGATAACTAAAGCATAAGATGTGACTTTTGGAGAGGGAATAAAGTATGAAATTTGACAGGGAAGGTGACCTTAGCAGAAGCTTGGAAAGGGTTCAGTAAAAGCCAGATCATATAGTCCCACTCAATGGGTTTTGGTTTTCACTGTGTTTGCAACAGGGAGCCTCGTAAGGAATTACAACAGTAGAGTTTTTGTGGATAGATTTGCATTTTTTAAAAATGTGTTAAGGAAAATACCTGACTATCATCAATAGCCACAAGTCAAACCTTAGTGATCTGATGTTCAAGAGATTACAGACAGCCTCGCCTGCAGGGTCAGGCCTGAGACCCTTACCTCTGCCCATCTTGTTCTTCTAGGCGAAGTATCTATACCTAGCACCCTCACTAGTGAATCAAAGGGAAACCGACTAATTACAAGGAGCAATGACTAGAGCTAATAAGGGCACACAAAGTTATAATGACAGTAAACTCCCTCCTCTACCATCGCACCCCTCCAAACAAGTGTCCGCCTAAAAAGGGGGATGCCTTTTCCCAAGGAGTTCCACACTGATCAAGACATTTGCGAAACTCCTCTTTCATAGGTGCAGTAAAGGTCGTATTGACTGGGAGCCACACAAATAATCATTCTTACCTTTTTAGAATAGCTTTGTTTTTGTTTGTTTGTTTGTTTGTTTGAAGTGTGTGCTCCAAATCTGTGCACTATCCAATCTGATTTGTTCCAATCACTTTTATAGATTTAGCCCTGAGATAACTTTAGATTATTTCTAAAGTTGAATTTCATGAGATGAAATTCTGTTAACTCTGTGGACGTAATTTAAGATAATACCTGTTCAAACTCTAACAGCCCAAGTTTCACCATGAATTTTGTTGACTGCCTGTGAGATGGGAGTGAAAATAACCTCTCTCCTACCTACCTATACAGTTATTGTGAAGACACCACATGAAAGCTTTTGTAGGCATCAGTGAGTGCTCTTCTTACTATTGTTTTGCAAGTTCCAAAGAAGACACTTATTTCCACATCTCTGTCTTTGTTCCTTAACAGACTACCCACCAAAGAAGAGCAGGTTTGTGCACAGTGTCAAAAGTGTGGGTCATTCACATAAAAGGCCCTCAGATGTTTGTTGAACCAATAGTTAAATCTAGTTCCTTGCCCTGGCCTCAATACTTAAGAAATGGACCCTGGATCTATTCCCAGTACCCAGTGATTAATGAACACAAAGACAAGAGTAAACTGGAAGAGACAGACCAGGGTCCTTTCCTTTGTATGCATTGTTTCTATTCCCAGACCATATGGTATCCCCTGAACACCGCCAAGAGCTATCTCTGAATACAGAGCCAGGAGTAACTCCTGAGAACAGCCAAGTGTGGCCCAAACCAATCCTACACACACAAGTGCACATGCACATACGCATGTGCACACACACACACACACACACACACACACACACACACACACACACCATGGGTTAAAGACTTGAAATTATTAAATTTAAATAATAGGCTTAGAGGCCACTGACGCTTCAAATATTCCAGTAGTTCATCATGAAGAACTAGGTGTTCTTAATCCCCCAAAAAAATAAGAACAAAAGACTGATACAAGATCAGTCCGAAGTATAAAGGTTCCTAAACTTTAGTCTTATGGTCTTAACTTTGGCTGAATTTTAAAACCACTGGGACATGCGGACCAGTAACCTAGCGCACTAGGTTACTGTTGCCGGGCCACCCCAGGGGAAAAAGGGTGCTGTCCCTCTTCCTGCTCCCCCTTGGTAGCCTGGTGGCCACCATCCGCCAGAGGTCATTGAACAGTCAGGTTTGAGCCCGCAGTGACGAGACACATGGGGCACCAAGGGATGGGGGTGGAGCCGGCCTTTTCCCCTCCACCCCAACGAGACCCCGAGTCACCACCCCCAAAGAAAAGTCAGGTGGAGTTTATGCACAATTCAGCCTAATCTGTGGCTGAATAAATAGCAATACTCCAACATAAAAAATTAAAATAAAAATAAATTAAAAAATAAAAGCCACTGGGAGAGAAAAAAAATGTAAACTACAGATGCTAAGTCTCTATCCTAGACAATTAAATCTGTGCTACTAGAGAAGTGAGAGCTCTCTCTCTCTCTCTCTCTCTCTCTCTCTCTCTCTCTCTCTCTCTCTCTCTCCCCCTCCCCCCTTCTCTCTCTTTTAAACATCCAAATGATTTAACTATCCCTGCAGCCTGTTTGATGCTGGGCTCTAGAGTTAGGCTTGGAGAAATGATGCTTTCTTTGCAATTATTGGGCAGTAATTTTCTCCCGAGCAGTGTTCAGGAATCCCAGAACAGAACCTCTTCTGTGTGCTATCCCTGACTGCTGGGCTATCTCCCCAACCTCAGGAAACTTTCCTTTAAAAAAAAAAAAAAAAGACCTACCTAAGGTAAGATAGAGAAGGGACTAGTATGACATTAATAGTTGAAAATGATCACATTGGACAAGAATTCAGTGTTTGAAAGTAGGTAAAGGGATATGCATGATAGCCTTTGAGTATCTGTAATACATATAATACCCAAAAAGGGTGGAGGAGAGAAGGAGAGAGGTGCCTGCCGTAGAGGCAGGCTGGTAGGGGAGAGGTGGGGGGTGATGGAAGGGAAACTGGGGACACTGGTATCTCTGACAGTGATTCAATTAAAAAATCTATTTTAAAAAGTCCTACCTGTGGACCAGACTCCAGGCTGAGAACTCTAGGACCTTTTCATAATGGGGGCGGGCCAAGTCCCCACCTACACCCAACATCCTCCAGCATATCAGTAGCCCAGCTTCAGAGCTTTATGACTAATCTAGGGAGAGATGCCACATGACTGCATTGTCACACTTCTCCCGCCCCAGGAGCATGCTGCTGCATATGTGGCCACATGACTCTTCCAAATTTCACAATACTGACAGTCCAATGGAGCAGGAAACTGGACAGGCAAGTTGCCTAGATTAAACTAAGATCAGTAAGGAAAAAAATAACACAAAAGACTCAGCACCAGATAGCTCAGTAAACCCTCTGACAATAACTTTAATAACACCATTGTGAGCTATAACAAAATTTTCTTTTACTATTTTTTGATATCGAATACACAGCGGATAGCTTGCCAGGCTCTTCCGTGCGGGCGAAATACTCTCGGTAGCTTGCCAGTCTTTCCGAGAGGTATAGAGGCTCTTGGGGTGACCTCTAATCACCCTTGTAGGTGTTGCCATATTTGAACCCTATCAATATTCGATATGCCAAAACCAGTAACTACAACTGGTCTCATTCACCTGACCCTGAAGGCTTCACCGACATGGCAGCACTGAGAAGGATGAGAAAGGAGAGGCCGACAAAATCTCAAGGTCGACCTAGGCTGCCACAACAAAGGAAGACAAAAGTGATCGTCTGTACTTTCAATGCACGTACGCTAGCATCAGATGCATCCATCGAGGACCTGATGGTACAAGCGCGAATGATCAAGTACGACATCATTGGTCTGACCGAGACAAGAAGGCACGAATCTCACCATGCCGTTTTCGACACTGGAGAAGAATTGTTCCTCGGAACATGCGATAAAAGAGGTGTTGGAGGCGTCGGTGTCCTTGTCAACACAAACTTGGCCAAGAGCATTGATTCATTCGAATGCCTAACAACCCGAATCGGACGTTTACATTTGAATAGATGTGGCTCACTGCCTGCAGTTTCTATCTTCGTTGTCTACGCACCAACATCTCATTATGATGAAAGAGAAATCGAGAAGTTCTACATGGAGCTAGAGAAGTTCTATAAAGAAGACCACACCTTCTACAAGATCATTGTGGGTGATTTTAATGCCAAGATAGGACCGAGAAGATCAGCTGAAGAACTTCACATCGGGACCCATGGCCTAGAATGGAACGAACAGGGTGAGAGACTGTCTGAGTTCATCATGTCGACCAAGACCATTCATGGTAACTCACAGTTCCAGAAGGCAGAATCTAAACGATGGACATGGGAGTCTCCCGGTGGATGATTCCACAATGAAATAGACCACATCATATTCAATCGACGGTTTTGCCTGACTGATGTCGCTGTTGTCCCAAAATTTCGAACGGGATCGGACCACCGTCTCCTTCGTGCAAAATTCTACTTCACAGAGCGGGGAGAAAGGGCTGCAAAGTTCAAAAAGAGAACTCCCAGAATGACCACCAACTGGGAACTCTTTGGTACTATTGTGGCAACATGGGAAGATGCCATTGTTGACAACATTGACGAGGAATACGATCGACTGGTTCAGCACCTCCATGAATGTGCGAGGAACGCCAAGAGAGAGATAGCCACAAAAAGTCGCCTATCTTCGAAAACTCTTGAGCTAATTCGCCAGCGTGGTTTGGCGCATGCCTCAGGCAACCGCAAGCTAATGTCCGAGCTTGCAAAGCAGTGCAGAGATGCGATCAAGGAAGACCTCAAAGAGAGAAGAGCAGAAGTACTGGTAGATGCGGCAGAAGCCGGGAAAAGTATTTGTAAGGCCCGCCTGTCCTTCGCCAACTATAAGACCAAGATGACTGCCCTCCGACGTCCTGATGGATCCATCACATCCTCCAGAACGGCAATGGAGAAGATTATCCATGACTTCTACTCAAATCTCTTCGATAGCCATGTCCACTTGCCAACATACCAAATTCCACAGGATGGGTATGTCGTTCCTAACGTTCTCCCTTCCGAAATCCGACACGCCATTTCGTTGGTAAAGAAGCAAACAGCACCCGGCCCAGACAAGGTCAGACCTGAACACCTGAAGAACCTGCCGTCAGTACTCATCAATACACTGGCTCGGCTCTTCACTCGCTACCTGTCTGAATGCAAGGTTCCGTCCCAATGGAAAACCAGCAGGACCGTACTACTGTTCAAGAAGGGAGACATCCATGACATTGGCAACTATCGCCCGATCTGCCTATTGTCTGTCATCTACAAGCTGTTCACTCGAGTCATCCTGAATAGGATTGGCAGAACACTAGATGAAGGACAACCATGCGAGCAAGCCGGGTTCCGCAAAGGATTCAGCACCATCGACCATATCCACACGGTAACCAAGCTCATTGAGGTTTCTCGGGAGTTCAAGATGCCGCTCTGCTTAACGTTCATTGATTTAAAGAAGGCCTTTGATTCTGTTGAGACAGAAGCGGTCATTGAAGCCCTAGCCAATCAGGGCATTCAAGCCCAATACATCAGGATCCTCCGTGAGCTGTATTGCGGATTCACTACCAGGATCTCACCATTCTACAAAGAAGTGATCGTTGATGTCAAGAGAGGGGTGCGGCAGGGTGATACCATTTCACCGAAACTCTTCAGTGCCACCCTCGAGAACATCATGCGACGACTGGAATGGGAAGGAATGGGAGTGAAGATAGATGGTCGGCAACTACACCACCTCCGCTTTGCTGATGACATTGTTTTAATAACACCAAACATCAGCCAAGCGGCACAAATGCTGGCCGACTTTGACCGTGAGTGTGGAAAGGTAGGACTACAGCTGAATCTTACGAAGACAATGTTTATGAGAAACAGCCTTGTTCCTGACGCCCCATTCGCTCTCAATGGAACGACCATCTCTGAATGCAACAGCTATGTGTACCTAGGTCGAGAGGTCAACATGACAAATGACCTGGCACCCGAGCTGCACAGGAGGAAGAGAGCGGCTTGGAACGCCTTCAAGAACGTCGAAGAAATAGCTAAGAGGACGAAGAACCTCCGGCTCCGGGCACATCTCTTTGATTCCACTGTTCTTCCTGCATTAACATATGCCTCAGAGACCTGGGCCCTACGCAAACAAGATGAGAACGCCATTCAGGTCTCCCAAAGAAGAATAGAAAGAGCTATGCTTGGAATATCACGTTTCACTCAAATGAGAGAACGAAGCCGGAGTTCTGACATCCGTCGACGATCAAGGATCAGGGACGCTGTCTCATATGCCAAGGTGTCGAAAATCAGATGGGCTGGTCACGTAATGAGATTTAAAGACGACCGTTGGACTAGAGCTGTTACTGATTGGATTCCACGGGATGTCAAGAGACCGCGTGGCCGCCCACCTACCAGATGGTCAGACTTCTTTGTCAAGATCATGAACGATCGGTTTGAGGCCCTCCATGTTCCCGGAGCGAAGAGATGCCATTGGGCTACACTAGCACGCGACAGGGACAAATGGAGACGTTACTGGCGCCCGCTCGAGCAAATCGACGACTAACGGGAAGTTAAGTGATTAAGTGATTTTTTGATAATTCCATTTGCCATTTTGTTATAATAAGCAATATAAAGTTAATCATTTTGTGGCTGCTAAGGGGGCAAGCTTGGGAGGGGGGTGGCTGGGAAACGAGTGACATTCATAGAAGAAAGGACACACTGGTGGTGGGATTGGTGTTGGAACCTTGAAAAAACTGTATTGTGAGCCAATTTGTAAACTGTGATGTTTAAGTTAAGTTTAAAACTTGTTACATAAAATTAAAATCCTACCTAAGGTCTGGGCTGGAGCGATAGCACAGTGGGTAGGGCATTTGCCTTGCAAGCAGCCAACATGGCCGACCCGAGTTTGATTCCTCTGCCCCTCTCAGAGAGCCCAGCAAGCTATCGAGAGTATCCCGCACGGCAAAACCTGCCAAGCTACCTGTAATGTATTCGATACGCCAAACACAGTAACAATTGTCACAATGGAGACGTTACTGGGCCTACTTGAGCAAATCGATGAACAACGGGAGGACAGTGACGGTGACAATACCTGGTCTAAGAGATAATATAGTAGGCTGCTTGCTTTGCACTAGGCCAACCCAGGTTCAAATCCCCGAGCCCTACCAGAAATGATCCCTGAACACAAAACCAGGATTATGTCCAAAGCACCACTGGGAGCACCAACCCTCCAAAAGAATTCTGTTTAGTTCCATATAAAGTACCACAGTAAACAGAAGCGAACACAAGCTCTACTCCCACTGCAGTCCAGCTGTCCCTAAAACCAGGGCACAGAAAAGCCATCATCAGTGCAGTAGATGTGCCGAGCATGAAAAGGTGGATGTGTGCAAAGCAAGAGACTTTCTGCAGAAGTGGTTAGACATTTTAGAAGTTAACAATAAAAAGTGAAAAAGTCCCTGCACCCGCAAGTGTAAGGTTAGAAACCAACTAATACCAGTCAGCAAGCAAGACAGGTCCAGAGGGTGTCAAGGCTTTGATTGCTGGTACAAATCACACTCAGCTTGGCTCTGGGTAGAGAACTGTAAACACGAATCAAACTGTCTTCAATAACTAACAGGCTATTCACAGTGGAGTAAACAGATAATTACAAAATGATGGGAGCTGCTGAAAGAAACAAAGTAATATTGGTGATACAGGAACTTCCTGTTGTTGTTAGAGGGTTTTAAGGGCCTGGCTGAAGTATTTTAAACTAGGGCAGGTTACAAGATCATTACATATAGTAATAGATAAGATTATTACACCTACAACAGTCTGAGGGTTGAGTGATGAATATCTATTAGAGAAATTTGAAAGTGGGAAAGAGATTTATAGAATTCCCAATGGAAATAATGTAAGGTACTGTTACATTATGTAAGTACAAATAATTCAAAAGCATTTGTCAAAAATGAATTGATTTTGGAATTCTTTTGGAATGTAGCAACTTACTATATGTCTGAATATGAGTTTCTTTTTTCCCTATTAGTATTAATTACTTTCCTATCCCAATCTGAATAGTTATTATGTCAGAATACTGAAAAACCTGGTTATCAAATTAGTGAGGTTAGTCAAGGTAGGGCTGGAGCAATAGCACAGTGGTAGGATGTTTGCCTTGCACGTGGCCGACACGGCCAACCCTATTCGATTCCTCCGCCCCTCTCAGAGAGCCCGGCAAGCTTCCCATGAAATATTCGATATGCCAAACACAATAACAACAAGTCTCATAACGAAGACGTTACTGGGCCCACTCGAGCAAATCGATGAACAACAGGAGGACAATGCTACAGTGCTAGTCAAGGTAGAGGCCCTTAAAAAAAAGAAAAATAGTTCACTTCTGTTCACTATATCCATACAGTTCCACACATACAAAAACTTGCTTGTCAAACACATCTGTGAAAATGGTAAACTTTTGCATTTTGGTAACATCAAAGTTTTTAATTCAGAATCAGAGCTTCTGCAGCATTTCTTGTTAGACACAACTGAATTTTTGTATTTGTCTTCAAATGAATAAGTTCAGAGGTTTCCATATGTAAATGATCAGTGTGTAACTAATTCCAAAAAATTCACTGTTCTGGTTGGGACAATTTCATTACCAGCCACAAGAGCAGATAATTCTGAGTTATTGGGACATACACGATTGTAATCTACCAGGCCCCTATGTACTTGAATTAAGTATGTATTATACCGTCTGCATGTGTATTCTCGCAGGAGACTATAAAATTTGGGCATGCTTTCAGTTCTTGCAGTCTGTGATTTATGGAGGCACACAGGTCAGGAGTTTATTATGCTGAAAATCATAATAACTGTTTTGTTTTGCTTTTTTAAATGAAGTGACCAAAGCATGTTGAAAGATAAATGGGTAAAGCATTTTGATTATGCTTTTCTTTCTATTAAAGATTAAATATTATTGCTGAGTAACCAGCCATGCTAAGTACTATGATATTAAAGCTGAAGTACTTTGTAAGCTGATAGCCCCTTCTTTCCTCTGGGTTTAAGTTTGTTATTAATCAAAATGTTGGACTTGTTTAGTGTAGTGCTCTATGAAACAAACAGTTGAAAAAGGCAGCTACTTTAATTTATGGCTTTCTGTTTTTTCAAATTTGTAGGAAAATCTGTTTCTTTTTGTGAACTTTGTGCTGTTTTTCACATGTCTAGATTTCAGTTCTTATACCAGAGCCAACTAAATCCAATAGTTGCAAAATTTTTTCTTGGCATAGACAGGAGGAAGGTATTGTTTCATGTTCTTAATTTCTGGTAGAGGCATTTTTAAAACATGGATAGTTTCTAATAGCTATGGATATTACAGATAAACCATTTGTGTTTGAAGCCAGAGAATAGGACATTATTTTAAATATGTGAGGGTATTAATAAAATGAGACATTATGGTTTTAATTTTTGATAACAATATAAGAATATTTAACTAAAAAATTTAAGGTCTATTTCCTTAGGTTAAGGAATGAACACAAGAGTTTATTTGGAAAAATATTAAGAACATCTGAAATGCTGAGTAGGGTCTGTGCTTAACCATCACATATAGTAAGTAACTTTGCAGTCTTTCCACTCTGCTAAACCTGATCCACATTGGATCACACACTTTCTAAAGAGTGTGCTTTTCTGGGGTACATTGCACAGTTTATAAAATATGTCAAAAAAAAGACCACCCCTCAGTAGCTGAAGCAAAAGGCTTGACGCGTTCTTAAGCGGGCAAAACAGGTTGCAAATCCTATATAGAGTTTGGGGTCAAGGATTGTTTAGGGGTTAATAGAAGCACCATTATTCAGGCTAAACTGAGTGATTGGCTGATTTTCAGAAGCATGTTCGCTAGAGTGTGTCTGCCACTGATTGACTTTCAAATGCATGAGGCTGTCACTGATGAATTGGCTTTCAGAGGTGAGTTAATGAAGTGAATTGTCACTGGTCTTTTAGGATTAGAGAAGTCACTATTGATGGATTATATCTGATTGTGTTTCAAATTGTTCTTATAGGCTGCGTAGCAGTCAACCTTATTCTAGGAGTTGGAGATTGTTTTATTCTTATATGTTAACTATAAGAAGTTGAAAATATAAGAAAACCACTGGAAATGCATCTAAATAAGCAATGAGCCTGTGATGCATTCTCTTAAAAAGGATGTTTGAGGGTGTTTTTGGCGTGGGGGGGGGGGGCGGGGGCCACACTTGATAGTGTTCAGGGCTTATTTCTGTTCTATGCCCAAAAATCACTCCTGGTATGGCTTGGGGAACCATGTTTGATGCCAGGAATAAAACCCAGGTTGCTGCATGCAAGCCAGATTCCCTTCTTACTCTGTTACCTCTTTGGCCCCTGAATAAGAATATTTTGGAAAGCAGTGAAAGTATAAAAAGCCCATTGGGATCAGATATAAAGTGATGCAAATAATTTGTCAATAATAAAGTATAAAAATGTTGGTGTGATTTACTCACTAAGTAAATTAGATTCTAGGCTATCTGTCTAATAATATCAGTCAACTAATTATTATTCCAAAAAGCTTTTCTGGGTTGGGACATTTATAAATTGACAGGTGGCTCAGCTTATTTAGTTGAAACGGCTCAACCAACAGCCCTAATGAATAGTAGCTCTTATTAATTGTACTCTCATTAATACTGTAACATTTTATTCCTGTGCCCAGATTCTTTCAAGATTCTTTAAAATCTGAGTATATCCAAAGAAGTTTATCAAATGAGTAAACTTCACTTAACATTTATACTGTCAGAGGAAAAGAGTGGGGGGGGGGGGGGAATCTCTGCTGATGTAGAGAAAAAGAAATGAATGTAATATTTAGTTTTCATCTGAAAGTCTCAGCTGGCAAATGTGGGGTGTTAATCCTTTAGGCAATTTAGCCCTATCTCCTTTGATAAAAGAAAAGCCCCGAGGACTCCTGTTTGAAAAGTTGTTTAAGTAACTAATGGGAAAAATTTGCTTAGTTTGTTTATATCTAATAACTGAACTTCTCTCCCAAATTCATTCAGCTGCACTGAAATATGGTCTTCTGACTTTCCTCTTTATTCCTGACACCTCCTAATGGGGGCAGAACTAATCACATATTTCCCTGCTACTAAGGATGGCCGACTTATGACCACTTAAGATTCAAGCACATGCTGATACCTTAAGACCAGTAAGCATTTGATAAAGTAGGAAAGCAGGATAGTTAGATTCATTATAACCAAAGGTAAAAGAAAGAAATTAGTCCTTGGCACTCTGCCACGACTTGGTTTTCTTTTGTAATGTGGTGGAGGGTGGGTGGGGAGGGAGGATTATGGTTTTACTTTAAACACTGCATTTTCCCCAAAAAAACACCATATGAATATCATTTTAGAATCTTCTTAACACATTCCTTCTCTTGACCTATCTAATCACTAAGGGCAAAAAATCAGACTAGGAATGGTTTATAATCAGAAGCAGATAAGTGTACTCTCTTGAGGACATTGGCAGAATGTTCTCTTACTATAGTTCAGGGAACATTTCTGAGTAGAACTCTTCTAACCTCCCCTAAAGGAAGGAAGCTCACGTGAAGACTGACATAGAGACTCACTGCAAGAAGCACAAACCAGCAGAACAAACTCAACATAATTTTTAATTCAATTGATTTCTGAGAAGTTTGTTTCTATGTGGTGCACCAGGAAAAAATGAATCTGATGGTTCTGTGTGACAAGAATAGTGCAGTGTAGAGCTTCTACTTATAGTTCTTGTGCCCAAAGCATTGAGCCTTTCTCTCTCTCACTTTAGGATGTCACATGTGCTTCAGTTTGAGGACAAAAGCAGAAAAGTGAAAGATGCAAGCATGCAAGACTCAGACACATTTGAAATCTATGATCCTCGGAATCCAGTGAACAAAAGAAGAAGAGAAGAAAGCAAAAAGCTGATGAGAGAGAAAAAGGAAAGAAAATAAAAGGAGAGTAATGATAACCAGAACTAGCTGGAAATGTTCCTGTGATAAATGGCCCCATAACAGCCATTGTTCCCTATAGCATCACTTAAGGGTGTGCAAAGAAGTATTTTGAACCTGTTGTCTGGTTTTGAAAAACTATTATGTAAATTGTGGAAAGACATAAGCAAATACTTTGGCTATTGATAAATGCTTTTTTCCCCTGTTGACCTTTTATATTGCTAAACTGAAATAAAATAACTTTCTTTCCAGTTTACATGTTAACCATGTACAGACTGTAAGACTCTTTGTGGTATGATTTGGCTAATTCTAAAATATGTGATGGCTTCATTTTCAGGGTTTTTATTTTAACTGAATCACAGTGAGATACAGTTACAGAGATGTTCATGGTTGGATCACAGTGTTCCCACTCCCATCCCTCCACCAGTGTACATTTCCTACTACCAACGTCCCTAGTTTCTCTCCCACCACCCTGCCTCTAGCCTGTCTCTATGGCAGGCACTTTCCTTCTGTCTCTCTGTCTGTATGTCTGTCTGTCTGTCTGTGTGTGTGTGTCTCTCTCTCTCTGCCGCCCCTCCACCTCTTTCGGACATTATGGTTTGCAATACAGATTCTGATACTGAGAGATTACGTGTGTTCCTTTACCTATTTTCAGCATGCAGTTCCAACTATCTGTGTCATCATGGTCCCTTATCTATTCCAAATGCCCTGCCCCACCAGCACTTGTGGCAAGCATCCAACCATGGACCGTTCTTCCTGGCACTTGTCCTTGGGTATTAGTCTCATACTATGGTTTGTTTTTTATACCACAAATGAGAGCAGTCATTCTCTCCTGACTCATTTCACTCAGCATGATACTCTCCATGCCCATTCATTTAGAAGTGAATTACATGACTTTATTTTTCCCAATAGCTGCATAGCATTTCATTGTGTAAATGTACCATAGTTGGAAATTCTCACAGAATATTTGAGGAAAACTTCTTGTCATTCTTTTACCATAGTATTAACTTTGGAATATACTTTTCGGTTACATAATGCAAAGATTGGTTTTTGTTTTGCATATAAATGTCTAAAAGAAGCCAAATAACATAATGAATAACCTCATGCCTTAAATAACTTCTGGGTTTGATGGACATAGGAGACTGCCAGGGGCAGCAGCCCCCGCCACGCACATTGTACACAGCCTGACCTTCCCGGGCTCCCTGCCACCTTCTGCCCTTCTCAGCACACCAGTGGCAGGAGTATGTACCTTCCAGGTTCCATTCCAGCAGTAGAACTCATTAAGATAGTAACCTCTGATGACATTCACTCATACTGATTGTTTACTATATAGATTTTTTATAGTTTCTGAAAGATAAAATTATATCCCCAGCCTAATATTTGGTTACCTAGTAAAACTTTACCAGCTACAACTTTTCAGTACATCTCTCACTTTTGAAGTATAATCCAATACTTTCTCTAAGAGAGTGATAGTTTTCAATCACTGGTCTGCGGGCAGGTCTGCAGAAATTTCCTTCCAATCTGTGAAAAAGTTATCACCACTTAACACTGTAATTTTTCAGCTGACAGCTCTTGGATCTGTTCAGGGTTGCAGATGGAAAAAGGTTGAAAACCATTGCCCTAGAAGCAGCTTAAAGTTTTTCCACTCCCAACCCCTTTCTGTGTAAGAATCCAAGCAGCAAGGGCATATGGTGTCAAAAACACCTCAACTGCATTATGCACTTGATTTTGATTTTGAATTAATTTTTGGTTGTTGCACATTCAGAAACTTTGTTGCAAGTTCTTATGACCCCCAAATTCAGTTATTCCACCCATATGCAGTGGTGACCTACAGTCTAAAAAGCTAGACTCTGGAGCACTGGTCATAAAATATAGTCCCAAATGCTGCATTACAGGGGCAGCAGAATTTCTGGGAACATGTTGGAAATACAAACTTTGTTCTACTATCAACTACCACCAACCTAATTTCAGGCTACTGTATCTGAAACTTTGGACCCAGGGAACTTGTTCAAAAGATCTCCATTGTTAGTGATGCAGTATTTAAGAGATTGGCAGTGTCTTGTGAGGTACAAGATGTGCATATCAATTGATCCAAAAATGTTAATCCTATGGCTGTATCCTACAAATTTTTTCACAGATTGATTAACAAGATTCATATTAAAGAGCATTGAATCATTCAACAAGACAGAGTAGGGGCTAGAGAGTTAAGTATACCAGGTAAGAATACCAGGTAAGTCACTTGCTTTGCATGTGCCAACCCAGATTCCATCTCCGGCATCCCCTATGGTTCCATGAGCACCACCAGAAAGTGGCTCCTGAGTTCAGAGGCAGGAGCAAGCCCTGAGCGTCACCAGATATGACACAAAAGAGTAAATTGTTGGCATAACTGAAAATATAGTGGCAAAAATTTTTAAAAACAAGTATGAGCATATCTTAATAATAATGTGAAAAAATAAAGCACAAAAACAATGATTAATTCTGAGGAGACAAAATGTATGTAAACACATGGATTCATTTGCGCATACAGTATTTTATTTCATTTGGCATGCTTGATACATTTCATCATTTTTTCCTTATGATCATATCTAAAACCTGAGATGAGAAAACATCAAGGCACTCGATACCAGCCCAAACCCTTTTTGCTTCGGGAAATAGAAAATTTCAAGGAGGTAAGGGATATGGTAGAGGTGTCTGAGAGAAGTGTCAACCACTCAAAAGCAGAGTGATCAGACTGAAAGCCAACAAAAAAATGAAACAGTGTTGGAAGTATGTCCTTTCTCCCCCTGCCCACAAAGTTGTAATATTGGATATATAACTGAAACCCACAAAATGAAAATTTTTTCCATACTTACAGTATTTTATTACAAAATGTATTACCACTGGACCAGTCTGTGTCTAAAGCACCATATCTTTCTCTACCACTGTTCCTCAAATGTGCCCATCTTTATCAGTGTAGTAATATCTCAAGAACAACGGGATTCACTTACCTCCAGGATACAATCTGGAAGAATAATACGTGTAGGCTTTGAAAGACAAAAAAATTACTAAATTAAAACTTCAGTTGGGTGAATACTCCTGATCCTACTTTAATAACAAGAAGTGAAAGATCTGAAATTCCACAGAGATTAGAATCTTATCAGAATATTGTTTGCCATAACAATAAAATTCACTTTGAACTTAATAGCAATAACAGTTTTCAAAGAGCTTAAGAACATAGCTGAATTATGTATTAGATGTATTAAATTTGCTTATAGTAAAGTCTTTGGAAATGTCACACAAAAGTGTTTGGGCTATATGAATTTCAAAAAAAATTAGTTCAAAGACAATGAAAAGATCGGGAAATTTGCCTTTATATATCATTATGATTTTATTTGGATCTCTGTTTCTTTGCCGTGCCTGGGGATGTTATCTATCCTGGCACAGTTAAGTCTGTTAGCATTTTCGTTCATTGTCTGACACAGAAGGCTTTTCTTTAGAGGCAGCAAAGGGAAGAGCAGCTCAATTTTTTAATTTTCTGAGAAGTAAGTACTCTTTTCTGTTAGATCTTCTCTAATGGTTTAATGTGAAAATGCAAAGTGTCTTAGATCCTCAGCTCTCTGTATGTGCTGAGGCCACACAGTAATGCATCTGCTGCAGCTAAAAATGGAGACACCATAGAACAAGGTCATTGAAAAGTGTGAGGAGATGAGTGGTTTGCTGCTGTTGTTTTTAGAACCAGTTCAATAAGCTGTGGTGTCCTTATCAAACTGTCACTACCAAGTTTCTTGATAGGATCTGACGTGTGAGGTACATAAACCTGTTCTGTTGTATCAGTGTGGCCTGTATGGACAAGGTTAGATAAATGCAGAATATTGCCCAAACATGCTGTTTATCTTGGTGATAACAAGAAAGAAAATGGAGGTGTGAAGTGAGTTACCATTGAGGGTTGTATCAGTATAAGCAATTTGTATGTACGTGGTGTAGAGAAGTTAAGAGGGGTTACATTCTTTAACACTGTCATTCACAAAAAAAATGGGGGTGGGGGTCTGTTTCCATATGGTATTGACTCTGTTCCAGTGACTATAGAGTTTATCAGGTGCTACCACTTCTGCTTACTAGAAAGCAGAAAGTTTCCTGCCCCATGGATGTTTTATCACCTTTCTTCTTTTAGCTCTTTATGAAGAGAAGTAAAACAGGAGCCATAGTTTAGGGGGGAACCCTTTTAAATAATGGTGTGATGTAATTTTAATTCAGGATGAAAAATGAAATACCAAATCTTCCTAGGATGGGCATTAGAAAGCCCAGGCTTATAGAAATAATACTCATTAATTCCCCCAAAGTATCATTGGCCAACCCATATACTAGTATTTTTGTCAAAAATCTCAAGCTTCATAAAATGAGGAAGGACGGGAGTAAGGAGGGAGAGAGGGAGGGAACGAATGAGGGAGGGATGGAGGGAGGAAGGAAGGAAGGAAGGAAGGAAGGAAGGAAGGAAGGAAGGAAGGAAGGGAGGGAGGGAGAGAAGGAGCATTTGCAGATTGGTTATTTCTCCCATTCTGTGCTCTTTCACTAGCTAACTAGAAAAGAACTCGCAAAAAAAATTTTTTTATGCTTTTTGGGTCACACCTGGCAATGCATAGGGGTTACTCCTGGCTCTGCACTCAGGAATTACTCCTGGCAGTGCTTGGAGGACCATATGGGATGCTGGGAATCGAACCTGGGTCGGCTGATTGCAAGGTAAACATCTTACCCTCTGTGCTATGTTTTTAGCCCCGTGCAAAAGCTTTTAAGTGAAGCAAAATAGTATTTCTTGAAAAAATTTACTTAGGCCTGAGGGAAGAAGAAATGCATGCTCAAGAGTGAACATGGGCTTCTCCAGGTGGAAAAAAAATGAGAGACAACGAGATAAGCCAGCAATATACACATTCAAGGGAGAACACAGGTTTCAAGTGAAAGCTCACCAATGTTATTAACCTGCAAAGATCACAGTCATGCACAACTTTATGTGCTATTTCACATGGTTGGGTTGCATTCTATGTTCTAGCAACCATATGTTTTTATGACTAGTTTGATCTTTAAACTTTTTGTGGTGGAGTTTTGCAAGGTCCCTTGGCTCACATTTATTTTCCCCACTTACATATTGTTTCTTTGCTTGAACTTACTATTTATTTTTCAATTTTACCATGGTACCAGCAATATTGTTTTTAGCAGCTTTTCCTTTTTTTTTTTTTGCCTCAGTCAAATGACCAATTCAAGACGCAACCATTCTGTGTTCATTGCTACACTGTTCACAATAGCCAAAATATGGAAAAAACCCGAGTGCCCAAGAACAGATAACTGTTTAAAGAAACTTTGGTACATCTACACAATGGAATACTATGAAGATGAAGTCATGAAATTTACATACAAGTGGTACTACATGGAAAGTATGCTAAGTGAAATGATTCAGAAAGAGAGGGACAGACATAGAAAGATAGCATTCATCTGGGGAATATAAAGTAACAAAATAAGAGACTAACACCCAAGAATAGTTGAGATAAGTTCCAGGAGGTTCACTCCATGGCTTGGAGGCCAGCCGCTAATGCTAGAAAAGGCAGCTCAGATAGAGAAGGGGCACCAAGTAAAAGGTGTTCGGAGGATCCTCCCAGATGGGAGATGCATGCTGAAAGTAGACGATAGACCGAACATGACTGCCACTCAATGCCTCTTTTGCAAACCACAGCACCCAAAAGGAGAGAAGGAATAAAAAGGAATGCCCTGCCACAGAGGCGGGTGGGGGAGGATGAGGGGGATTGGGGGATGGGAGGGATACTGGGATCATTGGTGGTGGAGAATGGGCAGTAGTGAAGGGATGGGTACTAGATCATTGTATAACTGAAACCCAAGCACAAACATTTGTAAGTCTACAACTGTACCTCATGGTGTTTCACTAATAAAAATTTTTTTAAAAAATTATTTAAAAAAAATAAAAAGAAAGAACCAAATCTCACCCGTTGGGGGGGGGAAAAGGAATGGAAATAAAATCTCAGTTCTTTAAATTATCCCCTATAAGTAATAATGTACAAATGTACAAGTATATTATTTGGTGTTTTTTGAAAAGGTAGTATATGAAGGTAGGAGTGGAGAACCCTACCTGGAGAAAAGAGAAGACTAACTTCTAGATGAAATAGCAATAGAAGTCTGGTCTTTCTCTTCCATGTATGTTGCGAAATACCCCTTTAAGGTTAGATCATGATATCAATACAAGTTTCTTAATCAGCAAAGATACCTGAAGGCATCGTGGCACTGTTTAAAAAGATGTTCTTTGGTCTGTAAGCAAAAAAAAAAAAAAAAAAAAAAGTCCTCATTTCCGTGATGAAAATAATAATATTGCTGCTCAAATTCCCCGCACTTTAAAAAAACAATTAGGATATTTTTGGAGCAAAAAACCCCCTTCATTTCTTTACTTCAATAGGTTTAGGATTTTTATAATATAAAATGTTCTAAAAACTATAAATGTCTAAAGTACCTATTTTGTGGTTCTCAGGAGTTATGAGTAAATTTAGAATTTGCAATTTTCCTTTCGTGGGGGTAAATGTTTATAAGCTGTTATTTGCAATTTTTGAGAATTTAGTGCAAGACTAATGTGATTATATTTTTGTTTGTTTCAGTTATACTATGCTACTTTGTTGGTGTGAGTGAATGAAATGATTAAAAATGGGTATTATCTCCCAAGCAACAAAAGAATTCAAAAGTTATTTTTAATTTAGAAAAGTTTTACATATTTTGTTAGTTCTAGCTTCCTTACAGAATGAAGTTTCATAGTGTCCCTGATGTGGATTTCATATCTCATTGACCATAACAGGTCCAAAATGCAAGTCTCACCTGTGTTTCCTAGCTCTGTCTCCACTGGACCTTTGTCTTCATGTTCCCCCGTATCTGTTACTCATCTTTCCCATCTTTCCTATTGCTCAGGCCAAATAGTTTAGATTCCTGTTGTATGTGCTTTCTTCACAAATCTGTGGTAACCACTTGCTTCAAATTGCAACCCCCACCCTCCACCCCACAATCAGTCCCAATCTGCCTCTCTGGTTAGAGTGAAGAACACCCTAATCTCATGCGATCTTAAGCTCTTTACCTTATTACTTGCCTTCCTTAGGTTAATTATTTACTGTTTATCATCCAGGTCCCATCCCAGAAAGTCCTCAATACCCTTCTGAAGGTAAGGTATTTTGTCAGTTTTGTTTACTATAGTTCCAGTGTGTGGCACTGTGCCTGACAAGTAGTATCACTGTATCACTATCGTCCCGTTGTTCGTCGATTTACTCAAGCAGGCAACAGTAACATCTCTATTCGTCCCAGCCCTGAGATTTTAGCAGCCTTTCCTTACTCATCTTTCCCAGTGATTGGAGGCTCTTTCAGGGTCAGGGAAATGAGACCTGTTATAGTTACTGGTTTGGGCATATCAAACACGCCACATGGAGCTTGCCATGCTCTGCCCATTCAGGTCGAATACTCTCGGTAGCTTGCCGGGCTCTCTGAGATTATATATATACACACACACACACACACACACACACACACACACACACACACACATATATATATATACACACATATATATATAATGTATGTGGTAATTATAGAAAATGTGTAGGAAATGTCTTATGATGTGTTGCGCGGCTGCAGCCTGGAGTGTGGCAGTGGTTGGGTAGTGGAGGTTGGCTGCTGTGGGTGGGTCCCTTGGTGCAGGGAGAGCTCTTGCCTGTCCCCCGCCCTGGGGCTCCCCAAGTGAAAACAGCCTGACAAGTAGTAGTAGCACTGACCTCCTATTGTTCATCAATTTGCTTGAGTGGGCCCAGTAACTTCTCCATTGTGAGACTTGTTGTTACTCTGTTTGGCACATTGAATACTTCACAGGGAGCTTGCCAGGCTTTGCGGTCCAGGCGAGATACTCTCAGTAGCTTGTCGGGCTCTCCAAGAGAGGTGGAGGAATTGAACCCAGGTCAGCCGGGTGTGCCCCATGCAAGCAAATGCCCTACCACTGTGATATTGCTCCAGCCCATGACAAGTAGGTCTTCAAAAAAGATTTGTTGAATGAATAAATCAAAACATTTTTTAAAATCCTATCAAGGGCTCTTCTGTATTTTGTGATTTAATAGTGCCATCATTTCTTAAACTTAGGGTATCTGCACACTAAAAATGAAGGAAGGGGCCCAGAGCTGCAGGTAGGGAACAGCAGGCAGGATGCTTGCTTTGCACATGGTAACCTGGGTTGGATCCCTGAAGCCCATATGGCCCAATAAGCTCTGCCATGAATGATCCCGGAGGCAGGAATAAACCTAGAGTCCTGAGGATATGCCTCCCCTCAAAAAAAATTTTTTTAAATGAGGAGGGATACTACCACCAAAGGCAACTCTAATGTTTAAATAAGTTTAACTTTTGGAAGACATTACTATATTGTTCTTTTTTTCTCATTTATACAAAAGATCCTTTGGGCATAGGTCCACAGACATCTGGGAATCACTGGGAGAACCGCTGGCCTGGAAGAAAACACATTTCTAACTAGATTGCTTCCTTGAGTAACTCCTCTTTTTTAGAAAGTAGTATTCTAATTTCTGGGACTTGAAGGAACTGAGTGTCAATGTGGAATGTGGAGAAAGTAGAACTAAAAGGCTTCATACCTGTAACTGATTTAGCAGACAAATCATAGAACCTCTTTTGATCTGTTTTCTATTCACTCATGGGAAATAGCTGCCTTGTGCAACTATCAGAGTAAAAAAGAATGGATCAGAACTGACATGTAATTGATATTTACTTTATGCCAAACACTCCAAGCATTTTATCTGTATTATCTCTTACAAGTAACTCTCTGAAGTAGGCTACATTTTCTGCATTTTACAAATGAGAAGGAAAAGATTGAAGCTTACTAAAGTTAACTAATTTGTCCAGGTGATAGAGGAGCTAGGATTCAACGCAGACCGACTTCCAGAATGTCTATCCTTAGTTCCACTGTACAAGCCAGATTGTTTTATGATGCATTGTACATTTTCCTGGTAGTTTGAAATATAGTGGAGTGCAGAATGAGGACAACACCCCCAGATAGAAATGTAGCGCTGTGATTTCGGTTGAATAAAATTACATACATATAGATATAGATAAATGCATTCATATATCAACTAAATGAATATTAGAGCTGAAGAAAGAGATTAAGTTTAGTCAGATTAATCCAGAACTGCTTCCTGGCAGAGGAAATTTTGGTCATAATTTGGAATGAAGGGAGAACATGGCATCAAGGATACAGGTCATGTTCCAGGTGGAGAAAAACGTCTGCACAAGCCCTTAAGACAAATGTCAGGGATAGCAACATGTCTACATGGTGCCAAAACATCTGGTCAGAGCAATTTTTAAAAAAAAAAAAAATCCTCCATCAATGCAGTGAATTTCTTCAGTCAATCCAGATGTTTGGCGTCTTGTAGACAAAACATCCAGATGATTAACTGAAGATTTGACAGAGTTGACTGGATTAACCAGATGTTGTAGCATTGTATAGACATGGTGTCAGGACATTTGCTTGGCTAGAGTGACGTCCAGCTGTAAAGGAGATAATGGCCTGGGCAATGAGAGGCGGCTTTGGAGCAGAGAACCTGAGCTGGATTTGATGCTTTTGGGAGCTGCTGGAGGAGAAGAACAATGCTAGAAGAGAATTCTAACAACTGTATTAAGTGGGGAAGATGGAGAGAGGAAAAGTTGTAGACAGGAAAGAGGATGCTGGAGAGTGCAGGTGTGTGTGAGGTAATCAGAGCCCAGACCAGAAACAGGCTTGGGAAAACAGCAGGAAGGAGCGGATCTGAAAGACATTACAGTGAAAGACAGGAAGTCATGATGGACCAGATAGGGAGGGGAACCACACATCACCCAAGGCTGGAAGTGTGGAGGGAGGCCTGGGAAAACAGCTGCCGTCAGCCTCCCCACAGTAGTAAACCAACGGGGAATCCCCTGGAGACCCCGCCCTCAACCTCCCATCCAGAGGCCACAGGCAGAGGGAAGTTGGAGACCACAAAGTTGGAGACCACAGCTTTCCTACAAGGTTCCCCTCTCATTTTAGAGCCACACCAATTGACTTCCCTTCAAGTCTAATTTCAAGAAAAGATCAAGAACATTAGATTCAGGCTGTCCTATCTAAGACAATATTTTAATGATATTTGAGTTTATGTGGCATAGAATAGAAACTCAGTTGGACATAAGTATGAATAACTCAGATAAAATTAGATTTAAAATGATTACACTGTACATGTATTACTTCATAAATTCACATTATATAATCTGTCAACAGGCAAAACAATTGCCAAATCCAAAAATTTATATATATTTAAATTCTTAAATCTAACATAAAAATATTCAGTTCTTGGTTTAGGTACTTTGCAGGACTTTTTTTAAATTCCAACCATATTATTTGATAAGCATCAAGTTTATTTTTATAGTTACAAATTCCAATTTATTAGGATTTAAACTATGATTGTTGTATGATAATGTGCTCCTGTTTATAGGTAAATATTCTAAATATCCATGCAATTCATGGTTTTGCAAATACACAGTGCCAAATATTTTCCACCCCAGGCTTATCAACCCACACAATTAGTTGCATGACCTTTATAAATGCATCCCAGTTTTCTCAAACAGCTTTCTTGTTCAAAATTCAACAAAATTTGCCTTAATTTTCCAAGGCAAAATTCTCTTTCCTTTTGATCTCTTCCCACCAACACCTGTGAGATTATAAATGTATTAATGTGAGACCATAAGCGTATTTATGTGTTTCAAAATCACCCTGATGGTGGGGATAAGAAAATATTAAAATCAGTGTCCCGAACAAAACAAGGGAATAGATAAAAATCAATTGATAACAAACTCCGGGTACTGGAGTACAAAGTGAGATCACCAGAATTGGTCGGGGAAGTGGGCAGATCAGATAAAACACAAGGGCAGTTCTGGGAGTTGGGAGTCGGGGGCATCGTAGGCACTCTGGTGGTGGTGCTGAGAAGAGGTAATTGGGTATACCAAGATCATAAAAATCCACACCATTGCCTTAACTGTAATGAATTAAATTAAAAATAAATAAAGTGGGGCTGGAGCAGTAGCACAGCGGGTAGGGCGTTTGCCTTGCACGCGGCCAACCCGGGTTCAATTCCCAGCATCCCATATGGTCCCCTGAGCACTGCCAGGGGTGATTTCTGAGTGCAGAGCCAGGAGTAACCTCTGTGCATCGCTGGGTGTGACCCAAAAAGCAATAAATAAATAAATAAATAAATAAATAAATAAAGTGGGGTTGGAGCAATAGCAGAGCAGGTAGAGCATTTGTCTTGCACACAGCCAACCTGGGTTTGATTTCTAGCATCCCATATGATCCCCTGACCACCCCCAGGAGTAATTCCTGAGTGCAGAGCCAGGAGTAACCCCTGTGCCTCGCCAGGTGTGACCCCCCCAAAAAATTAAAATAAATAAAGTTAATACTATTTTAAATCTTTATCCCTCGATTTTTAAAAAATATTGAAGAAAAACTTGATTTTAATAAGGTAAAGGTAAAGGTAAAGGCCCTCCCGTTGATCGTCGATTTGCTCGAGCGGGCCCAGTAACGTCTCCATTGGAGACTTTGTTGTTACTGTGTCTGGCATATCGAATACTCTCGGTAGCTTGCCAGGCTCTCTGAGAGGGGCGGAGGAATCGAACTCGGGTCGGCCATGTTGGCCGCTTATAAGGCGAACGCCCTACCCGCTGTGCTATCGCTCCAGCCCCACTTTATTAAAAAATATTAGTTTCCCAGGCAGAAAGACATGACATGACTGCAGACAAGTACACTGATCTGTAATGGGACTCCAAGGATCTGTTGTTTTATTTTTTAATCAAGTGATTCTAGTTTTTATTACTGTTTTCTGTGAATCATATTTAGATGTTGTCTTAAAAAGATTAGAGGATAAAATATACTTATTGGATACATGAGTCTAAAATGGTAAGACTGATTTTATTGTTTTCTTACCTACAGATCATATTCTTCATTAATTCTTATGAAGAATTTCCTAGGTAAACTTACTGTGTTCTTTGTTATACAGAACTTTTCACAGATGTTGCATGAAGTACACTTTGGCAATCAACCTGGGAAGCCCCAAAGAAAATTAAGACAGGTTGCCTGTCCTCAATTCACAGCACCTCCCACCACAGTCCTTCCTGGACAGTGTTTACATGATTGGGAAATATAATTAATGATCTTGGTGAGCTTTCTGGTGCTCCAAGGCTAAGTGAGTCACCTACTTATCTAATAGGGGGGAAATTTTTAAATACCAGTTGGTTTCACAGAAACAGTGGGTGATTTATCCAGGTGTTCAAACATAACCTTCCCACAGCCATCATTTTCTAAGAAATACCCCAAAGATAGTTGATAGCAAACTAGTTATTCAAAAAATTATCAGGGAAATGTCTGTCCTCATCACACCATCAAGATTACAGTGTTTGTTCTTTTCATATAGTCTCAGGCACCTCTTTTTTTTTGGGGGGGGGCAGCAATAATTGTATCTACAAGAAAGATGAATGAATTTTTTGTTGTTATAATATGCTTTAACTCATTCTCTTAAACTTTCCCGAAATATATAGAAAAGACAAGAAACTGAATAATTTTATTAGCAGCCCTTCCTTACTTAAGGTGTCACAATAGAAATTCAAATTTACTTTTTTTATGAGATCATTGTGAGATACACAATCACAAAGTTGTTCATGATCGGATTTCAGTTATACAATGTTCTCAGAGCCACAACTTCACCAGTTTATGTTTCCCACCACCTCAAAATTTACTCTTATTGTGCTTTCAATATTGCTTTTGAAACACATCAAGGATTTCATATGTGAATCAAGTTGGTTTGACTTTAGCAGTAACATTTTCTAAGGAATTAGTCTCTTGCCGTTTTCAAATATTTGAAACTACTAGAATTGCTCTCACATCCTAGTGAGAGGGAATTGGGACAAGATAGGAATGAAAAAATAAACCAATTTAGTTATTTTCAGAACATTCAAATTACTAGCTTTCAAGATACAAGTTATAATACAGAACTATTCATTCCCAATCATTTCTTTCTTATTCCCCCACATAAAAATACTAATCTTTAATGCTTCCATTTTAACCATAATATTGACAAGGGTAAGGGTGAAAAAACAGATTCTTGTTTAGAGTATTGCACTGATCCTACTTGGTATGGCTTTTGAGTACTGTATCTACACATGCATTCAGGGTCCTTGCTAATAAGTATAGTACCTTTATGTCCATTAAAAAATGGTACCCATTCCCCAACACACTTTTGTCAGAAAATTTTAAGTACACTAATTTCTTTAAACAAGGCATTTTAAAGCATCTTCATAAAAAAATTGAAACGTTTTTGTCACAACAATCAAATGGATGGCTTTGATGTTAATCACGTCCTCTTAGATTAGGGTTCCTTGTGCGATGCTCAGTAAATGGCACAGCTGGACATGACAACTTCCTTTGTCCCCTTTGCTGTCAACCTCCTTTATTTGCTAGCAGGCAGATCATTTCTTAGGGTTCCTTTAAAACTCTATAAAACTGTACCCTCAAAGATCATTCAAGATATTCTTTCCACCAAACCCAAATCTACCTTCTTAGAATTCTCTTCTACTGCTCTCAAACCAGATTCTTTTTCTGCTTTTGCTTTAACAGTTCTCCCTTTCCTCTCGTTTGTGGGATCAGTTCTTAAACTCCTTCTGAAAAATTCAGTGAGATCTCCCAGAGATCAAGCCAACATAGGGGCCAAAGCATTTAGCGTTGACTTTTCCATGCCACTTAGTTTGTGCCACATCACAGTTTCCCCCAGAAAACAGTCCAGTCAGATTCATATCTTCCTGTAAAACTTGCAGCATGGACCTACAGATTTAGTAATAAAACCTGTTACTTGATATAAAAAAAAAAGCTCCATCTCACTTACAGAGACCATTGCTTATTTGTTGAAAAGTACTGGAAATTTTAGGGCTGGAGCGATAGCACAGCGGGTTGGGTGTTTGCCTTGCACACAGCCAACCTGAGTTCTATTCCTCTGTCCCTCTCAGAGAACCCGGCAAGCTACGGAGAGTATCTCGCCTGCACGGCAGAGCCTGGCAAGCTCCCTGTGGTGTATTCGATATGCCAAAACCAGTAATAACAAGTCTCACAATGGAGACGTTACTGGTGCCCACTTGAGCAAATTGATGAACAATGGGACGACCGTGCTACAGTGCAGTGCTACTGGAAATTCAGATTCTAATCAGAGAACTTTTGCTACTGTGTCTACAGCCCTGTGTCTCTATCCCTGCCTTCTACAGCATTCCAGAGCAGATGGTTCTTTACCAAGACTACAAGTCAGTGGTCACTCAGCAAAATTTAGAAACAACAACAACAAATTTTTCCCAGCCCTATGAGATACGTGAGTAATTAGTCTCTCCATAGACTGTCAGTAATCCTAGATTTAAGAAGGAAATCTTTGTGACCTTCTAGACTAGGGGATGGCTGTGTTTCTAGGTGACATTCTGATACAGTTCTTGTCCAGCTTCTGATTACTGGAATAAAGCCCTCCCTCTGTACTAACAAGTATCAATAACCTCCTAGAATAGTACCTCTCTGTGTATCTCTCTGTGTATCTCTCTGTGTATCTCTCTGTCTCTCTGTCTCTGTCTCTCTCTCTCTCTCTCTCTCTCTCTCTCTCTCTCTCCACATACACACACACACACACACACACACACACACACACACACACGAAGCATTCATTTCAAAATTGTGGTACACAGAGGTCATCCAGCATCTGAATGCCATTTTTCTTTTGTTTTTCTTTTTTTCTTTATTTTCCTACAAGTACCCATTTTTCTAATCATTTTAATAAGTTGGAATTTGAAGTAAACATTGACCTAAAAATATTAAAGTACCTACAAGAACCAAAACATTCTTCCCTTTCTCAAAATCAACATGAAAGGGACCAAGTTTGACCTTTCATAGCCACCTCAAAGTACTGTAAGGCTAGACGATAACTCCATTGGCCTGACATAAATCTGCTTAAACCTTAAGGGAAACCACATCCAAGGTATCACTTAGATGTTTCAGAATTTGTTGGAATGGGATCAATGGAAAACCAGATTTTCATACCCTGGTTTACTTACCTGCAGTACCTCTCTAAGACAGATTTTGCAGAGGCCACCATGTCATCTTGCAGAGTGAACATTCACTTGTTTACTTTTCCAGCCAACAGTTTGGATGAAGTTAGCAGGCAGTGGAGTCATTTGGTAATGTCCTACCCACTGCCAAGATGGATTAATGCTGGGACATCTTACAACTGGTGAGTAATAAGTAGTGCTTACAGACCCTACAAGATCCCCAAGGTGTGATTATTTTCATATGTAGATTTCTATCATCAACCTCCAAAGAGTACTTTGTCATTTTCTTCACTGTTCTCTCACTGGACACTCATGTCCCTGGTACAAGGGTGACTTGGTTTCCAGGTCATCATCAATATCATTTGTAAACCAAATTGGTGAGTGCTTTGGAGACTGCTAAAAAAGTAAGGGCTATACCAATAAAAATTACACTGATTTCCTTTGAAATATTTCTGGGAAAGTATGAATAATTATTTATTAAAATAAGATTTAGAACCTAATCATCCCCCAGGTCTGCTGACTTAGTTTTATATGCCTCTGTCTTCTCCTCAAGTCAATATTAAAATGTTATGAACCTACTAAGTTCTCAAACTACAAATCATCAAATTGAAACCACCACTCTAAATATGTAAAATGAGTTTTCAAATTAATTGCTCTTTGCATTTTTTCGAATTGACGGTTATTTCTTCTCTCAACTCCACCCCAACTTGTCTTGACTCCATTCTAGGTCTAGAACTCACTGGCCTGTGCCATGGAGATTTTGACATCAATGTGCTTTCACTCTAGAGTCAAACATTTCAAGGTCTGTCTCTGCTACCAACTAGCTAGAAATCCTTAGATGATTTTACCTAAACTTTCTCAGTTTTGCTTTCCTCATCTGTAAACTGGATAGAGTTTATCTCAAATGAATCTCATAAAAATTAAATTGATTTACACTAGTAAAGTGTCCAACACTGTGCTAAAGAAAACACTAATCACACTATGACAGTTTTAATAATACTTATCACTGATATTACTATTTCTTTGTTCAGTCAAAGCTTACCTAGCTTAGAATCCTTTTCTGACAAGCTCCTCTCGACTTTAACCTAGTCAGGTGGGTCGATTCTGCAGTTCTTAATCACAAGGTTCTGGGTCATACCCAGGAGTGGGTTTGGAGAACTAGATTTGGAGAACTGAGCCCAATGTATATCCAGAGCCCCCTAAAATCAGATTAGCCGTGCCACCCCTAGATGTTCTGTGGTGCCAAGGCTGAGTGCTGCCCCTGATTGCCTTAATCTAGGGCATAACCCAGGGACAACTGCCTCAGCTGATGTCAAAATCACCCAAGAACTTTGGGAAACTCAGATGTTTGTCCTGTTCCCCACCCTGGAAAAGTCTATTTCCCCATTTCCTGGCTAATTCTGATGACAACCCCACTTTAAGAAACTGATTTTAGCAGCTACCATCTGTCACTTTTTTGTCGTGGAACTGGGTCATTTTTTCCTGAGCTATAGAAACCTGCTGCTGTTTTTCCTTACACCAGAGCTGTTGACTCTTAGTTACCACAAGCTCCAGAGAGGTCACAGGGACTCAAGCTGCTGATTATAGCTTAGGAACCCTCCTCCCTACTCCCTTGGGCCCAAAAGGCAGAAAAGGCCATATTTGAGCCAAAGAAATATAATCAAGAGAGCACGGAGGTTGTAGAATCAGTAGCAGCGACTGTGGAACAATGGATGTGAGTTCAAAAGATTTAAAGGCCTGAGACTCCAACCGTGATCAAAAGCAGATAAAAGACCCCTTTCCCTGCCAAGGCACCCTAACGCGATGCAGGCCTGAGTGTGCCGGTAAAGTTCATAAAGCAACCCCAGCGAGACCTTTGTTTGGTAAGAGGGAATAAAAAAGAAAGAAAGGAGTAAGAACTGGCAAGCCTTAATGTGATTAAAACAGATCAGCGGGACAATTCATATCTGTAGGGCTCTTTGCAGGATGCCAGCTCTACTTACCTGGCCTGAGATCTGCCTCCGACTTCATAGCTCTCCACATTCTCGGTTCTTCCCTACACCCTGCCCACAGGACCTCTGTGTTCACAGCTTCATGTTTGTGGGTTAATCCAAAAAGCCAGAATCAGGTGCTGGGGCACTTCAGAGATCACTGAGTGAAGCTAGTCTAAGATACAAGTCTGCGGTGTAAGGACCCTCTGAGGAGGTGAGACAGGCTGACCCTCACTCCATCTGTTCCTGGCCATTCTTTCTGGCAACTCATCTGAGCACGGCCCAGTAGCTTCTCTCTTAACAGGCTCAAGTCTTCCTCCTGCTTGACTAGCTTAAATCTTGCCCTCACCCACATTCCTCGGACACTTAGCAAAGTCATTCAGAAAACGGGTCTGTTTGGGGAGACACTACCAGGAAACCTTTTCTACCCTTTCAGCCTCCCTCCCGAATCTTTACCCATTCACCCCAGAGTTCCTCGCTGGTGGTTCTAGGGGGAGGACTTTCTCGGAGCAACATCGGCCGCATGCAAGGTTCCTCAACTAGCAGAAGGCCTCCTCGGGACTGGCAGCCCCTTGGGTGCCGCCGCTGGTTGCCCTTTCTGTCCCTCCTGTGGTTCTTGCAAAGACCGTGGGAGCACTGAGCTCCAGCAGCTGACAGAGCGCATCCTAGCAAATCCCCAGAGCCACAGATTGCAATGTGCTCGCGAAGAGGTGAAATGGCAAAAAATTAAATAAGCACTGTAGCACTGTCCTCCTGTTTGTTCATCAATTTGTTCGAGCGGGCCCAGTAATGTCTCCATTGTGAGACTTGTTATTACTGTTTTTGGCATATCAAATATGCCAAGGGGAGCTTTCCAGGCTCTGCCGTGCCGGCCGAGATACTCTCGGTAGCTTGCCGGGCTCTCGGAGAGGGGTGGAGGAATTGAACTTCAGTCGGCCTGGTGGGGCTGCGTGCAAGCCAAACGCCCTACCCACTGTGCTATAGCTCCAGCCCAAATAAATAAATAAATAAATAGAATAAGATCACGAATCATAAGCGACTAAAATACAGATCTCATTAAACAGAGGTTGTAAAACTGTGTGCTTTAAAAATCAAAGCAGGTTCTTGGCCCTTCTCTCCAGTGTCTTCCAGGTAGGGGCCAGGTTCTAAAGGACCCTTTTTGGTTCTGGTACTGGAACACATCTCATTCAAGCAGTTCTCTGGCCACCACGGTGATGGGCATGTTTAGGAGCCGGCTCCCTCAGCGTAGACACCCGCGGGACACTGCAAAGCCCACTGGGTGATGGCGAGCAGGTGGCCGGGCAGTCCGGGATCGGCCCGCAGGCTCCTGCCCATTCGCTGCGTCTGCAGGACGTGGAGGGGCAACTGTGGTGATGCTCTCTGGGCCATCCTATGTCTCACCTGTAGGGCATTCATTTCAGGTATTCATCCTGATATGATCAATCAAAGCTTTCTGTGTTTCCTGGGAGTGATGTCACTCCTGTTCAGAGAGAGGCTCCTCTCTGAAAGCTTCAGCACAAGTGAGGGGCCACGAGGGAGGAGAGGAAGTTGGCAACTAAAGGAGAAATCTCTCTAGGAAGATTGTGGCAGATGAATTCTAGAATACGGGTATCAGACATTGTGTTTCAGTACTGTTGGTCACAAACTTCAGTGTATCACTGCATCACTGTATCGCTGTCATCCTGTTGTTCGTCGATTTCCTCGAGCAGACACCAGTAAGGTCTCCTTCATCCTAGCCCTGAGATTTTAGAAAGTGCCACCTTCGAGTCTCTTTCAGGGTCAGGAGAATGAGACCCATCATTGTTACTGGGTTTTGGCATATTGAATACGCCACGGGGAGTTTGCCAGACTCTGCCGTGTGGGCAGGATACGTTTGATAGCCTGCCAAGTTCTCCAGAGTAAGAACTAGATAATAAGATGTCATGCAGCTGCAAATGCAGCCACACTCTTCCAAGGGCTGGATTTTATAGTCTCTGGGTCTTGGCCATTGATGGGATTACATGGCGCCAGGAGGCAGTTGGTGGGTATAACACCTACATACTGGAAGATGTGGGATCCAGGTGGAGGAGGCCCAGTCCCAGTCCGGGCAGGCTTGGAGATCTACACCCCGGATCCCGCACACCTGGGTTCCTTCATGCTTGAGGCTCATCTGAACATGTGGAGAGTGTTCTTAAGCATGGCTGTGGCTTGAACCGGAGGTCTTCAGCTGCCAGGGTTCTGCTCAGGGTGGGGAGGGAAGCTCAACCCACCCTCCTCCAAGGGGCCCCAGTGAGGACAGCCAGGTGCTGAGGCAGGATATCATATAGGGGGAAAAAAGGATTTAGTATTTCTTTCACAAAGACTTTTTGTTTGTTTGTTTTTGCTTTTTGGGTCACACCCAGATGCTCAGGGGTTACTCCTGGCTCTGCATTCAGGAATTACTCCGGGCAGTGCTCAGAGCACCATATAGGATGCTGGGAATCGAATCCTGGTCAGCCGTGTGCAAGGCAAACACCCTCCCCGCAGTACTATTGCTCCAGACCCAAGACTTTCTTTTTATAACACCCAGTGTCTCAGAAAAACTCAAGGGAAAGAAGACTAAGGCAGTGTGATCCACTTAGTGCATCTTTTATCTTGTGATGTGGCACTCGGGAAAGCTCCTGCTCCAGCTGTGAGAGACTGTGATGTATGTGTGTGTGAAATCCTTGGTATCTGGGGGCACCAGAGAGATAGCAAAGGGGTAATGTGGTTGCTTTGCATGCAGCCAATTCTGGCACCACATATGGTTTCCAAAATTTACCTCTAGGAGGGATCCCCGAACACAGAGCCAGGAGTGAGTCCTGAAGAGAGTTGGATGTGACCAAAACAGCACAAAACAAAACAAACAAGCAAACAAAAAAAAACCCCAATATCTGGCATATCTGTGATAGTAAGTCCACCAGCATAGGAAACATCTGTAACTCTCCTGCTGTTTGACTTTCCAAGTCTACTTGACTGAAGGTGGAGGGGAGGCAGGGAGAAAAGCTGGTAGTTTGACAATGTCAGGCTCCCAGGGACATTTTTCCAGAAGATCTCATATACTTTTTCACTTGGTTGTTTGTTAGTCTGGTTGCTTGTCTGGTTAGTAAAGGACATACTGCCCTATTGATTGAATAAATTCAAGATACTGTAGGTTCCACAGGGCTTGGGAGTAGTGACTGACGTGTAAGTAGGAACAGCCACCAGATCGTGGCATCTGCCTGGAGACTTGGTTTTGGGCAGCCTTCCCTTTATGAGATAAAGTGTAGCACACACTCTTGTTCTAGCCAAGCAGCCTCACAGTTATCTGTGAGGAAAGCTAGACTGATCAATGGGCAACATTCTCTCAGTTTGAAACATGCCACAAAAGCAGTGAATATGTGTCACTGGCACATACTTGCAAGGTAACTCAATTTTTTGACCCATCTGAGAACTCTAGTGAAGCTGGGACATAATTTCAGAAGGGAAGAGACATGTCTTGGGGATTTCTGTTCCCTCTAAATTCAGAGAGGCCTTTCTCTCTGCCCGCCTTAGTCTTCTACACATGATCCTCTGATTTGTCAATTACTTGCCTTGCCTTTATGGCCTCCACCTAGAAGATTGGACATCATGGTGTCTCACAGGGAACATCTGCTCTAAAAATGAGGAGACTAAGGTGACACTCCAATACTGGCCATGGCCACCAGCATACCACCAATTCCCATATCTTCACATCTTCCCGCTTCCAGTTCCTAGGAAGTCTCACTCCTCCCAGGCCTAGATGATGTTCTCCCTTTCACTCTTCAGCTCACCTAGGATTGTGGGAAAGCAGCCCTGTTCTCATCGTGAGTTGTGAGGTCAGTCCTTCAAGCCTGAGCACTGAAAGGCATTCTCCAAGTCATGACTTTGCCCAGGCACCTGCTGACCCTCTGTTCTGCCTGTTACAAGGTCACCTGCTCTTTGAATTCTTTCCACTCCCCTCCCAGTTATTTGTGATAGCCTCGTAGAAGCTTTAAAAATAACATTTATTGCTCCAGTGGTTTTTATTTATTCCATTTGGCACATTTAATTTTGTTCCACATGTTCCTAAGGGGACAGATACCAAAATGGTTTGTCGTAATTCCTATACTGACTTGACTAATGTCAGACGAGCATTATCCTTCAGCTCAGGGCATACCCAACTACAAGCTAGGCTTTGATGTAGAAACCATATAAACTATAAAGACAATGGGCACTCTTTGACTATTGGAAAAATTACTTCATTGAACTTCCTTTAATCAAGTACTAAATTTTTAATGGATAGATTCAAGTTACTTTGCACAGATATAATAACAGTATAAATGTAGATTACATTATAATCATAAACCATGACACAGTGTCTCATTGTTATAATGAAAATGAAGATAATAAGTTAAAAATGGAAGGTAGTTATTCTGGAAGGAATGTGACAGGAATACTTCTAAGAACAGGAAATATTCTTCTGGAAAATCTGGGTGGTACATGAGTGGGTTCAACTTTGTAAAGATTCGGTGAACTCTTTGTTCATGATCACCTATTTTTCTGTATATGAATCCTACTGCAACAAAAAGTTTACTTATACAATAAATGGAGAGTTTCTGTTGATGTAAGCAGTTAAAACTATGGAGGCAATTGATAGTACATTCAAAAATACTGTTTTACAAATGGTGCTAGGAAAACTGGAGAATCTCAATTTAAAAATAGATAAATAAAATTTGACCCTATCTCACACCATTTATATAATGGCTAATCCAAAATGAATTAAAGACTCAATATTAGACCTGGATCTATAAAATAAATTGAAGAAAACATAGGTAGATCTTAGCCTCAGAGAAGTCTTCAATGAGATGAACTTACTGGCAAAGAAAACAAAAGCATAAATAAACAAATGGGACCACATGAAACAAAAAAAGCTTCTATACTGCAAAAGAAATGATACCTAAAGTAAGAAGACACAGCACCGATTGGGAGAAAGTCCCTGCATATTACACATCCAAGGGCTAATAACAAAGATATCTAAAGCACTCACAAAGCTCAACAACAACAACATCAACAACTTGATATTTCTCGTATGTGGGACATAAAGAAACATAATGGTGGAATAAAAAAATTAAAAATACCCAAGGGCAATGAAAACAAAGAGCATGAGAACATATTCAGTAGGAAACACATCACTTGACAGGGCCGTGGGGGGAAATTAGACGGGGGGGGCAACACCTATGATGGAGGGTAGCGTTCAACCAGGAGAAGAAGGTGGTGCTGAAAGATGGTAAGTGTTACATGTGAAACTCTATTTGCAAGAGTTTACAACTGTAAACCACAGTGAAAAATATATGTATGTATATATACAAAAACACACACATATACATACATATATACACACCCACACACGATAAATCACCTCTCGTAAAAGCATACTGGTGGGTAGGAGGCAAATGGAGCTTGGGGATATTGGTGAAGGAAAGTGGATATTGGTGAAGGGTTCCGTGCTTAAACAATATATACCTGAAACCACATCATGAATAACTTTGTAATTTCACAGTGGCTTAAAAAAAAAAACACAAAACACTAAAAAACAACCACCCCACCTCCACCCCCAGAATTCAAATAACTTTATCAAGAAACAGGAAGGAGGTGTGTGTAATCACAAAATAAATAAATAAAGGCCGTGTGGTCTCTCTCCCACCACTTGAGTTCAGTCGCCGTGAGCCACCTCCCAACCCCGCCTGCAGCTGCTGCCAACAGACACATGAAGGAGGGAACATGGCCGCCAGGCTGGTTGGTCATCAGTTGCCATTTATTCCATTCTCCCCATCTCCCCATGCACCTGTTCCAGCCTCACTAAGCATCCAATTTCAGTCTCACACTGCCCCTCATTTCCATCTCCTCCTGTCCCCCATGCTTGACTCTACATGCTCCATCTCACAGCTTTAGTGTAGCACTCAACCTCCAAGCAACTATGCCTAGGTGAGATAGCATAATCAACATATAATCAACTTATGTAAAGCCCTTCCTTGGGGGGAGGGGGTGGGGGAGGGGGTGGTGGCGGAAGGGATCTCTTCTAAGACAAAAATCTCCTGCTAGGACATTCGCTCAAGGGCATGTTTTTATCTAAGGACATACTTCTCCTTTCCTTAGTCCATAAACAATCATCTTAGATTTACTTACTTAATAATCTTTCTAGTCATTTTGTATGGATACAGTAAGAGATAAATCAGTCTTATAGGGTGGCTCTCCTGGGGACATCTCCTATAGATCCCAGACTACAGTGCTCAGGCCAGATGAACCCTTGGTAACCCTAAGCAGCAACCTTGTCCAGTTGTTTCTCTTTGGATAATGACAGAATTTGTCCATGACTGTGTTCTTAACTTATAGTTAAGTATTGTGGCTCTTTGCCTGGCCCATTTTGATGCTAGGGTAGCTCACGGCTTGCCCTGGGTCAATTCAGTCCCTTCATTGGGACCCTGCTTTGGATGCTAGGAACTAAGAGCAACTCTGAGGCTTTAGTCAGGTAAACAGATACCCAGGAGCGTATATTATTCAGAGTCAGTTAACTCCCAAGTTACAAAGCATAGCATTAACTGTCTTCCTTTGTCTATACAAAAAGGACATTGCTCTGAAGTAAACTATGCGAAGGACATAAGGGAAAGAGAAAAGCAACATTTCACTTACATATACAAATCCAGAGATTTCTGGGGAAATTTGACTTTACAAGTAATAGGTACTGCTTAGGAGAAATAAGTGATTAACCAATTCGGGAAGCAGAGTACAGAGAAGAGGTTAAAGATAAACACAGAGGAATGGGAGTGCTTCAAGAGCACTGTGATGGGTATAACCCAATATACCTAAGCTCCCTGAGGCCAGGGAAAAAGCACAAACCAATTGTATCCTACAGAGGTGAAGAGACTTTTCCTCAAAGAAGACAAAAAGATGGCTACAGGCATATGAAAAGATGATTTTCATTATTTATTATCAGGAAAATCCAAAACAAAATGACAACAAATGTTACCTGATACCACTGAGAATAGTCTGTATCAAAATATCTAGGAATAAAAAGTGCTGATATGGATATGGAGAAAAAAGAACTCTCATTCACTGTTGGTGAGATTGTTCTCTAGAAATAGCCTATTTGGGGAAATGATTTGGAGACTTCTCAAAATCTGTGAATAGAATTTCCATGTTTTCCAGCAATTCCATTCCTGAATATTAATTCTAAGAACACACACACAAAAATTAATTTTAAAGAGCATGGTATTATTTAAAATAATAAAGATCTATAAACAATCTAAGTACCCCCCAACAGTGAGTGGATAAGAAAAACAATCACACACACACACACACACACACACACACACTGGAATACTACTCACCTATGAGACAAGATGAAACTTTGTAGTTTGCTGAAACTTGGTTAGTGTTGGAGGGTGTCATCTAAGTAAAGTGAGTCAGAAAGCAAAAAACAAATACTGGATAACTTCGCTGACATGCAAAATATAAAGAAACTAAGCAAAGCATTAAACAATCCACAATGGAAGCAAATACTGAGACATCAATAGAACTGGAGACTCAGGAGGCTACTGTAGGGAAATGGGGAAAGGAATCAAGAGACTCTGGCAAACGGATCTTGACACTCTGGTGGAGGAATTAGTGCAGCAGCAATGAAAACATAAAATAATTTCAAATCTATTATAAACTATGATACCTCAGTTAAAACCAATTTGAAAAGATGGGGAGAAAAAGACTGTTATAGGGTTTACTTGTTAGTCACTGACAAGTAAGTACATAAAGAAATAATTGACAAGACTTTCTATGTATTATAGAATGAGTAAGTTGGAGTATAGCTTCATGGAGTTTATAGTTACAAGTCAGCTACAGTATGTTAAAGGTGTTCATTGTGGGTCAGGGTATGTGGTTCAGGGGTGGAGCACCTGCCTTGCAAGTTTGAGGCCATGAGTTCAATCCCTGGTACTGTCCCACACAACAAATGGAAGACAAGCAAAATGTTCATTGTTTTGTCAGACTGAAGATTTAGGAGCATGAGCAGTTGTGTGAGTTCAAAAAAATGTGGGTATGCAGGATGCAAGCATTTGGTGGCCAAGAACCTTTCCCCTGGCCAATCCACTGCAAAGGACAAAATGGGGGAACAGGATCCTGGGTTGGCTAGCAGTCAGTGACCATTTATTTAATTCTCATCTTCATCCTTACTTTTTCATTCTCCTTACTTCTCTCTTACAGCTTGGATATTTCTTCTCCAGCATAGTTAGATCTCTCCCCCTTTACAGTATCATTATTTTCTTCCCCATTATAGCATCATTATTTCTCTTCCTCTCTTCCTCCTTACAGCATAGTTATATAGAAATCATGAAGGGTGGGGGTACACATAATTGGGGTTGAACATTGTCATAACAACATATGTAGACCCCTCCTTCAGAGGAAGTTCTTCCAGGAGATTAACTCAAGGAAAAAATCTCATCTGATGGTTCAGCACTCTAGATTACTAGGAGATGTGCTAAAGGGTGGGATCCCATCTAAGGAATGTTGCTTTCTCCTTTCCTCGGCTCATAATCCATTTAAACAATCATAGTAAATTTACGTCTTATAATATTTCTACTCATTTTGTATAAACACAGTAAGAGATATATTAAGCTTAATGGTTGGCTCTTACTGGGGACATCTCACTATATATCCCAGACTACAGTCCTTAGGCCAAGTTATACTTTCCTAACACCATCAGGATTCTTTATTTAGTTACTTCTTTTTTGGGTCGTGACAGAATTTGTTCCATGACTGTGCTCTTAACTTATTATACTTCGTAAGGCACTTAGCTTGTTCACTTTTGATGCCAGGATAACTTACAGCTTGCCCTGTGTCCATCCTTGTCCCTTGCAGGGACCCTCCTTTTGGGGATGTTAGGAAGTAAAGGTAACTTAAGTCAGGTATATGACAGATGCCCAGGAGTAAAGATTATTTCAGAGTCAGTTAACTCCCATGTTACAAAAGCATAGCATCAACTGTCTTCCTGTGTCTATACAAAAAGGCCATTACTAAAACCTGCAAAGGACATACAGGAAAGAGAAAAGCAACATAGGATTCTTAGTGCTTGATGGAATTGGGTGTGCCTCAGAGGCATTGTAGTGGGAGTAACTCAATAAACCTAATCTCCCTGTGGGAGAAACAAAGACAAACCAATGTTATCAACACAGTGGTGTGTGTAGTGGAAGTGGAGAAGCAAGAAGACTTTAAAGCAGATCAGATCCAGGAAGATGGTTTGAAGGGCTGAAACAAATGCTTTGCATGCTGGAGCCCCAGGTTCAATCCCACACTGCACAGTCCCTTGAGCACCAAATTAGGAGTAGGTCCTGAGAACCAAAGGGTCTGACCATCCCACAAAGTGTATAACAGGAAGTAACAGGAAGAGCTTTTTTTTTTTTTTTTTTTTTTTTTTGCTTTTTGGGTTTGCTCGAGCGGGCCCAGTAACGTCTCCATTGGAGACTTTGATGTTACTGTGTCTGGCATATCGAATACTCTCGGTAGCTTGCCGGGCTCTCCAAGAGGGGTCCTGGCAATGCACAGGTGTTACTCCTAGCTCTGCACTCAGGAATTACTACTGAATTGCTATTGGCGGTGCTCAGGGGACCATATGGGATGCTGGGAATCGAACCCAGGTCAGCTGCATGCAAGGTAAGTGCCCTACCCACTGTACTATGACTCCAGCCCCCAGAGCCTTAAGTTGGTTTTTTTTCATTTTTTTTTAATAATTTTATTTATTGAATCACCGTGATAGCAGTAACAAAGCTTTCGGGTTTGAGTCTTGGTCATACAATGATGAAACAGCCGTCCCTTCACCAGTGCCCATTCTCCACCCCCAACAACCCCAGTATACCCCCATCCCACAACCCTCCCCCTACCTGTGGGGCAGATGATTTCCACATTACTCTCTCTCTACTTTGATTACATTCAATATTTTGACACCAGACCCACCATTATTATTTGGGATTTTACCCCAACACTCAGATCTGCCAAAAAGGCAACTATAGACAATTTGTTTTCTATTGCTGGTTATGAATAACATAAGCTGTTGCATGGCCACAGTAGTGGCCGCACGATTTTGAAATTCCAAAATTTTAACAATTAAATCTGAAGGTATTTCTTGCCAAAACTGCTGGGTTCCAAGATTTGTTCCTGAGTTTCTGGGATCATGGCCATTAAGCAGCTTGATCAGGATCCAGAGAGGTCACTGTGGGCAGCGACTCGGGGTCTCATTGAGACGGGGAGGAAAGGGCCGGCTCTACCCCCATCCTATGAGGCCCCATGTGTTTCATCACTGCGGGCCCAAACCTGACTGTTCAGTGGCCTCTGGAGCATGACAGCCACCAGGCTGCCAGGAGGAACAGGTCAAGGCACAAAACCTATTCCCACCTGGGGTGGCCCAGCACTGGTAACCTACTGCAGGGACCCGATGCATTTCTGCCAAAAGCCACTGGGTTTCGAGATTTGTTTCTGAGTCTCTGGGATCATGGCTGTTACGCAGTTCAATCGGAAACCAGAGAGGCCTTGTCTCCGATTACATAGCTGAGCTGGAGGTGGTTTGTGGGTGTATCTCCCACATACCTAACTTTTGGCCGTTTACTTTCTTGGTAAACTTTGCCCCAAGTTTTTGGGGTCTGGCCAAAGGCACAGGAGCAATTTTGGGGTATCTGGAAGTCTGAAGGCGCCATCAGGCTGCTGATGCACTCGCCTCACAGGTACAGATTGACCTGCTGGCGGCACCATACCTCCAAGAGACTTAAGTTTTAAGACTTAACCGAAGCACAAAAATTTAACTTTGAATTGCTATAAAAATTAACTAATTTGTCATGAAAAATAAATATGTTAATTTAAAAACTGAATGTAATTAATACATTTAAACCACTTTTCAAAACTAAAGGATCTAAACTATAATATTACATTCTTGGTACTCTAATAAGTCTACAACCTTATTTTATGTCTAGGAACTTATTTAATCATACTAAGTTCCTTATGAAGCAGCTGTTATTGTTTTATTTTGCTGATAGAAAAATAAGAACTTGTTTCCAGCAAACACAAAAAAGTAATAAATATAAAAATAGATACTGCCACCTGAGATCTTGTTTGTTTCCAATATACACAACAGTCCTAAATTCAAAAATAGATGTAGCACTTAATGCCAGAACTTGCTTCAGAGGTTGAAACAGAGCTCAGGATTGAGAATATATTTACATTCACATTTTATTTAAATTTACTTTTTAACCGAAAAGTGTCATCTGGGACTAATTTAAGTTCTTCAAGACCCAGTGGTCTTGATAAGTCCATTTATCAAGTGTGTTTTATGGAATAATTCAGACAAGCATGTTTGGCAAGCAGTAATTATCACACAGAGTACCAAAAATGGATAAAGTCTGGCCTACACGGATGAGGCTAGCTGTGAGCACAGGAAAGCTGCTATGCAGTTTGATTGTAAACTCTTATTCTACGTTGTGAGAGAAAACACAGCTATGCTACATGCACTAGAGATCACATATCCCAGCTTCAAGATGTGACTGTTTTAAAATTGTCTCCCCTGCCCCAGTGAAAAGATTTTAACCTACCTATTTCAAGGTTTCTAGAAACACTGCCTTCAAAGCCAAATTATTTGTATTTGAGAATTGCATGGTTCAACGATTGCTAATATCGTTCTCCCTATTGAATGCTTAGATAAGACACAGTGAGAAGGGAGATGATTTTAGTTTGACTTTTAGTAAATCTCAAATCTTAACAAACAAAAAGAATTTTATAAAAGATCCATATTTTCCATTGAGAATTTCTTTACTTATTTTTTTCTGAGACTTCTTCCCCACAATAAAACACACAATAATTTTCCCTCTTTATATTTGTTGAACGAAAAGTAAACTTTTTAATGAAAAAGTCGTTTTCCTTCAGTTCCTGATAAGCTTTGTCCTATACCTGCTGGCCACAAGATAGGAAGATAAGTTGAGTTAATCAAAGAATCATTTTGTTCTTGATCTTACCATTCAATATCACAGGGTGTGATGAAAACTGGAACAAATATGGAAACCACAGAGGTGCCAGAACATTACATTTAAAAAATGGAATTATTTGAGTCAATCTGGAATGTCTGGTTCTTTTGGTTTAGGCCTCATGGGTAGCATTGTGCTTCAAAAACAACTTGAATTGGCTACCAGGATTCCAGAAGGGTAACATAATCTTGTACCTTTGTAGAGAGATGCTTATCTTTGTCTACTGTTAACAGAAAGAGACTGGATTCTTCCACCTTTTCGTGCTTCAAAATGATAATTGTTCAAATAAGTTCCAAACCTGAATGGAATTTGGAAACAAGAGTGGGAGGGGAAGGGGTAATTTCTCAAGCCTTTTGGTTTGTGCTGGTCTTGATTTGAGATGAACTCTCCAGCATGAATCAATATCCATTTTAGCTACAGAAATATGGGACTTGGGGGAGTTTCACTCCTAATGCTTCCTCTTATGTTTATCTTATGATTTGGCAATTAGAAACAAGACCTTAGAATTAGTAATTCTGAATACAGAACTCAGATCTTCTGAGGAGACAGAGGCACTTAAATGAGACCCAGAACCTGGCATCTGCTCATTTTTATTTCTGGAAAATTCAGCTTAGAACCTCCGCCAGCTAGGAGCAGTGCTGTTACCTCTGGAAAGGCTTCCAGGCTGAGAATACAGGGAAAGCCCCACTTCTCTGCTGTCACCAACGCACAGTTATAGGGGAGTGTTGGCCTCATTAAGGGTTTGGGGAAGACTAAAAAGAATTATAACATTTGAAGAGTTTTTAAACTGTGTCTTTCAACAAAGGGAAAGAAAATCACGATTGAGTTAGGGGACATATCCAAACTCCAAACCTTATTGACTTTTTGTCCCATAATGGAATTGAAATCCATTATGGTACTTTGGGACTCTAAAGCTTCTTCCCTTGGGAGTTGGTCTGACCCAGGTGGTATTTCTCTTCTTGGAGTAGTATACATCTGCATGCCTGACCCAACTCACCTGGAAGACTCTCATGGCTCTAGGAGAACAGCTCATAGCACCACACAAGAGATTAGGGTCAGTTTATTTGAAGATTCACATACAGGCTGAACAACACCTCAGCTTCGAGACACCTTCAGTATTGACATACCCTGAATTCCTCCACTTGGAAGGTGTGTGCATGTGCACACGTGTGCATACACACATATGCATGCATCTACATAGACTCATGTATGCACTCGCCCTCATGAACACACACACTACACATTCTCCCATAACTAAGTACTCACTCTCATGAACACACATACTCCACATTCTCCCACAATTCTATTATCACACAGAATTAATGTAACACTGGTACAATAATATAGTCTACAATTGACCTTTTGTGTGCATATTGACCATTTAGGGTGGAGACCAATAGCATTTTCAACATAGTTCCACTTGATACAGTTGCTGCTGGTTCACAAATATAATTAATGTACAATGTTACACAACTTTCCAGAACTATCTGGAAATATCACTGACAGTTTTAACTTTCTTTCAATTCAGGATCCATCCAGGAAGTATGCATTTATTTGACACTCTTGTAGGCTCACCTTTAGTCTGAGGACATGAACTTTTTATGAAATAGGGATCATCCTCAGACCAGGAAGCATGGACCTGAGGTTTGGTGCTATACTGCTGGCAGGACTTTGGGGACTATGTGTGCTGTTCTGGGTATCAAACTTAATGTCTCACATATTCAAGGTCTGTGCTTCACCACTATCTCCTGCTCCTGGACATAAGCTGTTTATTGCTGCTTTCTTATCATACAAAGACCTAGAGGAAATATCTAAATTTCTTCCTGTGAGAACTGTGCCATATCCCTCCATTAAATTCTTGAGAAAACTCCATTTTCTCACCATCCCTCAAGGAAGTTGTAGGGAAGAGACTGATGTCCTCTCCACTCAGAACCTGGCGAGGTTCTATTTTGTTTTCATGACATGAACTGTATCCATTGATCTGGAGTTTCTGAAGCAAGTGCAGGGATGTAGTGCCTACCTCAGAACAACAGAACAATATATAAACACGGCTGCAAGGCAGCTTTAGTGTACTTGTCCCTATATTTAAACATCAAAACCATTCTCTCAAGACACTAGCATCCAATGCCACATGCAAGAACAATGACAGTCACTGGGTGCATAAACTTATCTCTTACTTTCCAGAGTTTAGAGTAAACCCTCTAGAAAAAAAATTAAAAAACAAACAGGAAACCAACCAACTTCTAGAACAATTTCACCAAGGGTTCAAGGAGAATGGACTATCTAAATCTGACTTTGATGTCGAGTGTTGTCTCTTCCATTTGCTCTCTTAAGTGTCCATCACCTATCTCTGATGCCTCTTAGTAGTTGGTTCTGCTCAAATCAAATTTTGTCTAGAAAGAAAGAGTATGGATTCATCCTTATGGTCTTCTGATTGTGGCCTTTATTAGAACAAAGAATCAGGAACTAGAATAGGTTATTTTTCAAGTCAATAAATTTTGTAGATTAGAGATGTATCTGTATAGGAGACATAGAGAGGCAGAAGGATCCCAGATGCACAGAAAGCAAGCATTATATCTGCCACTTGGGATAAAAGTGGGCATTTCATAAAAGAAGAGGATCAGAGGAAGTCTATGGGACTGGAGAGAGTGCAAAGAAACACACATTGCATGCAAGAGACCCAGTTCAATTCCTGTCACTGAATAATTTCTCAGCACCTCTGATCCCTCAGAGAGATTCCAAACATCAAGCCACAAGTAAACCCTTTGTTACTTATTTACCTGCCCTACACTTTATCTCAAGCTCTTAGCAAGCACAGGGATTGTTTTTTTAGAGTGAGAAGTTATCAGTTTTAAAGGTTTTCAATTCTGAAACATCCCTGCCCTTCAATGTAGTATGTGGCATGTTCGTTAGTTTTTGCTTTAGTATTCCTAGGTGGGGTTCCTACTGGGTCTCAGCTCCGTAGGATCTAGAACCCTAATAGCCATAGGTTAGCGAGGGCCTCATCAGAGGCACCATTCTGGGGTTTTAAGTGGTAGTTCTCTTACAGCTCCCTTTTACATGTTTTACAGATGAGGATACTGAAGTGCAGGGAGATTTCATAATTAGACTAAGATTACACATTTCTGTTTTGATGCTAAAAAGTGGGATTCCTTAGGGCAGTGATATTAACCACTTCTCAACAGCCTCCCAAGAAGACACAAAATAGGACAATTCTTGTCTTACAGTAGTCCTAAATCATGTAATGATCATAAAATATATGTTTAACCTACAAATTTAAGATTTATAATGCTAGATGTCTTCGTTTTCTGCTTTTCCTATTTTCTACTTTTTACTTATGTGGGCTCAGCACAGATCATCTGGGAAAATACTGGTGCCAGAGATGAAAGATCAAAATTCTTTCCATAACTTACCTGAGACAGGAAGCTTCCCCCAGGCTTTTCTCAAATCCAGTAGGGGAGATTTGAGAAGAGATTAGTGGGGATGACAGGGTAATGACTGAATACTGACTTTGAGATGTAGCACCCTGTAGCACTGTCCTCTCATTGTTCATCGATTTGCTGGAGTGGGCCCAGTAACGTCTCCATTGTGAGACTTGTTGTTACTGTGTTTGGCATATCGAATACATCATGGGTAGCTTGCCAGGCTTTGCCATGCGGGAAAGATACTCTCGGTAACTTGCCAGGCTCTCCAAGAGGGGCGGAGGAATCAAACTTGGTTCGGCCGGGTTGACTGCATGCAAGGTAAACGCCCTACCTTTGAGATGATGACTTCCAAATTAATAAGTATTGCCCTAACCCTTACATGTTGATGCTAAGTAGGAATTTTCAGCTTATGCCCAAAGCAAAATACTTGGTTTCCACCACTCCCCATACTAGTTCTCACCATTTTATTAAATCTTACCTGTGGTCATGTAGTTCATTCAGCCCAAAACACATGTGTCATCCTAGATATCTCTTTCCTTGAAATGCAGGGCAATTCTGTGACACTTCATATTGGTTGTATCTTCTAATGAAATCTGTACAGTTATTCCTTAATAGCCTACCCTTTAGCTGATGATTCCTCGCCATCACCCTTAGTCTAAACCAGTGGTTCTCAACATTGCCCCACTCTTTTCTTTTCTCTATCACTTCTCTGTCTTCTTCACTTCTCACTTCTCTCTGTGGTCCCTAGTTTCATACCCTGCCTCTCCCTCTCCCCCAGGAATATCCTGAGGATCCCCCAAGACCATCTGATACTGGCTGGGAAATTTTGACTTAAAGCAATGATCATCTACTGCCTGGATATCTGCATTATTTCCCTCTGCTCTAGTTTCTTCTATACTAGCCACTCCCAAAGATTCCACTCCATAAGATAGCTGGGATCTTTGAAGGCATAAGTGACATAATTTCTCTCCCCACTCTGAACCCTCCATTGGCTTCTCATCTAATTTAGACTGAAAATTTTAAAAGGTTCTCCTCATGGTAAACAGAGCAAATATTATCATAGAGTCCCTTACCACCTCTCTAAGTTCGTCTTCTTTTACTTATTCACTTGGGTCACGGTGGACTTCTTGCTCTTCCTTTAACACCCTAAGCTTATTTTCCCTTTGCACTTGCTATTACTTATGCTTAGATTGTCTCTAAACCATTGTAGATCTCATTCTCCTCAAATGTCATTTCAAGAGAAGACATGGCTGTCTTTCTTTTCAAAATAAATCTTCTAAAAACAATCACTGTGTTATGGATGCAGAAAAAAACAGGACCCTCATTCACTGCTTGTGGGAATGTCGACTGGTCCATACTTTTTTGGAAAACAATATAGACACGACTAGGAATTGAGCTTCCATATAACCATATGATCCATAATTTCACTCCTTGAAATATGACCCCAAGACTTTCAAAACACAACCCAGAAAAGACATTTGTACCCCTTTGTTGATTACAGCACTATTCACAAAAGTCAAGACCTGGAAATAACCCAAGTGCCCAAGATCAGACTACTGGATAAAGAAATTATCGTATAAATACACAGTGGAATACTACTCAGCTATAAGAAAGGATGAAGTCATGAAATTTGCTGCTACAACTGGGTGATCTGGAGACTATGTGCTGAAAGTGAAGTTAGTCATAAGGAGAGGGATAGAAGCTTTCCATGGGGTCTGGAAGAGGAGGGGAGTGCTAAAGAGTGGTAGTGATATGTGCAATACTTTATCAATGATGGTATTATTAACCACAGTGCCTAGAGTGAAAACAAAGTCACTGCCATAGAGACAGAAAGGGAGTGGGTGGGAAATTGGGTACATTGGTGGAGGAAAGTGAATGCTGGTATAGTGTTGGTGTTGAAATATTGTATACCTGAAATGAAATTATGAATAACCTTGAATTAAAGGTGACTCAATTAAAAAAAAGATAAAAAAAACCCCAAAACCAGTAAATAGCTATTCTAATACCATCTACACTTTTCACTCTCTTTATTCTGCTGGGTTTTGTGTGCACGTGTGCTTGTGTGTGTGTGTGTGTGTGTGTGTGTGTGTGTGTGTGTGTGTGTGTGGCTCCTATCTCTCATGAAATCATATTTTATATTGTTTACTTATTTCTGGTTTATTACATTTGTATAAATATTATGGGAGCAGGGATCTTGGTTTTTGACACTTGTTTCCCCAGGGCCCAGGCATTGTATGTGCTCAATTAGTCACTGAATGCATATATTCAACAAATTCAAAATCATGCTTAAACTTCCTTGTTGATGTTGAGGATCACATTTCTCATTGACGATGGCTCACTGTTGCCACAGCTGCCACAGGCTTCACCAACATTAGCCAGCACTCGCTTCTGTGCTCTAAGTCTACCCACCTCACTGGCTCAGTTCTAGTCTTCTTATTTTGCAGTCTTAACAAATGTGGTCACCTCCAGTACAGCCCCCTGCCTCTTTCCTCACTGTCACACAATGCTAGAGAGCTCTGAATCTAAAAGAAAATCTTACCATGTCATGCTCTAACTTACTAGCACTGATAAAAAAAAATTAAAGAACAAGTCCCTCAGAGGTGCTTCTCACTAATGAAGTCTAAACTCCTTAGACTGACACAGAGACTGTTTAAGACTGTTTTTTAGCCTTTGCCCATTCTTCGTTTGTTTTTGTTCGGGGCCCATATTCAGCTATGCTTGGGGCTACCCTGGTTTCATGCTTGGTTTGGTGGTCAGACCAACGGTGCTCAGGAGACTTCACGATGTTAGGAATTTAACCCAGGCTATCTTCCCATCCCCTTTGCCTATCTTGCCACAGTCCACTCCTCACTCTGCACTTCAGCTGCACCAAACTATGTCCTTTCCTAAACATTGTTCTCTCTAACTTCTGTTTCTTTTTTCCTACTCATTCCAATCTGTAAAATGGACCTTCTTACCCTTCTCAGCACTGACAATCTGCTGGAACTCATCTTTCCAAATTCTTGGTAAACATCATCACTTCTCTGCCTGAGTCCCTATTCCTCATTCAGGTCAAAACACTTCCAGCTTGGCTTTCTCCTGACACCTACCCCTACTATTACTCTTTATTATATTACAATTGCTGGCTTCCATCATGGGTCTCCAGGACAGGAGGAGCTTGACTGTATGCTTCTTGAATGCAAAGGCCACTGCCTTACCTACTTTAAAAAAAACAAAAACCCTCTAATACATTGTATACCTTTTAGCAAACAAAACAGATTAACGTTGGATGAGCAAGGTTTCTGTGGTCACTGCTGATGATCATGATTTCCATCAATGGGCCCTTCACTAGGGGTGAGGCACTGTACATAAAAAAATATATGTATATATATGTTATTAAAACATAATAACTTACTGGGCAAAGAGGAATGATTTTCTCATTTCACAAATGATAAAAATGAGCCTTAGTGGGGATATATTGCTTTCCTAGGACCATGTATCTAAAAGCCATCTAGAAATATACTCTTAGATTACTTATTTTTTTTATTAATGTAACATTGCAGTAATGACATTATAATTTCAGGTATGCATTATTGGAAACCATTCAGTACTATACTACATTTGTTCACCCAATAATAGTCCAAATCTCATATTTGTCTTCTATGTCCAAGTTTAGTCACACTGTTCCCCCCTTCCATTCTGGTAACCACGGAATGGTCTTATAGTCCAAAGGTTTATTTTTATTTTATGCAGTTCATCTGTTTGTTTTCTCTGTATACCACGTATGAGTGAAATCATATGGTGTTTGTCTTTCTCTGTCTGGTTTATTTCACTAAGCCTGATACTCTCTAGGACCATCCATGTTATTGTGAACAGCACAATTTCATCTTTTGAACTTGTATTTATTTTATTACAAAGCTGATACTTTAATCAATTGACCCTACAGGTTTATGTGAACAATTAAAAGAATGTGTGGGATTAAAAGTGAAGTGTAAAGCAGTGCATTGTGTGCTACAGTAAGAATTATCTTCTAGTCTATAGAGCCAGACACATTCTTGATTTTTATATTCCTTTGCTTAATTAATTCTGCACAACTGTTTCCCCCCCATGCCCTTGATGATGATATCTCCTTGAGGGCAGGAAGTCATTATCCTTTCCATTCCTATGCCTTCCTATTTGTCCTAGTCACTTGGTGACTTAATAGAGCAGAAACATAGTCTCATGGTTCTGGAGGTAGGAAGTCTGCATTGCAGGTTTGAGCAGACCTGTGAGCCCTCTGAGGTCACTGAGAGAGGATTGGTTGCATGTTTCTCTTCTAGCTGCAGCTACTTCCTCAGCTTGTATCCGAGAACGCTAATCCTCACATGATGTTCTCAGTTGTCTCTGTCCAAATTATCCTTTACAAGGAGAGAGTCACTTTGGATAAGGATCACCCTAATCATCTCAACATGATCATCTGCCAAGAACCTACTTCTAAGTAGGGTCATATTCCCAGGCTCTGGGGGTTAGGACTTTGATCTCCTTTGAAAAGAGGCCTGCTTTAACCTATTAACCCAGAAGACCTTATGTCTAGCAAAGCATCTAGCAGTTAACAGATATTCAGTGAAGGTCAATTAAAAGACCTGAGGGTCCTCAGTGAGACCTGACATCTGGCCAGTGTGCTGGAGACCCTCCATCCAAGGGCAGAAGTGAAGTGGATAAGCATTGTCTGGGGATCATACCATTCCCTGCTAAACCTCTGTAGGGCTAGTGGGCAGAGAACAGTCCTAATAAATGCTGGTCATTTTCTCTTAGAAAACACTCCATGTTTTCTCCCAGGAAGGGTATAATGTCCTGGGGCTCATTTGCAGATAAGAAGAAAGGGGTTTGGACTGGCTGCTTTTATGGTAGTGGTGTCGGGCCAAGAGGTTGTAAACATGCCATTCTCTGGAATGTGTCTGCCTGCTTCGCTTGGCGGATTCCTCCAGGACTGGATGAGCTCCAGCTGATGTTGGAGTCTCTGTATCCTTACTTGGGGCCCACAGGACTCTGTCCTGCTGTCCACAGCCCACTCTATTTTGCTGTTCTATCTCTGTACAGGCTTCAGGGAAGATAATGTATTCTATTTTTCAAACATAGAAATACATAATAATACTGAAAGCTTCTTAACTGCCTGGCACTTTATATGTCTTAAGTCACTCAATCTTTGTCATAATCATAAAACAGTATTTTCGTTTCCCTGGCAAACACCTCACATATAAAAATGAGTAAACATTATCTGTAGAATTTAAATGATGAGAATGAAATATGTAGCCACTGTCCAGAATAAGAAACACCACAACCAAGTATCTTAGAAGCTTCTGTGGACCTCTCTCCAATTATATTGCTTCCTCTTCTCTTGTGACAGAGCATCTGAATTTTTTAAATCATACTTAAACTACCAGTTTCCTGTTGAAAAATCTGTTAGATAGCTTCATTTATTTGAATCTTCTTTAGTCATTTTCAAGAAGTTCTATCATTTTCTTCAAAATGCACTTTCACATTTTCATGTACATATTCCTACTTCAATTTTTGTGATTCCACAAATGACTTTCAAATGCATTTTTTGGACTGAACATTGATGTTATATTGAAGATGATTGATAGTTTATCTATTACTGGTGTATTCAGTTCTCCTCCAAAGCACACTTACTAATCCTCAATCCATAGATTCTTTTGTATTTTCAAAGCATTTCTTTTAACTAAAATTTCAAGCACTGGGTATGCAAATAATGTTACTTACCTTTCTTTCTCATCCTTTCTAATCTTGTACCACTGCATTAAATAGAATTTTCAGTAAAACAATGAATGCCGAATGGGCCTCTTTTTGCTTTCCTGATTCTTAAATATACTTTTTATGTGTCTTTATAAATCAGGATGCTTTCTGTGGAAAAATTTGTAGGTACCATTTTCCAGCTAAATAAATGTTTTCCCTTTCTTTTAAGTCTTTACCCCTTTTCTTTTCCATTTATCTATGTGTGTGTGTGTGTGTGTGTGTGTGTGTACTATGTATTGGGGCTCAAACCCAGAGCCTCATACATGTAAGGTACAGACTTTGTAACTGTATTTTACAACTCTCTTTCTGACTGTTTTATGGGTAATTTCTTCAGTTCTGTCTTCTAGTTCACTAATTTTATCCTCTAATGTCTTATTTCATTCATTGAGTTTCAATTTTCAAAGAGTGGTATGTTTAATTACCCAAACATTTATTATACTTTAGTAATATAGTTTTAGTAGTGTTAAGTTGGTAGTACTGATCTACAGAATTACTGCACCTCCCCACCATCGAAGTGCCCATGACCACTGTTCTATGTCACCTCTGATCCAATTTTCTTTCCTCCACCTATCCTCCTGTTTCATTAATCAGCTTTTTTTTCTTTTCTTATATTTATTTATTGAATCACTGTGGGAAAAGTTACAAAACTTTCAAGATTAAGTGTTGATCATACAATGATCAAACATCTTTCCCTTCACCTGTACTTATTTTTCACCACCAAGAACCCCAATATACCCCCCTCCCACCCCTTCCAATGCCTGTGAGGGAGTTGATTTCTACTTAACTCTCTCTCTCTTTACTTTGATTACATTCATTATTTCGACAAAAGATGCACCATTATTGTTTAGAATTTCCCTCCAACAAACAGAATTGCTAAAAAGGCATTGTGAAATAATTTGTTTTCTATAGCTGGTTATGAGAACCATATGATGTCACATGGCTGCAAAAGCGGCCACTATTGCAGCTGCACGATTTTGGATTTCTGATATTTTACTAGGTAACTCTAAAGGGATTTCTGCAAAGAATCAGATAATTACAAGATTGATTTCTGTGTGTCTGGTGTTATGGCCATGCCGGAGAGCTGCTCGTGGGGGGCAACTCGTGATCTCAGCAGGACACGAAGGATGAGCTGGTACTACCCCCCTTCCCATGAGACTGCAATTGCCCCGTCACCACCGGCTCATATCTGGCTTTCCAATAAGTTCAGAGACAGCGGCCACCTTGCTGCAGGGGAGGGGGGGGTGGAAGGAGGGGGGGAAGGCGGAAGGGAGCAATACCCTTTTCCCCCCGGGGAGGCAAGGCGCTGTAGTTTAACGCATAGTCCATTCACTGTTCTGCCTCAAGCTGCCAGGCTCTGGATTAAGTCCTTTTGCCTCTGGAGCCATGGCCGTGCAGGGGAGCCGTTCGTGGGGGCAACTTGCGACTTTCTCATTAATCAGCTTTGAAATTAAAAACCAAGGGTTTGTCATCATTTGATATTGTCTGTTTTATTGTTTTGTCTCTATTCCACAGATGACTGAGATAATTTGGCATCTGTCATTCTCCTTCTCACTATTTCATTTAACATGATGCTCCTGTTCGCTCCACATTACAGTGAACTGTGAGACTTCTTCTTTTCTTACAGCTGCACAATGGTCCTTTGGTAATGTATTTCCCCAACCTCTATCCACTTTTTACTTCTTTCCCCTAGTCCTTCCCTCTTATGATGTTACAATAATCAGGGTCATGCACACACATGGTTGTGGGGCTTGCACATTTTAGTAGTGGTGCTCACTGGTGGGGAGGTCTCAAAACAGGTCATACTGTTGGCACAGTCAGCCATGGTGCTTACCCAAAACAACCCTTTTACCTGTGTGCTTGGACATTTGATTGCCAGTGGTCTTATTCTTCAGTTATGGTGCTCAAGCACATTCTGTTCGTAGTGCTCACTAGGATGCAGTCAGAAATCACTTGAGGCTGGGGATCTCATACAGCAGAGCTGCCAGGCACAAACAGCAGCGTTGCTGGGATCGAGTTTGGTGCATGTGGCGGCACCAGGGATTAAACACATGGCCTCACACTTGCTTAAACAAAGAGACCATGAAGCTAACTCCTTACCCTCTAAAACATGTTTTTGGTGTGGTGCCAGGATCAAACCCAGGGCCTACACATAAAAGGCAGACACTCAACCACTGAGCCATATTTCCAGTCCTAAATATTATTTGTTTACTTTTGGGGTCACTCCCAGTGATGCTCAAGCCTTATTCCTGGCTCTGAGCTCAGAGATCACTCCTGTGGGACTGTGGGGGTCCATATGCAGTGCTGAGAATTGACCCGGGTCAGCCAAGTGCAAGGCAAATACCCTATCTGCTGTACTATTGCTTCAGCCCCTTAATATTGTGTCTGATTATTTTAATACCTGAATACTGAGATTTTGCATCTATTGCTATTTTCTTCTTCTCTTCCTCCTCCACCTTCTTCTGTTTTCCTGTGAGGTTTTTTGTTGTTGTTATTATGAATTAATTATACTCCTTCTACCTTTATCTGAAAATTTCTTTGAAGCCTAGGTTAAAGTTGAGTTCTTTTCAATTTTTAGATTCAAATTGCTTCTGCTGATCACCTAGCAGCACCAACCTGGAATTACTTTTAATTGAATTCTTCATGAAAAAGTTTTTAACCACATAGTTGTAGCATGATAATTCTGTTGAGTCCTCAGATACAGTTACATAACCTAAGTGGGAGGTATTTTATCTTTCACCCCATAACCAGGTAGATATAGGCAAGTCATCCTGTTCTTTCTGTGTGGAAGAATTTTCTTCTAGTTTATACTAGAAGAATGGCAAAGTGCCTGTAGCACCCTGGACTTCACTCGCAGTCATATACTCAGTATGATGAATTCTTTCTGCCTTTGAGATTTGCTAAAACCAAGAAATATAGCTGTAGGTCAACACCCTTGAGTTTTCAGCACCAGGAACTCAGGTGTGCTGGTCATGAATCCTTGTACCCTTCCTACTCACTCTTCATAGACATCTGCGTTATTGTAAATGGCCTATAGCAGTGCCACAGGCAGCCTTCCCTGAATTCACCCCAATGAGTCATGAACTGATGATTTCACATAACCAGTGAAATTTCCTAAAATCCTGCATTTTGCCATGTGTCTGTCAAGTGGACCACCAGAGGTGATGGTCAGTGCTATCCACTTTGTGGATAGTCTCCCAGGAAAATGACTAACAATTGAGACCATGAGCTCATTTTATACTAGAGAGGCTTCAGGTTTAGTAGAACTTTGAGGGATGCCAGACCATCTGGATTCAAACCCAACCCCTGTCCTTCACATTTTGTGTGACCTTAGATAAGTGAAGCTTTTCTTTCCTCAACTGGAAGATCCCCTATAAAATGGGATGATAATAACTACTTTGTAGCCTTGTTGAAAAGATTACAAGCAATTATAGAAAGAGTCAAGCAGGTTGGGAGCACTCAGAAATTGACAACTACCATTAATAATGGTATTTCGTAGGTGTTGAGCGGTAGGTATTGGATGGCATATTTCAGAATTGCTGAGAGAATAGCTAGCCTCTGGCACAGTCTCCCACCAGGCCTGTCACTGAGGTAGGTTGGTGAGGCACCCGGAGGGCAGGAAATGATCATTCTCTAGCCTCCAGGGAATCTTTTAATCATGAAGCCATTTCCCACAGATCAGCAGGGACAATAAAGGGCGTCTCTCTCTCTCTCTCTCTCTCTCTCTCTCTCTCTCTTATTTTTAATGCCCAGTTTCCACGCACTCTTCCCTTCCCCCAGCCTATTATTTATTATATCACGCTATAATTAGCCCTTTTCAGTCACCATCTCCAACTGGCCTACAATGCCCTGGTGATCTATGATGTGAAGGAGTCACATGCTCTTCCCCTCCCCACCCATCACCACCACTTCCACTCCCCCTGCAGAGCCAATTGAGAAGGAGAGTATAGGAGGAATCTGTCCTCTCTTTGCTGGTGGGTCATTTCCCTGCTGGTTGGCCAGCTGTACTCTTTTTTTTTTTTAACTCATCGTGGATAGGGAGCATCAGCTGTAAGGCTCACACAAAATTTACCTTTCAGGCTTGCAAGTTAAAAATCCCTCTCTGGTTCTGCCTGCACCGTCTGAGTGTCAGGAGAAAGCAGGATGCTGCAGGGCTCCTCAAGGACAATCTTTTGGGATTTGAGCAATCTTCCCAGCCAGACGTTACAACGTGCTAACACCCTTCTGAGTCATGGACTAACTCATGGTCAATTCTATTTGGAGAACAAGATGAATTATTGAGAGTAACTGGGTGTTTGCCTGAAGTGGGGCTGAACCCAGTATTTGTTCTGTGTTCTTGTCTCTTTTTCTCTAAAACACGTCTGATTTCCTTTCTTTCTCTAAGATCCTTGACTAATCCTTTACTAGCTCTTCGAAGGAAGTTCAGAGTAATTCTCTTACAGTCTAAAGACCCCATCAGGTGGTTCTGCTTACATTCCTATATTGAACTAGAAAATTAATAGATGAGTTGTCTTTGAATGGTACACACCTAAAAGTTAAATCTATTTTTTTAAAACTTTTTTTTTTGGAATAATTTTGAAATACACGAGTTGCAAAATAAAACATCCTCCATTTTCTCAAACTAGCTATCATGAGCAAATTCTTCTCTGGGGGAGGGGATTGGGCCACACTTGGCTATGTTGGGAGTTTAGTGCTAGCTCTGTGCTCAGGGATCTCTTCTGATGGTGCTCAGGGGAAATCATGAACAAGTATACAAGTACAATGATCAAATCCAGGAAAACAACATTGGTATAGTACTGTTTACCAAGCAGCAGTATTTATTTGAATTGCAACCATTTTCCCACTGATATTTACTTTCTGGTAACCCACACTGCATTTACCTGACTTACTTGTTTAAATTCCCTAGCCTTGTCCTTCATTGTCTTTCACAATTTTGACTCTTTTGAAGAGAACTGGTCAATTATTTTGTAAAATGTCTCTCTATATGATTTTGTCCACAGTTTTCTCATGATTAGACTGAGGCTATGCAAAAATAATACCCAAATGAACTATGCTACTTTAAGCACATATCAGTGGAATATGATGTTAACATTTTTTTTCTTATGAGGTCAACTTTTAATTACTGATTAGAATTATCTTTTTCACATTTAGTTTCTCGAGTAAAGAAACATCCCTAACTATCCTTATTCCTTTAGTAAACTCATCCATCCTCATGGGCTTGAGTATCATTTTCTAAGACCTCAAATATATCAAAATTGATATTTTCATTCTGGATCTGTCCTGGTAACTTAAGCCTACATGTTCAATCGCCTATTTCATCTTTCCATTGGATATCCAAAAAGAAACTCAACCAAAATATTCAAACCAAACTCCCAAATTTATTTCTTTACAGCTTAATGACTAGCAGCCAATATTTCTAAAAACTGAAGTGAAAATTTTTGGTTTATCCATTATGCCTTCTCTTTCTCACTAGATCAAATTCATTAGAAAATACTGCTAGTTTTCTGTTCAGAATCTATCTAGGGCTGAATCATTTCCCACCACCTTCTCAGTTACCTGACCAAAGTCACCATCATTACATTTTACCTGGATTATTATAATTGCTGTTGATGTTAGTGGCATGATTCTTGTCTCCCTAGAGTCTTTTCTTTAAAGAGCAGCCATAGCAATCTTCAAAAATGTAGGTCATATCATATAATTATTCTGCTCAAAACCCTCTAACAGTTTCCCATTTCCCTCACTTAAAATCCATTTCTAGTGTCCTATAACATCCTGGCATATTCTAGTCTGCCACCTGCCCTAGAAATAGCTCTGTGGATTTATCTCCGATTGCTTTCCATACTTGCCATTCTTTGAAAACCATCAAGTCTGTTCCTGCTTCAAGCCATTGCTCATGTTTCAGTCCTCTTTTTTCAGTAATATCCCACTCAGCAAATGTCATCTTGATCAATGCAGTTGCTCAGATTGGAAGCTTACACTCATCCAGGACTTTCTCTTCCCTCATGTCCATCATCAAATCCTGTGGTTTCCATCCATATTGCCACCATTTAAATGCTCAAACAAGTCTATTTCTCATTTCCACTGTTAACATCGAGGCTCACCACTGTCTCTATATCCTTATCACTTTCCTTAACTCGCACTTGATTATCCTTACTTTTTTCAGGGCTAGGGCTGTTTACCAGAGATCAAGCCCAGGGCCTCATACACATGGGCCATGTGTGTACCGCAGATTTATATCCCCAGAACTCCTTGCTCTCAACAGTTGTTTTGTTTGTTTATTTTTTATCTGTGTGTTTGGTGCCACACCCTGCAATGTTCAGGGGTTGCTTCTGGCTTAGGAGGCCAGAGGTCAGCAGCATGCAAAGTAAGTGCCTTACCTACTATATTAGATCTCTCGGCAGCATTTTTTTTTTTTACTTTTTGGGCACAGGGGTTACTCCTGGCCCTTCACTCAGGAATTACTCCTGGCGGTGCTTGAGGGACCATATGGGATGCTGGGGATCGAACCTGGGTCAGCCGCGTGCAAGGCAAACACCCTCCCTGCTGTGCTATCACTCCAGCCCCTCAGCAGCATTTTTTCAAAAGAAAATCTGATGAAATCATAGTATGCAAAAAAATGCCCTTTAATGTCAGTCCACTGTTAGAAGATAAAAACCATGATTAACATTTTCATATTGTCTGTAGCATTTTATGTTTCAGCTGTCCATTCAACATCTTCATATTTTATATGAACTTCAACTTTCAACTTCGTATATTATATCAACTTCAACGTCTACATACATGATGACCACCACTAAAAATCCTTTGTCCATTCACCACCATTTGTCGGTTTTACCCACCCCTCAACCCTTTTCCTCTGCTAACAATATGTTCTCTGACTCAGAGTTTTTTCGTTTGTCTGTTGTGTTGTGCTCTGCTTTGTTTATTTGCTTTGCTTTTGGGGAAAGGTGGGTGGATGGGGTAAAGAGGGAACATCTGGTGATACTGAGGACTTATTCCTGGCTCTGCTCAGGAACCGTTCCTGGTGGGACTCAGGGGATCATATGGAGTGTCAGAGCTCTGACCTGGACCAGCCTGTATAAAGCAAATGCCCTAAATGCTGTACTATTGCTTTCACCCTTTTTGTCTTATTTCTTTATTTCCTCTTATGAGTAAAGTTCTGATATTTTGGACCTAACTCATTTTTTATTTTTGGGTTTTTAGTTGAATTCAGTGAGTATTTGCAGCTCAGTGCTCAGGGATTTCTCCCGATAGTGCTTAGAGTACCATGTGGTGCCAGGAATCCAATCCAAAGCCTCACACGTGAAAGGCCAGTGCCCTACCACTGAGCCACATACCCAACCCCTAAACCACAGTTCTTAAAATGGCCTATAACATAACATTCCTAGTGTGGCCCTCCCTTTCCATACTCAGGCTCTTTCCGTGTCTCATCTCCACTCCTCAGAGGACACTGTACTTTCCACTCCTGTGGCCTGCAATTCACCCCTTTTTGGAGAAAGCACTCCACCCACTCCACCCAGCCCATTTAGTTTCCTCTCTCCCCCCCAGCCTTAGCCTACTCTAGACCAATGCCTATGCTACAACTTAATCATCATTGCCTAAAAAAATCCTCTCTGTTTCATCAGGACAGATGCAATCACTTTTGCATCATAAAGAATCTTGCCTTTTTTTTCCTACTGAAGGTGAATATTAGTTTATAATTGTGGGATCATTTGTCAAATATCTGTCTCCTCCATTACACTGTCAATTTTATTAGAACAAGGAGCAAAATGTTTGACACACAGCTAGCACATATAAATATTTGTGGATTGAATGGAGAAATTTATTAGCAGAAAGTCATGCCCTTTTTAGTCTGTTTTGTTTTGGGGCCACACCTGATGGTGCTCAGGGGTTACTTCTTGCTCTGCACTGGGGAATTGCTCCTGATGGTGCTAGGGAGATCATATGGGATACCCTACCTACCATATGATCACTCCAGTGAAAGTCATGCTTTTGAAAGACAAATTTAGTGAATCAATTAACAGAAGGAAGTAAATGAGAAGGGAATGTTTTAAATAATGAGAATGCCCTAAGAGTAACAAAGAACAAGAAAGAGAAAATGAAATGTTAAACTGGCTGTTGAGAGAATGGAAAGTAACAGTTTATGGGGAAGATGATATTGTGCATGGGAGACACCAAGTTACCCCTACAGCTCAACAACAACTGTACTCAGCACTGAGTGGTCAGCCAAAATACAAAAAGGGGATCGATTAATAGATGCCTGGCATATTCAGCCTTGGGGTGGGGGGAGGTTGAAGAGTGAGAGAGCAGTTACAAGGATCAAAACCAGATCTTTTCTAGCACCTCTTGCATCTTAAGACAAAGCCATTTGAATGACAAAGAAATTCCTGCATCATTTTGCCATCTTTTGGACTGTGAGATAAATAAATAGCCCAGTTTCTATGTTTTTAACAGCTTCTGATGTATTTGATTACATTTTCAGTTCAAATAGTTCCATTACTACAAGAAGCAACTTCATTAGCAGGAGAACCCAGAGCCCAGACTATACTAGCTCCCTGTCATATAATTTAGCCTCAGTCATACCTCAGACAATATTTATACAAGGTCACTTCTTCAAACCTTGTCTAGCCTTCCCAAATGACAATATTATTTATGCCAAATGCTTCTCCTAGGGGATGGAAAACTGCCAACTCTGGTTTAATAGGCTATATGGACAGGCTAGAAAAACATCGTTTGTAGCACACACAGTTTATGTATTTAGTATATAACTAGGGGTACAGACTGATCACTGGAAACATAGCCAAAAACTGGCCCCACGGAAAAAAAAGCCACAAAAGCACTAAGGTTTGGATCTTTCCTCCCTGATATTAGTTTTGGAAACCCTTGGTTTAGGCAGAATTATGAATGCACAGAGAGAGCTGTCTCAGACTCCAGTAGCTACCTGAATATCCAAAATAAGGAGAAAACCTGCAAAAGGAAATTTAACTTGGGTGTATTTGCCCAGCAGCCATCCTCATGTGGTTGCAAATTAATGTGCCCATCCAGTGGAACAGGCAGCCTGGGGGCCCTTGGTAACAAAGAACAGTCTAACCCTGTTGATGTTAATTTACCAAATCATTCACATCCCACAATCTGGAATAGAAATCAGCGGCCAAAAAAATGCCTCCTCTACACCTCAGTCAAAACACCTATAAAAGTCTAGATACCAGGAGGCAAAGTCTGGAACAGAAACGACTTCATCCTGTTGCCAATGAGTTATTAAAGTTTAGAATGATGGAGCTGCCAGGGGTGTCTGGGTTACCCTTGCTTCCAAGTCCCATTCTTGGTGGTGTCCTTAATAAGACATTTGGTCAAAAATATAGTGGCGACAACTCTTTTCTCTTAAAATTTTGTAAAGAATAAAAGGCATACATTCTACTTAATCCCTTATGGACCATTAAAATTATAAAATGTTTCTAGTAGACAATTAACAAACTTCAATTGCTGAGATTTCCAATAAAGTATAAAATATCTGTCCAGATTTACATGACTTACTTTGGATAAATGTCACTTGTAAATAATTGATACATTTTTATTTTTTAAACTATAATACTCCTACATAAAAATACAATATTGGTTTTAAATATTAGGATATCAAAATGTTAGATTATAAAGTGTCTTCAACATTCAAAATTGTTCCTTTGAAATGATACATTTATATGGGTTCTTGTTTCTTGAAGTATTTTTTTTAAGGCTGTTGGCGTTATTTATGTTTTTAAGAGCTCTCTCTTGACGAAGGAAGAGTTTTCATCGTCTCTACTGGACAAATATTTAGTAGTGCCAAATAGTATTATATATTAAATAAATACATAATATTTAGTATCATTGTTATTTGTTATTAATAATATACTAACTCTTTGTTCCATGCTCAGTAATTATTCTGTGACAATAGAAATGTGTGTAAAGATGTATATGCAATAACTTGAACCCAGAATTATTTATTATTGGTAATAAATACACAGCAACACAGCAATAGAGGATTGGTTAGGGCTGGAGGGATAGTACATTGGGTAAGGCATTTGCCTTGCACACAGTTGACTTGGATTCAATACCCAGCACCCCATATGGTCCCCCAAGTCTTTCAGAAATGACCTCAGAATACAGAACAAATATAGCACAATATATGTATATATATCACTGGTAAATAAACAAATAAAATCCCATGTTATATTATAAATAAAAAATAGGTAAATTAGGTTCGGGATCAAAGAGATAGTATAGAGAGTAAGGCTCTTGACTTGCATGCAGCCAATGTGGATTTGGTAACCTGTGTTCCTTATGGCCCCATAAGGTCCTCCAGAATTTATCCTTGAGTGCAGGGCTAGATATAATTCCTGAGCACTACTGAGTGTGGCCCTCAAACAAAAAAGAAATTGTAGCAACTGAGTGATAGCTTAGAAGTAAGGCACTTGTCTGGCATTCAGTAGTTCCTGGTTCTATCCCAGTACAATGAATGGTCTCCTGTGCACTACCAGTGAGTGATCCCTGAGCAGAGAGCCAGGAGTAAGCCCTGAGCACCGCCAGGTGTGGCACCAAAACAGCAAACACAGTTGTGTTAGAGAAAATTACACAAATTTGCCACCATGTAAATTCATCCATCAGCCCAGTTCAACAGATTCATGACTAAATCTCAATTGCGAGGCAAACGAAGTTGCTAAATATTATGGGTACACCAGTCTTCTGGCTTAAAACTCTGGGGTGCCCTCTGGAGGGGGACAGACAGAGTTCCCACCCTGCTGAGGCCCTGGCAGCTGCATCCACACCACACAGTTGCCTCCATGCCAGCAGCCCAATTCCACTGCTTCATGACTAATCTCTGCAGAGACACCAATCAAGGAAAATTGCAAGTACTTTGATTTTCAGGCTGAGAACTCTGGGGTCTTCTCAAAGTGGGCAACCTTTCCTTACCACCCCTGTAATTTCAGAATCCCAAGCAGTCACAAGCACATCCTCCATCCTCCACCATATAAATTCATTCATCTCTGGCCCAGTTTGACAGATCCCGGAGTTTCTGGAGCATGCAACACCTCCAAATTCCACAATACTGACATCCCAGTAGGAGCACACCAAATTCCATTGGAAAGTAACATGGCAGCCAACTAATCTCAATCAACAATGAAACAGAAGGCTCAAAACCCTCAGACAAAGATTTAAAGATATCACGGTGAGATAGAACAATTTTCACAAATTTTCTTTTACTAAAATACTTTTTGATGTTGCATTAGACATTTAGTTGTAACATGCAATATAAAATAAATTATTTTGTGCCTGCTAAAGGGCTAGCTAAGTAGATAGTTGGGAAAATGGGGACAATGATGGAGGGAAGGTCACCCTGGTGACAGGTTTGAAGTTGGAACATTGACTGTATATAACAACTGTATTATGAACAACTTTGTAAACCTCAGTGCTTAAGGACAGTTTAACACTTGTGCCTTCACCAGTGTATTTTTTCCAACCACACAAATGCCCCCAGTTTCCCTCCCACCAAACCCCAACCCCAGATATTGGAACATTATATTATTGAAACCCAATTATGAACAACTTTGTAACTGTGTATCTCATTATGACTCAATTTTTAAAATTTCAAGCATTATCAATTGCCAAAAAATACCATTAAAAAAAGAGAAATTAAAAAAAAGAAAATTACCCAAATTTCTTCACAGGAGAAAGTTCATAGTACACTAAGAAAATGGGAGATAATGAAATGCTATATACCAAAAATTTGTCTAGATGAATATCAAAATATTAAGCCAAGTAATTCAGTCCTGAAAACTCCCACACATGGTCCGGGTAGGCTTTGAGAAGAGTTGAAGAGATACTGGTAGGACTTCATTTGTATTATAGGTGGATACCACTTTAGGACATTTGGAAAGCAAAAATTCTTTTATTTTTATTGTTGAAAAAAAATGGTTTCCCATCATCATCCGAGCAAAAATAGGGGTAAAATGACACTTTTCTTAGTGAATTGGACAGGACCTGTTAAGACTCTATCTGGTCCTCCAGATAAATCACCTTCCATGAGGAAGAGTGAGAAGCTTGACTTCAGTCTCACACAGTGAGACCCCATGTCCTTGACAGTAAAGCATTGCCATATGGCTCCTCACATTGTAGCACTCATGGGTAACTCCTGCACTCGTTTCATGTCCACAGGGTTCTACAGCATAGAGATTTATTAGAATATTGTAAATAAAACTTGGATAAATAGAAGCATGAAATGGGGAGAGCCTGCAGGCTAAAGAAAAAGAAATTAGAAAAATAGTCCTGCTTCATCAGCCTCTCTGGAAAATATATATGGCCCATGATTTATTAAAATGGGAGTTTTTTCAGTGTATGAATATAGGCAAGGAAAAGTGGAATAAAACTTTTTGATTATGTGTCTCTGCATGCATTGGCTGGACCTTTCTATTTGAACATTCTGTGGGTTCCTCAAGCTCAAGGCATTTGAAGCAGGGATAATTCCTCCTCCTCCTCCTTTTCTTAGATTTACTAATCATATGGCACTTGAGCAGAGGTAGATGTAAAGCAATCAGGGTGACTAAGATCCCTGTGGTTGGAAGAATTATCAAGGAGGATCAAGAACAGAACCTTAGGACAGGCTCACATTTGGGGGTAGAAAGAAAAAAGTAAATACAAAAGAATCACTTAAAAAGTCAGAATGTGAATGAGTTTTCTCAGTTTCATACTCTATAAACATCATTTGCTTTGAGGTGGAAATTTTGTCAAAAATAAAATTTAAAGATATAGTTGTATTTTGTTTTATGCTAATGGATCTTTACCTAGGCCTAAAATAATTCAGATGTGGATTTTTAAATGGATACTGGATATATTTACTTTATACTGGATAAAACAAATCATAACTATACTTGAATACCTCTAAGAGTTTAGCCATTTCAGTCTCCTGAAAAAAAGAATCAAAAAACTTTTTAGAAGGTAGGCGGATATACTTTAAAGGAGTTCTACTAGTTTTATGAACTAAGGATTTTCTCTCTTTAATTTTTTAAAATTTATTAAAACCAAGTATTGACACATATTTGGCAAGTAATGTTACATTAGTTTCATGTACACAACATAATAATCTGATATTTGTATAAAATTCTCATTTATAAAGCCTAATTTAACATTTTTGTTTCAATGTGTTATTAAATAGTGGGAACTAATGCAAACTCGCTTTTACTTCTTAAGGCCAAGTGTTGCCTGGCCTCTCTGCTCTGGAAGGACAGCAGGATTCCTCCCTCTATAGCAAGGCTCCAAGGGCTAGAAGGGGTTGAATTCTGTGGCCACTGAGGCTCAAACTGTGCAGTCAATTTGACCCAAAATCTTAGGGATTTTGGCTCTGCAGTCTTGGAGCTGTTCAGACTAAACTAGAGGTTATTTTACAAGCACCACCAAAATCCTCATTTGCATGTGCGAAATTCCTGTGGAGAGGCTCATTTTGAATCAAGCTGTTTGGGCCAGATGACAAGTTGAGTTTGTAAGTGTAAATCTCATCAGCTGGATCTCAGCCCTTCCTCCAGCAGCCTTTTCCTTCTCTGGCCCTAATCACTAGTTTCAACAGGAGTAAAACTCCCAACACCTGTCTTTTGCCTTTCAGCAAAAAGCAACACATGAAATTTTCTTAGAACTAATGATCATCAGTGGTCACCACCATAGTAATGACATTCACAGTAAGCAAAGTGCTCTACATGCATCTCCTCAGAACCTTACAAAAACCATGCAAATTACTGTATTGTCCTTGTGTGCCCATTTTTAAGGGGAGCAAATTAACGTTTTGAAGGATTAAGTTAACCCATCCCAGGTCATGTTGGTATAAACCAACAGAGTAGCATTTACCTAAACTTTCACGACTATGCTTTTTAACCTATTTGCCTAAAGTCATATTGTTGCATTATTAGTAGACAGGCTTCATTTGACAGTTAATAATAGCAAAGAACACAGAATGAGAACCAAAAGGCCCTGAGTTATGGAACAAATCAGAACGTTTTATTAGAACTCGGTTACTATGTCATTTTTGTCTTGTAACAAGCTATTAGCCTTTTCATTTGGGGATGGTGACTCTAGTTCATCAACATATTGCTACATAGCAGAGGCTCTACGTAGCAGTTAACTCTGTGATTCCAGTTTTATCCCAGGGCAGCTCTGGGAGTCAAAGATTTCTCTGTAAAAGTTTGGGGAGGAAAAAAACCCTGGTAAACAAAGGCCTAAATTCAATCTGTTGGGGATCTTTAGCCTTTCACCTAGCCTTTCAGCTTTTACACTGCAGCTGCTCAGGCCACTCCCGAGTCCATGTTTTAGAGCATGAGGGATCATGAGAAAACCGGAGCTACTTATTCTCCAGTGCAGAGATTCTTCAGAGTTGTCAGGACACTCCCAGTTTTAGAGGTATGTAACATGGGCCCCCCATTTTCCTTCCACAGAAGACTGCCGCACAGTAGTTATACATTTCCCAGTTCTCTTTCCTTCTGAACGTCTTCCACATATGGAGGGAGAGGAGGGTACCAGACTCATCACCTGGACGGCAGTTTGGCAATTGCTGGCCAGAGTGGTTTATAACATCTGGATAACTGTTTCCAGATGTGGCCAGATTAAAAGTTTCACACTTAGCATCTTGAAATAACTGACATAAGCATGAGAGTTTCTATCATCTGGTCCCAGAGTGGAAGCAGCAGAGCCACTCCAAAGATGACAGCAAGGATAGAAGCAAAAGATCTCAATAGCGTAGGAGAACTCTGAGGAAGAGGCTCTACTCTCATTAAAGTCACAGCAACCAAGCTAAGCCCAGTAAGAAAGAGGACTTGCGGAGCAAGAGTTTGGGGATCAGTTACATTCATATTTGAACACTGACCTCCATTTATGGCCAGCAGGGATTTGATCAAGAATTTAACCATTCAGCCAGTCTTGGACTGACTCTGGGTGATTCCCAAGTGATTCCCAAGCAGGAGAGGGTCACGATATGTTTGGGATATAACAAGCCCTGGATGCATACTTGTTCCTCTTCTTTCATTGTTAATTGAGTCTAGAAATGTGAGTCGCTATTATTATAAAAATATGAGAAAATATACAGGGTTAGAAGTTTCTTTTTGCTTTTTATGCACACAACATTTCTTAAATCACAAATAATAGTAGCAGATGTATCCTTTTGAACAGGGGCTCAAACAATTTCCCATCAAAAATAATTTTTGTCCTGAATATGTGTTATAAACAGATTCAGACCAAACCTAACCCCCAGAACAAAATCCTGTGGTTTCTCACATCTTCTAGAGCTAGACAGCTCGATGTTGCAGAGAAGAGAGAGTCCAGCTAGACTTAAGACTCAAGAGTCACCAAATGTGAACAGAATGGATAAGACAAAATGATCCTCATGGTAGTAGGTGCAGAGAGGCTCAATCAATATTGCACTAGAGATTTAGTCCGAATGGGTAAGCTAGCTTTATTCATTCTTTAGGACCTCTGGCCATTATTCTTAACATCATTCTCAACATAATAGCTGCTAGGGATGGAGCCTCTGCCTTACTCCAGGGCAGCAGTAGACTGCTCTTCCATTCTTTCCATGTAATCTTCTTTACAACCTGCCTGTAAGGCAGGCATTATGATTATTCCTATTTTGGGGGTGGAGGAAATTGTAACTCAGAGAAGTTAAAGAACTTACCACAAATCATAAAGTCAAGCAGCAGCTGAATTGGAATTTGAATCCGTCCACCTAACTCCAAAGGCATCTGCCAACAGCTGTGAAACAATAACTTTACCTTATCACGCAGCGATAAGGTAACTGGTGAAAGGATTGTCCCTGTCCCTCTCTCAAACCTCTCCTGACTGTTAAGCTGGATCATCCCTTGTTCCTGTGTCTACAACCTGGACCCAGTGCACATTCCTCAGGGGCACTAAAACACCTTTCCTGCAGCCCCGTAGATTGGACAGGTGTGCACACAATAGCTCCTTTTCTTCCCATCTGCTTCTCCTTGAGCGGTGAGGCCCCAAGACCGTCACGGGCGGCTGCTCCCCACATGTGCTCACAGTCCCATTGATGAGAAATGGCAGAAGCAGGTATTAAAGGTGGAGGTTCTGGCTTATTGCTCTGAATGTATTAAAAACCATTCCCAGACTCACCATAAAGAGTTTTACACACACGGCCCACATCTACAAGGGAGACCGAGACGCAGACATGGGGATAACCACAGTGAGACAAATAACCACAACACAAGTCTGGGAAGACGGGCCCAAGGAAAGCGACTTTCACAGACTGGGTGATGGATTGTCTCCTCAGCAGACAGACAGACAGCTAGAGGTACTTATTTTTATTAAAAAAAAGTTGACGGAAAGAACTCCAGACACCCAGGCCTGCTCCTGCTCTTTCTGGTGCGCAGCGCTGACTCAGCCCGCTGTTTCCCTTTGCAGCATGCTGAGTTATTCCATGCACCCCTGCTAATTAGCCACATCCCGCTCCTTTCTTTTCTCACAGGTCATTTAAATGTCTACTTGTCTGGGTTAGAACTTGAATAGATGCTGGATTCCCTTCGCCAGTCCTCCCCAGTGATGAATTTCTCATACCTAGGGCATTGTTTGTGGGGAAAATTCTTTTGATTTAAAGGCCCTGGAGATGGTTATCCAAAGAATTTGCTTTAGTAGGCTCTTGAAGATGATACTTACCATTTACTGAGTGCACAGTAAGTGCCAGAGCATTTACATAAGCCATCTCCTTGAACCCTCATAATAATCACGTAGGATTATTGTACAGATCAATAGCAGATAGGCCCTACACAAGAAAGAGAAAACCAGATTGCACGCTGATTTCCTCTGTGTTTTTTTTATCCTCCCAGAGCAGAGTAGTCGGGTGGAAGGAGCTACTCCTGGGTCAGTAGACTGGAATTTTTGTTCTGGCATTGATACCAACCAGCTCCGTGGTCTGGGCAAGACACCTTAACTCTGTTTATCTAATCTGAAAAAAATATATAGGTGGCTAGATCAGGTGGTTTCTATATAAGGCCACTTCCTCTCATTTTCTATGGCTATTGCCTTTTTTCACACTGTAGTTAATATTAACAATATGTCAGACTTCCAAGAATAAAGCCCTAGTACAAAGTCCATTGGCACGGAATTGATGTCCTTCATCACTCAGCTCTGGAGAATAACACATCCAAGCCACAGTTGGATAGCAAATTAAAGTAGCCATAACACTTTGCTCTTTCCAGGCTAATTTATGATGCGTGCGCATGTGTGTGTGTGTGTGTGTGTGTGTGTGTGTGTGTGTGTGTGTCTGCCCAGGATCTAACCCAGGGCCCTAGAGTTGTAAAGCTTAAGTTCTCTCACTGAGTCACATCGCCCCCGCCCCCCTGCCCGCGCACACAAAGATACCATAGCACCATAGCTTCTAATGACAATTGAAGCGAAACTTCAGAACCTGTGGCTAAATTACAGATGCAGTTGTTTCACTATCTTAGATATAAGAGGTTTCCTAACCAAAAAATAGGAGCTTGGTGTTGCAGTTATCTATTGCTGCATAATAAACTGTTCCCCAAATTTACTGGCTTATAACTTAATATTGCTTTTCATGGTTTTGGGGGAAGAAGAGTGTTTAGGACTTAGCTAGATGCTTTCCTTTTAGGTACCTCATAGTGTTTTAGCTGTATGGTGGCAGAGAGTGGAGTTTTGGGAAGGTTTCTCTACTCACATGACTGGCTTGTGGGCTGGCATGTCTGTGGGTTTATTGCTTTTCTCTGTCATTGCGGCTTCCCCATGAGACAGCATTGGGCTTCCTCACAAAAGGTAGTCTGGGAATAATCAGAGCTCTTATCATAGTTGGATTTTCCCCAGTGAGTCACACAGAAGCTCTGAGCATTATTCTGACCTACCCTCACTTTTGTAATCTCCCTCAAAGCATCCACATATCACTGGAGACTCAGAAAAGTGAAACCTAAATTCTGCAGCTCAGTGAGAGAATGACTTGTGCATATGGGAAGGCTGCGATAGAAATCATCTGGGAACAAGCTCCACTTGGTCTATCTCAGAGCAAAATGAACTATAGGTGAAACTATAGTTGAAGGTCAATTAGATTCTCTCTCTCTCTCTTTCTCTCTCTCCCTCTCTCTCTCTCTCTCTCTCTCTCTCTCTCTCTCTCTCTCTCTCTCTCTCACACACACACACACACACACAGAGGAGGGCATAAGCATCCCAGCACCACACTTCATTAAAAAAAATGGCTATTATAGTTCCGTGCTTGAACTAAAAGATTTCTACAGAAACATAAAGTGGGACTCACAGGTTGAATCCCCAAAAGAAGAGAAGAGCAAGGAAAGTATGTTTTCATTTCTCTGTGAGATTAGAAGCTCTGTCACAGATGGAAAAGGGAGAGCAATTTAATTGAGGGAATTTTCTTCAGAAGAAATAGCAAAGGGATGTTACTGATCCCGTCAAGACTTTCCGTATGGATATCGCTATCCCCATAATCTTAAAACAAATCCAGATACCCCTTTATGATCATCCTTAAATGAAGATGAAACCAGCAGGATGAAGTTGCCAGACTCAGTCCCAGACAGCCACGTAGATAAGCAGTCCTAATGTGTGGCAGTTTTGACGGGCAGGCTTTAGAAGACTAAGAAACAAAGTGAGGATCTGGACAATATCACTATCAGAAGAGCATATCATAAGCCTCAGACTGTGACATTGTCCCAAGAAAAACAGCAACCTAGAGGTCACTGAGAAACCTGGAGAGCGAGAATAGAAGAGCAAACACATAGGAAGTGAGCACTGAGCACAGAACAGTCTGGATTACATGTTGGAACCCAAGGAGAAGGGTATAGGCATGGAACTGCAGGCCCCTAGAGGACTGAGATTATCTCTGAAGGAAACTGTCTGCAACTCCTGGGGAGGAAAGGAGACTCAGGGAGCCATTGGGGATGCCAGAACAAAGCTAGAATTACTGTGGCTTGGAAGGTGAACCCAAAGGCCCCCGAAAGAAGCATTTCTTTTCTTCATGACTCAGAGAAAGTCAGGAATGAATTCCCTAGACAAGAAATGTAAGGAGGTTTCTGGCCTGTATCTGGAATATTTAGGAGTTGTCAGCCTTGCAATCTGATGGGCATTCCGAGAAGCTCTGTGAGTCTATGGGGCAGGGAGATGGAACAGAAAGTTATTTTCCTCTGAGGCTCAGCCTACAGATGGGAACATAAGTTCTTTAAATTGTAGAATTTTTAACACTAGGTGCCTCCATAGGTCACTCATAATCTATCAGCTGACAGAGGGAATTCACTGGACCAAGCTTTATTGGTTATACACCAGTTATACCCATCGTTCTGTCTCTTAAGGGATCATTCTGCAATCTGACAAGCAGCTGGAAGACTTTTAGATTAATAGCTTTATTTCTGGGAACAGAAGACAATGAAATGAGTCATAAACAAGGGCAATATATGTGCGTAAAGATATTCACAGTCATGTTATTTGTAAGCGGACTAACTCAGTACTTCTTACATTTTAATGTTGAATATCTACTTAAAAGATACATTTAGTGGGTTTGGGGTGGGGCTTATGACTACATTTCTTACAAGCTCTCAGGTGATCCCTGTGCTCTACTGGTCTTCAGACAACATTTGGAAGAACAAATATTTACTCGATGTGCTACTGAAAAATTTAAACTGATATGGACAAATAATTGTACGTAGGTGATACCCAGAAGTGTCATCTTCTGGTGGGCACAACTTACCTTTGGAATACTGGGATAAATACTAAAATTATTTTGAAAACTTGCATTATAAAAAGGTGTTTATGACTTATGGCATTAAGAAGAAATTAAATGACACAAAATCACTTACATTTAGGACTGCAACTGTAGAAAAGAAATATGGAGTACATTGGAAGAGAATTGTTACATCACTTGTATAGCCTAAAAATGCCAATAAATCATAAAATATTAGAGTAACCACACAATCTGTTTTGCAGAATTAATTCCAGATACATAAGCAGTATTTATGTCTCTCAAACTAAAAAAGATGGCTTATAGTTGATAAATTCTATAGTCATATTAATGGACACTTCTATAATGCCACTTATGAACTTGTCTCTGTTGCTCCAAAGCATTTGAAAAACCAGGCTGAAATGCCTGGACACAGGAAACAGGCAAGGTCTCTGCAGTGTTTCTTCCTTCCTTCCTTCCTTCCTTCCTTCCTTCCTTCCTTCCTTCCTTCCTTCCTTAGGAAGTACTCCTTAGGAAGTAATTATGCACTTCCTAAGTGCATAATTACTCTAGGGTTTATTCTGGAGATTATGCATGCTATAGGTATGGACAACATGCAATCGCATATATCTATTTATTATTGTTTCCCACAGAGCAGTTTCACTGCTCTAAAAATCCTTTTTTATACTCTTTTGTCAAGGTATATATAGCTTATGATACCAAGGGATGTCAAAAGAACACCTGGCCGCCCACCTACGAGATGGTCAGACTTCTTCGTTAAGACCCTGAATGAACAGTTTGATGCCCTTCATGTTCTAGAGCGAGCAGACGCTACACTAGCACATGACAGGGATGAATTGCTGGAGCCCACTCAAGCAAACCGATGAGCAACAGGATGACAAGTGATACAAGTGGTACATGATACCAAGCTGGACATTTTATGGGACAAAGAAAGACAAAACTTCACAATACTTTTAAAATCTCAGTCTCTCAGGAGCCAGAGAGATGGCATAGTACTTAAGGCTCTTGCCTTGCATGTGATCCCTGGCATTACATATGGTTCCTGGCGCACTGACAGGTAGGTTCCCTGAGCACAGAGCCAAGAGTAAACCCTGAGCACTACCATGTGTGGCCCTAATTGCCCCACCCTAGCACACACACACACAAAATTACAATTCTGTCCTCTCCGTCAGATATGCTCAACTTTTCTTTTTGGTGCGTATCAGGAGTCACAGGCAGTATTCTACCCATGGAAGATCAACGTATCTTTTTCTTGCTGGTGCTGATTCTCTAAGAAGGTACAGTGTGAAAAGTGCTGATAATTCAGTTTGATTTCTCTAACTGCTTGATAACATAAGAAATGTTTAGAGATAATCTTTTTCATTACCAATAAAATCATATCATCTAGTAGGGCTTTATATCTTCATGATATCTTTATATCTTTTAAGATTAATTTTTATTTTATTTTATTATTTTTAATTAAATCACAGTGAGATACAGAGTTACAAAGTTGTTCGTGATTTAGTTTCAGTCATATCCTGTTCCAACACCTGTTCCTTCACTAATATACATTTCTCACCACCGATATCCCCAGTTTCCCTCCCTCCCCTTTATATCTTATGATAAGTCTAAGTCAAATCAATGTTATCTTTATAAATATCTTTTTTTAGACTATCACTTAATGGTGGTGTGTTGATATTAGAATTTTGGTGATTGATGGAGTGATGTTGTAATATAGAAGTGTTAAATTATGACCCCCAGGTTGTTTAGTATTGTAAACCAGTGATACAACAATAACAAATAAAAATAAATGCTATTTTAAAAATTTTTTTAAATTAATTTATTTATTTATTGAATCACCGTGGGAAAGGTTACAAAGTTTTCAGGTTTAGGTCTCAGTCATGCAAATATCAAACACATTTCCCTTTACCAAAACTTATTTTTTACCATGAAGAACCCCAATAAAACCCCACCCCCCACCCCTCCTAGTCCCTGTGGGGCAGATGAATTCTAGTTAACACTCTATCTGCTTTGATTAGATTCATTGTTTCAATAAAAGATTCACCACTATTATTTAGAGTTTACCCCCCCCCCCCCAAATCAGACATGCTGAAAAAGCATTTTGAAGTGATTTGCTTTCTACAGCTGGGTTCAAGAATTAAATGTTGGTTTTGGATTTCTGCTATTTTACTTATTGACCCTGGAAGTATTTCTACTGAAAGTCAGATAGTTAAGAAATTGGTTTCTGTGCACTGGAGACGTGGCCGTGCTGGAGAGCCGCTAGTGGGGGGCAACTGGTGGCCTCGGTAGGGCGTGAAGGGCGGACCAAAACGCCCCCCTTCCCATGAGGTTTTAGTCGCCCCCAGTCCCCCGGCTCATACCTGCTGTCCACAAGGCTCCCATGCGGCCGCCATCTTTCTTTCTAGAGAGGAGAAGGCGACTGGGGCAACACCCTTTCCCCTCCAGCAGACTTGATGGCCTGGATTAACGCATAGTCCGTTCACTTTTCTGCTCCAAGCTGCCGGGTTCTGCATTAAGTCCTTGTGCTTCTGGGGCCGTGGCTGTGCTGGAGAACCGCTCGTGGGGGGCAACTGGTGACCTCGGTAGGGCGTGAAGGACGGACCGGAACGCCCCCCTTCCCATGAGATTTTAGTTGCCCCTACACCCCTGGCTCATACCTGCTGTCCACAAGGCTCCCATGTGGCCGCCATCTTTCTTTCCAGAGGGAGGAGGGTGGAAGGGACCAACACCCTTTCCCCTCCGTGCAGACATGATGGCCTGGATTAACGCATAGTCCTTTCACTTTTCTGCTCCAAGCTGCTGGGTTCTGCATTAAGTCCTTGTGCTTCTGGGGCCGTGGCCGTGCTGGAGAGCCGCTCGCGGGGGGCAACTGGTGACCTCGGTAGGGCGTGAAGGACGGACTGGAACGCCCCCCTTCCCATGAGGTTTTAGTCGCCCCCACACCCCTGGCTCATACCTGCTGTCCACAAGGCTCCCATGTGGCCGCCATCTTTCTTTCCAGAGGGAGGAGGGCGGAAGGGACCAACACCCTTTCCCCTCCGGGCAGACATGATGGCCTGGATTAACACATAGTCCATTCACTTTTCTGCTCCAAGCTGCTGGGTTCTGCATTAAGTCCTTGTGCTTCTGGGGCTGTGGCTGTGCTGGAGAGCCGCTCGTGGGGGGCAACTGGGGACCTCGGTAGGATGTGAAGGACGGACCGGAACGCCCCCCTTCCCATGAGGTTTTAGTCGCCCCCACTCCCCCCGCTCATGCCTGCTGTCCACAAGGCTCCCATGTGGCCGCATCTTTCTTTCCAGAGAGGAGAGGGCGAATGGGGCAACACCCTTTCCCCTCTGGACAGTCATGATGGCCTGGATTAACGCATAGCCCGTTCACTTTTCTGCTCCAAGCTGCTGGGTTATGCATTAAGTCCTTGTGTTTCTGGGGCTGTGGCCATGCTCCAAACTTAACTATGATTTTCAGAGAGAAACGTTGGGTGGTTTACTTTGTATATATGGATCACTTTGTATATAGAGAGATTTACGCGGCTGCGCGGTTTTGAGGCAAAGTCCTAGTTCCCGCATACTCGAGCTGTGGTTGTAGAGGCTTCTGGTCACCGGGGTTCCATCTGGGGGAGGCGGGATGCGGTACCTACCCCATCTGGGGCTTCCCGATGATCTCGGCTCTTTTTGGAACCTGTTTTTTTTTTTTCCTTCTGGATCTGTGGATCCCACCCTCCATGTTGTCCTACTCTTGGGCTGAATGCTGTAAATATCGATATTTTTTAATTTTAAAGGCAAAAAAGTATCATTTAACAGAAAACTTTTTATATAGCAATGGAATCAACTCAATACAAACTAAATTTGCATATAGCAAATTCTAAAGTACTATTTCAATTTCATTGGCTTAGAATTTAATTATATTAAATATTGATTAATATAAAACATAAGCTACTAACTGCAACTTGGAAAATATAAATCTAGTTTCCATCATATTGTTTTATTGAAATTAAATTTAACTTGTAATGTTATTTTTGTGTTCTATAAAATTTGCCAACTCTTTTTTGTTAGTATAGAAAATAATATATACAACACACACATAAAATTAAATATTTGCTGTATTGAGTGCTTGTCTGCTAATGAGGTGTGTGGGAGCCCAGAAAATTATGGCGTCCCTCTTTTTTTCTTCTCTGGTGTATATTCTATTTCATCTAAGCAGAGTTAAGTGTATACCACAAAGGACAAATGACACTAAGTGAATAGCAATAGGTAATACTAATTTGAGATGGATGAAAGTTCTGATTAGTGGTATTTGAGAAACATACACAAAAAAAGATAGGAACACTTTGGTGGATACTGGACACTTTAGGTCAATTAAATAATAGTTAAGAAAGACAAAAGAAAGAGATCATTTGTCATTTTGAGGAAGTAGATAAAGACAAAAACAGAGCTGAAAATCAATGCTTCTTTAATGTATACGTGAGAAGAGAAGTGAGAGTGAAATGGAGTGTGAACAAACTCAAGGAAAAGCTAAAAAAACGCTAGGGGAATGTGTTAGTGAAGAAAGGAAATCCTAGCTTCTGAGATTTAACTTGGAACAAGAAGATGAAAATCTTTTAAACAATCAGGAAACAAAAGCAAGGAAATATAAATTCTCACTTTTCATGAAAAGACTGGGAGGGAAGTCAGCTCAACAACATAGAGATGCAGTTGAAAGGACAAATAATCTCTTTGCCTCCCTCTGTATAAAGAGAAGATAACAGACCCAGCTGAGATGTATTTTCCAGAAGGGCAGAGAATTTTTGGATGCTTTTCCTTACCACAAAAAGCTAATAGAATCACCTTATTCAGATGGACAAAATCAATTGATTCACATGAGTGTATTACTTGAGTATGAAAGAAAAAAGAGCCTTTGGGGTGTAGACTCTGAATAATAATGGTGCGTCTTTTGTCGAAGCAATGAATCTAATCAAAAAAAAAGTCTTCAGCAGCAAATGAAGTCTTTGTTGATCTATTGATGAAGAAAGCAATGAGGCCATTAGGATGCACTGGGGCAACTTCTCTTGAGGAAGAACCTTTAGGGTTTTCTTTCTTTTTCTTTTCTTTCTTTTTTTTTCCTCTTGGTGGTAGTCAGGATGGTGATAAGGATGGGGGTTTGATTTGGGCCATACCTGGCTATACTCAGGGCTTACTCCTGTATACTCAGGGATCTCTCCTGACAGTGCAGAAGGGACGATACTGGTGCCAGGGATTATATGCAAGGCAAGTGCCTTAACCACTCTCCAGCCCCAATCCCCTGAGTTTCCTTCCTTCCTTCCTTCCTTCCTTCCTTCCTTCCTTCCTTCCTTCCTTCCTTCCTCCCTCCCTCCCTCCCTCCCTCCCTCCCTCCCTCCCTTCTTCCTCCCTTCTTCCTTCTTCTTTCTTTCTTTCTTTCTTTCTTTCTTTCTTTCTTTCTCTTTCTTTCTCTTTCTTTCCCTCTTTCTTTCTTTCCCTCTTTCTTTCCTCCCTCCCTCCCTCCCTCCCTCCCTCCCTCCCTCCCTCCTTTCCTTCTTCCCTCCTCCTTCCCTTCTTCCTTCTTCCCCTTCCTTCCTTCCTTCCTTCCTTCCTTCCTTCCTTCCTTCCTTCCTTCCTTTTGTTCTTTCTTTCTTTCTTTCTTTCTTTCTTTCTTTCTTTCTTTCTTTCTTTCATTGAATCAACATGAAATACAGTTACAAAGTTTTCATGATTGAGTTTCAGTCATACAATGATCGAACACCCATCCCTCCACCAGAATATTTTCTACCACCAATGTCCCCAGTTTCCCTCCCACCACCCCTACCCCACCCCAAACCTCTATGACAGACACTTTCCTTCTTTCTCTCTACTTTTGGTCATTATGGTTTGCAATACAGATACTGAGAGGCCATTATGTTTGGTCCTTTGTCAACTTTCAGCATACATCTCCCATCCTGAGAGATCCTTCCAACCATCATTAACTTAGTGGTCCCTTCTCTGTCCCAGCTGGCTTCTCCCCCAGCACATGAGGCAGGCTTCCAACCATGGAGAATCCTCCTGGCCCTTTTCTCTATTGTCTTTGGGTGTTAGTCTCATACTATGTTATTTTATATTCCACAAATGAGTGCAGTCATTCTATGTCTGCTTCTCTCTTTATGACTCTTTTCACTTAGCATGATACTCTCCACGTCCATCCACTTATAAGCAAATTACACAACTTCATCTTTTTTCTGACAGTTGTAAGTATTCCTTTGTGTAGATATACCATAGTTTCTTTAATCAGTAGTTTGTTTTCCGGCACTTGGGTTGTTTCCAGATCCTGGCTATTGTGAATAGTGCTGCAATGAACATACAAGTGCAGATGTTATTTATACTGTGTTTTTTTTCACCCCCAGGATATATTCCCAGAAGTGGTATTGCTGGGTCATATGGAAGTTCAATTCCTAGTTTTGTAAGAAATGTTTATATTGTTTTCTAAAAAATCCTGGATCAGTCAGCATTCCCACGAACAATGAATGAGAGTCCCTTTCTCCCTGCATCCATGCCAGCATTGGTTGTTCTTGTTCTTTTTAATATGTGCCAGTTTCTGTGGTGTAAGACGATATCTTTGGGTTTTCCAAAGGTGTCATCTGAACAATTAGGAAGATGATCTTTTAAACATGGAAACTTAAGTTTCTCACCTATGACCACAAGTTTGAGAAGTAAATTATGACTGTTTAAGATAAAGAATAACATTTACTTTTGTTATTTTGCTTTGTTTTGTTTTGGAGCGTTGGACCATACCCAGAAGTACTTGGGGTTTATTCCTGGCTCTGTACTCAGGAGTGACTCCTAGAGGTGCTTGGGGCCATATGTGGAACTAGGGATCAAATCATAGCCAGCTGCCTACAAGGCAAGCATCACACCCTGTGTACTATCTCCCCTGCCCAAATTACTTAGAAAAAATTGCTTAAATACCATAGCACTTACTTAAAAGTAATGTGTGCCCCCCCTTCAACACATACACAAACAAGATCCTGAATTTAAAGTCTTGCAAAGTTAAGAAAAAAAAGTATCTGTTATGTCTTGAAGTCAAACATCTTCTATAGGTTAAAAAAACTACTTAAAGTAGGGTGGTAATGTACCTGGGAATGTTTGTGGAGGGAAGTCCCACTGGTAATGGGATTGGTACTGAAACATTGTATGCCTAAAACCCAGCTAAATAACTATGAAAATCAGGGTATCCTAATATCTAATTTAAGAAAAAACACTTAAAGTTTATTTCTTATAATTAAACACAAGACTGAGGGATTGTTTAGAGTATCTATAGACTGTTTTTAGAGTATTTATAGACTTTTTTGAGCATCATTTGTTTTATTTTATTTTATTCATTTATTTTATTTATTGAATCACTGTGAGAAGTTACAAAGCTTTCGGGTTTAAGTCTCGGTCATACAATGATCAAACACCCATCCCTTCACCAGTGCATATTATGCACCACCAAAACCCTAATATACCCCCTCCCCACGACATCCCTCCCCATGCCTGTGAAGCAGATGATTTCCACTTAACTTTCTCTTTACTTTGATTACATTAAGTATTTCGACAAAAGATGCACCATTATTATTTGGAATTTTCCCCCAACAATCAAACCTGCTGAAAATGCATCATGAAATAATTTGTTTTCTATTGCTCGTTATGAAGACCATATGATGCTGTGAGACTGCGGTAGCAGCCACGCGATTTTGGATTTCTGATATTTTACTAATTAAGTCTTGAGGAATTTCTGCCAAAAGCCGAATAGTTCCAAGATTGGTTTGTGCGCCTCTGGGGCCATAGTCATGCCAGAGAGCTGCTCGTGGGGGCAACTCGTGGTCTCAGCAGGGCAAGAAGGACATAGGGTTCCACCCCCAATCCCATGAGGCTGCAGTTGCCCCATCACTGCTGGCTCATACCAGGCTGTCCAATAAGTTCTGAGGCAGCAGCCACCACGCTGTGGGGGGCGGGGGGACGGGGATGGCGGAAGAGACAGACACCCTTTCCCTCCTGGGGGAGAGCACAGCGCCGTAGCTTAATGTATAGTCCATTCACATTTCTGCCAGAAGCTGCTGGGTTCCGAATTAGGTCTATGTGCTTCTGAGGCCATGGCCATGCCAGAGAGCTGCTTGTCAGGGGCCTCTATAGACTGTTTTATTTTTGAAATGGTTGGAAAATAATTGGTAACATCAAAGAATTTATCATATTTTGCTGCATAATCACTGCAAAATTTACACCAAAGTTTTGTTTTATGTTTTGTTTATTTTTTCTTTTTGCAAAAAAACTGGGGCATTATTATATGAAGTTCTTTTCATGATGTGCCAAGCATTACTTAAAATACAGGGTGTAATAATTATAGTGGTGATTATTTGGTGAAATATGTTTTACATTTTTTCCAGCATCAGCATTAGAGAGTATATCAAAAAGTAATCATAGGAGCTATATAAGCAGTGGAGACAACTGTTACCAGAATTGAGTTTTAGAACCAAAAAAATTCTGATCTCTGACATACTGTCTTCACTGTTAATTTGCAAATGGACTTTGTGCTTATGCTCTATATTTTTTCTATATCTTTTCTCAATGAAAATGTGTGCTCAAATCTATAGACTTGGAAAATGGCTGTTTTTGAGAATTTTGAACACAACTAAGGTCTTGGTAATCTGATGCAAATTACCAAAATGAGCTTCATACAGGATATAGGTAGAAAGAGAATTGTATGAAAAATGAGTGTCTTGGGCTAGATCCATAGAACAGTGTTCAAGGTGTTTACCTTGCACATGGCTGACCTGGTTTGGACCCCTAGCAGCCTACCTGGTCCCTCGAACCCAACAGGAATGATTCCTGAGTACAGAGCCAGGAGTAAGCCCTGAGCACCACTGAATGTGCCTGTCCTTCCAAGAAAAGGAAGAATTTTGAAACCAGAAAGGCAGTACACGAAGGAAGGTACTTACTTGTCTTGCATGTGACAATAATGTGACATCCCTCATTCAAATCCCCACATCACATTTATTCCTCTGAGTATCTCCAGTGGTCACTTCTGAGCACAGAGCCAGGAACAGACCCTGTGACCCAACCTCCCTCCTATCCAAAAGCATTTTTTTCCTCAAAAATCCTTTCTAATTGAGAAAAAACCTTCACCGACTTGTAAAAAGCTGTGGGAAAACTCATCTGCATTTTGATCTTTCTCCCGCCATGCCTCTCCCCTGATTTTCCAATTTATAAAGAAAAGATGAAGAGATTTTAGGGACATGAAAATAAAATTTGGATTTTTGATAGAACACTTTCTACCATCAGTTTGCTTTTCCTCAATCAGGGGACAGATTAGATCTTTTTGAGCTTGAAAAGAAGACTGATTATGGGACAGGGAGTTGAAGTCTTTTGAGATATATGAGCAGAAACTTAAAGATGATTATTGATAGAGACTTTACTGCTCTTTGATGTACAGTGTGGAAATAGCACTTTTCCGATGTAAAAAAAAAGAAGAAAGAAAAGAAAGAAAGAAAGAAAGAAAGAAAGAAAGAAAGAAAGAAAGGAAGGAAGGAAAAAGAATGCTGGTAAAAATCGTGTTTAAAAATGACTGAAATTGGATAGCACAGCGGGTAGGGCGTTCGCCTTACAAGCGGCCAACATGGCCGACCCAGGTTCGATTCCTCCGCCCCTCTCGGCGAGCCCGGCAAGCTACCGAGAGTATTCGATATGCCAGACACAGTAACAACAAAGTCTCCAATGGAGACGTTACTGGGCCCGCTCGAGCAATAAAAACTCATTTAAATTGTATGAACACAAATCTTGTAAAAATGTCCTTACCTTATTATTTTTTTTATAGTTCTGTTACTGCCCCAGAATAGCCCTTACTCTGTCCAGCTGAACAATAGAAATCAAAGCTATTTATATTCAAAATCATTTTACATGGTTGTGGCTGGTAAGCTGTAAATTTATTTAAGGTAAAGGTAAAGGTAAAGGCCCTCCCGTTGATCGTCGATTTGCTCGAGCGGGCCCAGTAACGTCTCCATTGGAGACCTTGTTGTTACTGTGTCTGGCATATCGAATACTCTCGGTAGCTTGCCGGGCTCTCCGAGAGGGGCGGAGGAATCGAACACGGGTTGGCCATGTTGGCCGCTTGTAAGGCAAACGCCCTACCCGCTGTGCTATTGCTTCTTCAATTACCAATATATATATGCAATTCATTTATCATAAAAACTTTTGAAACCAGACAAGAAATACCTGGTCTATAGAAGCAAAAAAACAAAAGGTAAGGAAAGAGACATTTAAAGCCTGGTTTCCTTGCTAGACTACAATCACATTGTTGCAGCAATCGTCTCTTCAACCAGGAAATCCTGTGAGAACTCACATTTGTACTTTCGAAGGTGAGTGGGCGGCTAGTTTCTAGGGGATCTCTTTACTCAAAGCTATTTAGAAAGAAAGGTCTGGTCTAGAAAATGACCCTTACGTTTGTGTATCTAAAAGAACTCATTTTCTGGTACTGATTTCTTCTTAGATAAATCATACTGACTTTTCAAATGTGCTTTTTCAGATGAACCTGAAGGTTATTTGTCTGTAAGTAACTAAGAGACGACTGCCTGCAGGCTTGGGGCTTCATTCCTTCCTCAGCCAGGCATTCCAATCCATCAGGGCCGGGCCTGTCCTCAGGCCTCCAAACTGCCTCATACACAGCACATTTCGGTTTTCCCAGTTAGCTGTCACCTCTTGTTTCCCCTTTGTTCTCACCATTTTTCAAAACGTGTAGCTGCAATGTATAATTTGATAAGAACGTTTAAATAAAACAAGCTTTGAGTTCGAAAACTACTTCCCAAAAGTACTGGGGAAGTAAATTGTAAAATGTCACATGACATGGCTCTTCAACAGTAGACAGAAAAGCTAGGTCTCTAATTAGGATCTTGAGAGAATTCAACCTGCTAGGGATTAGAATTTATCTTTTTACTATTTAAAAGTTACCTTTCAGGACAATTATAATTTTTAAAAAACAAAACAAGAAACTATAGTGTAAAAAACAGAGAAGGAAGTTGAAAAAATGCTTGAAGATTATAGTATTAAATTGTTTAAAGCAATAGTGTTTAGTCATAGGTTTGAAAGCAAATTGATACTCTTATCCTATAGAAGACATCTTCTGGGAAATTTAGGGACTATTTTCATAGCAGTCTGACTGAGTCACATTTTAATCTTAAAAGCAAAACTCCAAATTACGTTAAAAATGATTAAAATAAGATTAGAACAAAAATTAATCCAAAGTATCTTCTCTCTTTGGGTTATTCCAGGTCAGTGAAGTTTCACTATAATTTGCAGTTTGTAGCCCATAGAATCTGAAGTCAATTGTTGAAGAACTTCATAACAAAAATTATTTCTATATCATTTTCCATAGAATCTAAAATTCAAAATATAAAATTCAAAATCATGAAATAAAGAAATGAAGAAAACTTTGGGTAACCAAAAACAAATATTTAAGCATAGTCAATCTTATACGTTAACTCAAAAGGAGACCCCTTAGGTGCTTAACTCAACTCTTTCTCCCTTGCACTTTGCATATATTTACAGAAGCATGTATACGTTTTTCTTTTATGTTTTCTTTTTTTCTGTTCTTTCTGGGGAGGTGAGGTTTGGCAACACACTTGGCTGAGGGCTGGAGTTGCTCCTAGTGGAGATCAGGCCTACATGAAAAGCATGAGCTCCCATCCATCGAGCTATTTCCCTGGCCTATATCAGTTTTTCCTACCATTGAAAATTGAATTAAAAAATTAGAAACAAGGTGGGGGGGGCTAGATCAGGTTGCTATTCTTGCATATAACCACCTAGGTTTGATTCCCAGCACCGCATATGTTTCCCACCCACCCCTATTCTCTTCTCCCCCATCTACCACCACCACAGTTCAGCCAGGAGTGATTCCTGAGCACAGTCAGAAATTTCTGCTATTTTATTTATTAACCATGAGCATCACCAGGTGTGAACCACCCCCACCCAAAAAACCCAAAGAATTGTAAATAAAGTGGCGTTCATTAAAAGCAAATTCATTGACAACAGCAAAGAAGAATAACCAATAATCTTTAGGTTAAGGAAGAAATAGGCAAAAGTTCTAAAAAGCAGAAATATTGCCTCAAAAATTAGTGCATGACACCTTCCATGTAGGGATACACAGATCATTATTTTGCATTAAGAGCTGATCACATCAGTGAATTTCAGCATAATACCAGGCTGACAATATTTAACAATGGTTATAAAGCATCTAAGAAAAATTTAAACCTTATTTAATGAGACAAAAAGTATATTCTATGTGTCAGGATTATTTTATACAAAATTATTAAAAGATAGTTGCTGGAGTGATCATACAGTAGGTAAGGTGTTTGCCTTTCACACTGCCAATCCATGTTCAATCCTTAGCACTCCATCTGGTCCGCCAAGTATCTTCAGGAGTGATTCCTGAGTGCAGAGCCAGGAGTCAAGCCTGAGCACTGCTGGGTGTGGCTGAAACAAAACTATTAAAGGATAGCTTTAAAAATTTAAAGAAAAAAATTATTGTCTTCTAGAAGCTGTGCTTATATTAAAAGTTATCTTGCTTGAACGTGCCAGAAAAAAAAACCTAAGAATCTCTATGGTTAACCAAATCAGAATTTCCTAGGAGAAGAACTCAGTAGTTAACTAAGAGTTTTGGGTAATAATATCTACTCCAGCTTTCAGTTTTCTACTGAAAGCAGAAAAGACAATTTAAATATCCAATTTAGAATGACCAATTAGACCATGAGCTCTCTTTGAAATGAAGAAGACACAGACTAAGAAGTAAAATCTTTTTGACATCTGGTTCAGCCACTCACTAGATTAATAACTGTAGACAAACTACTTTATACCTCAAGTATGCTACTTTATACCTCAATTTTTTTATCTATACAATGAGTCACCAGTTATTAAGAAAGTAAAGACATTGAAAAATAGCATTCCTCACAAGTATGTCCCTAAATAGCTTTCAAGGACGTACTTTTAGAGGTTATTCTATGTTATTTTATTTTATTTTTTTATTTATTTATTGAATCGCTGTGGGAAAAGTTACAAAGCTTTCAGGTTTAGGTCTCGGTCATGCAGATATCAATCATATTTCCCTTTACCAATACTTATTTTTCACCACGAAGAATCCCAATAAACCCCCCCCAACCCCCCCCCCATGTCTGTGGGGTAGATGAATTCTAGTTAACACTCTGTCTACTTTGACTAGCTTCATTGTTTTGATAAAAGTTGCACCATTATTATTTAGACTTTACCCCCCCTCCAAATCAGCCATGCTGAAAAAGCATTGTGAAATGATTTGCTTTCTACAGCTGGGTTCAAGAATTAAATGATGTCGCGGCCGCGCAGTTTTGGATTTCTGCTATTTTATTTATTAACCCTGCAAGTATTTCTACTGAGAGTCAGATAGTTAAGAGATTGGTCTCTGTATCCATCACACCCCCACCCCCGGCTCATACCTGCTCTCCACCAGGCTCCCATGCGGCCGCCATCTTTCTTTCCAGAGAGGAGAGGGCGAATGGGGCAACACCCTTTCCCCTCCGGGCAGGCAAGATGGCACAGATTAATGCATAGTCCGTTCGCTTTTCTGCTCCAAGCTGCTGGTTTTCTGTGTTAAGTCCTTGTGCTTCTGGGGCCGTGGCCGTGCCAGAGAGCCGCTCGTGGGGGGCAACTGGTGACCTCAGTAGGGCGTGAAGGACGGGCCGGATATACCTCAATTTTTGTGTGTACTTAAGGATAGGAATACCTTTAAAGTATATAGTGAGCCCTTTACAGTATATAGTGGCAGATTCCTGCTCTGATCATATACAGTCCTATCCTTGTCTACTTGTTCTCAGTGGCCAACTTCCAGGATTTACTTATATAAAGATAAAGTGGAGGGAAGATCAAGAAAAATTTTCCAGATGCTATTAAAAAGTTAAGTGAAGTTGAGTAATTAGCAATACATCTCCCAATCATCAGTGTGGCATACAGAATGCTTTATCTCAACTGTGTAACTGCAGCTTTTTTCCTTCTGCTAAAGGAGATCAAAGTGATTTAAAATATTGAAAGATGTGAAAACTAGTAGATAATTAGCAGTGCTATTACTGTTTGCCCATCATATCTTGGTAGTGATCATAAACACCTCAATACAAATAGCATATATCTATCTATTCACCCATTCATCATTCAACCAACATTTATTATGTTCATGTCATGTTTCCAGTGCTATATCAGACACTGAGTATTCAAAATGCAGCCACTGTCTTCAGTCAACTGGAGCTCAATGGACAGATAGTAAACAAAGTGCCCTTAATTCTTGGCACTCAATTTGACTTGTGGACTGGTAGCATCATCATCACCTGGGACATGATTAGAAATTCAACACAGGCCCTGTGGACCAAAATCTGCACTTTGAAATAATCAGTTATTTTGATGTTTATTTTGATTTAGGAAGCATCACTTTATTGGGTGATGGCCACTGGGGCTATGGACTATACCTGAAATAAACCGGGGTATAAGCAAGCCTAGTCAGTTGTTATATTGTGTCTCGAGAAGACAACCAGAATAGAGAAGGGATCATCATGACAGAGATAGTTGGAAATGAACACTCTGGATAGGAATTTGTGCTGAAATTAGGTAAAGGAACAAACATTATAATCTCTCAGTATCTGTGTTGCAGACCATAGAGCCCAGAAATCGAGGGTCAGAGGGGGCAGAGAGAGGGGGGGGGCAAGGCCTTACAGTCATAAAGGCAGACTGGGGGAGAGGGGTGGGGGGAGGGAAACTGGTCATTGGTGGTGGGAAATGGACACTGGTGGAGGGATGGGTGTTGAATCATTGAATGACTGAAACCTGATCATGAACATCTTTGTCATTATGTATCTCATCATGACTCAATTAAAACATTAAAGTTTAAGTAAATAAAAAGAAAGGCTCTACATTTCAGGTGACATGTATTAGTTGTCTAGTGCTGTCATAACAAATTACCGCCAACTGCATGACTTACAGAGTAGAAATTCTTTCTCACAGTTATGAAGTCTAGACATTCAAGATCAAGGCATAAGCAGAGTTGTTTCCTGAGGTGGGCTGTGTGTGAAGGAGAATTGGTTTCATATCTTTCTTCTGATAACCCCAGTAATCCCTTGGTTTGAAGAAGAGAAAGTCTTCCTGTGTCTTTACATGATCTTTCCTCTGCACATGTCTCTCTTTGTCTAGATTTTTCTTGTTATAAGTAGTTCAGTCTTCTTTAATTGGTACCTACCCTAATCTCACCTTATCTTGATAACTTATAAAAACTTTATTTCCAAATGAGGTCATAGTCACAGGTAAAAGGATTTAGGACTTCAACATCTTTTGGTAGAATACTGATCCCACTCAATCCTTAACATGACCCTCTAAAATAATTAAAAAGATGATTAGGTATTAGTTGGGCCAACTGAGATAAGAGAAAAATGGGGTATCTCAGGCAGCTGAACCAACCTCAATAAAGGTATAGTGTGCGGAATATCTGCTTCAGGAGCTACATACCTTCCAGCCACAGCTGAAGTACAGGTGCAAATGGAAAGTGCAGAAAGGAAGCAGGTAGATCATTGAAAAGGGGAGCAGCTCTCAAAATGCTGCAGCAGAGTTGAGCTTTTACTCTAAGAAACCAGAAGTGTTCCAGTCACGGTCAGATTTTGAGCTCCCTGGAAGAGTAAAGCAACCTGAGTTGGCCTTTGGGCTTAGACCTTTGGACGAAGAAGCTTCCATACTAGTTCAATGAAAGATAAAAGGGGCCTGAGCTCTGGTGTCATTAACGATGAAGAAGAATTGGGGAGAGGGGAGTCTGGTATACCAACCCCGGAGCTTATTGAACCCTAGGGCTTCATTTGGGTTTTGTTTTATTTTGGCTCTGGGTCATGCCTGGCAGTGCTCAGGGGCAAATGCTCGTTCTGTGCTTGGGTTGTTCCTACTTAACCACTGGAAACTCAGAAGATCATGTGGTTCCAGAGATCATGGGCCTTTTTGCATAAAAAGCACGTGCTTATACCATCGAACCAATTCTCTGGCTCTAAATCCTCAGTATTCTTCTGTTGGGGATATGTAGCCTCAAAGGGAGCATATTAATCTTGGGATGCATGTTCAGTCATAATGAAAAAAATTTACCAAAAGAGAAATAATATGGATGCTCCCTTTCTCAATCCCCAACCCCAGACATAAATGTAAGGGTATATAAGCAGAGCAACAAAACTCATTTAACATTCAGACAAAGCAGCAGGAGAAACACTCATGACTCTCCTGGGATCCACATCAAAGAACAAAGAGGAAGAACCTGAACTGAAAGGCTGTCTCTATCTAACCAGAAACTGTAGGAATTAATTTAAAGTCTTATCTTCCCTAAGCCTTGGAAATGGGCCAGCTCTTAAAGAAGGGTATTGGAGGAAAAAATACCTAAGTATCAAATGGCTCAAAGGATCTGATAAAGTTCTGTGTTCATTGAGAGGTTGGTCTGTTCTGGGAACTCTGTAATAGGGTGGTAAGTTAGAATCCGTGTTCTAATCTGTGTTCAAGTTGACTTTTTATAAATCCTCGATTCTCTATTCAGTTATGTACTGAATATAGCCCTGAACTGTGGTAGGCCTGCTGAAATGTGGTGTAAAAACACATGGCTTTCCTAGTGTCCCTTGAGTCAGAGCAAAGTTTTCTTCTGAGATGACTGGGTGTGTATTTGGATTTAGAGAGAGAAAGAGAAGTGATCCAAAAGATTAAAATGCCAAAATCATCATCAGTGTAACCTTACAGCTTTGTCAATTTTTTTCTGCAAAAGGCCAGGTAGCAAATATATTGTGGTTTCTAAATCAGCAAGAAATACTCTTAGTTTTTGTTATTTTAAACAATGCTTTTCAATGGTAAAAATCACCCTTATGTTAAATGTTCAGATGAACAAACTTAAAGTTATTAGATGAGACAAGATGAGGTTCAAGGTCATAATTTGCCAAGTTCTGACTTAGAACAAGCCCAGGATGTCACAGAACAGTATTTCTCAGCCTTTTTCCAACTGCAGGTCCTTCTGACCTTCTTTCCTGTGCCCCATTCCCTCTCCATTTCCTCTCCTGATCCCTGAGTCTGGTGCTCTGGACCCCATTTATACAATTTTTACCTGTGGGTCCTAGGAATATCCTGTAATATGGCTTCCAGGTTTAGAAATGCTGTCACAGATGACAGCAGATAAGCAATCTATCTTTCCTAGTCATTTGAAAACATCAGGCTTTCTTCACAACCTTTTCTGCTATAAAGTCGGGTTAGTTGTACTCTTGCAGCTTGCTGACTTTAGTTCTCTCCAAGAATTCAGGAATGGAGCTTGTGTGGCCTGCCTCCTGATGAATACCCTGAGCTTTCAGGTTTGTAGTGATTGATGTGCAGGAAGCAAAAGGCCTCTTGTCTCCCACTGACTGCAATAAAGTCATGAGCACTAGTAAAGGAACAGGATCCCTATGGAGATGCAGAAAGGAAAGGCTTGCCTCTGGGATGGCACAGCTTTGGCTTCCCCAACATCCAGACCTAACAGTGCCCTGCACAGCAACTCTTGAGGGAACAACTTTTGGCCAGTTCATACACATTAGGTGTTACATTAATAACACACATCATAGGATCAATACAAAGGTCTGGTGTTTGCTTTCTGACTCATGAGCATGGTTTGCATGGAACAATGCCCAGTCTGTTCAAGGTACAGATTCTTTTTTTCTTTTTTTTTTTTTTTGAGTGTCTGGCTTAAACCAGAGTGGGTGGAGGGAGCTTTGGGGGTGGGAGGAGAGAGAGAAAGAGAGAGAGAGAAAGAGAAGAGAAGAGAAGAGAAGAGAAAGAAGAGAAGAGAAGAGAAGAGAAGAGAAGAGAAGAGAAGAGAAGAGAAGAGAAGAGAAGAGAAGAGAAGAGAAGAGGGAAGAGAGAGAAGAGAGAGAGTGAGAGTGGGAGAGAGGGAGAGAGAGAAAGAGGGAAAAAGAAAGGAAAGGAGGGAGGAAGGGAGGGAGGGAGGGAAAGAGAGAGAATAAGCTTAGAAGGGAAAATGAAAAAGAAAACAAAATCTGGATGGATCTCAGTGTCAAACCCAAATTGCTATTAAAACACCACAAGATGCAGATACAATTATATACTTACATGGAAGAAATTAGATTCAAAAGACATTAGCATAGGTAGAGACAATAATAGGTGTTAGTATCTATGGTCCTGGATGCAGGCAGTATTTTATTTCAGAGACACTGAGCGAAAAAAAGGTTGACATAAAGATAGTTGGATATTTCTTGGATGACTTCTGGAGGAAACACACATAAACACACACACACACACACACACAGAGCACACATTTCTTTGTTTGAGGACCACACTTTGCGGTGCTCAGGGATTACTGCTGGTTCTGTACTCAGGGATCACTCCTATTGGGCTTGGGGGACTATATGGGGTGTCAGGAAATCAAACCAGAGTTGGCTGCATAGAAGGCAAGTGCCCTACCCACTGTACTATCACTTAGGCCCCACACCATGTACTTTTCATGCTGCAGAGAAAGAGCAAAACCTACTTCATGCACTCAGTTATCTTTTTCCTTTCTCAGCCCCTACCAGCTTAGCTTATCAACCAGTCAGCTGTCAGTTTCTTGTGAGCACCCGCTAACAGTCAAAAGGGAAAAAAATAGGTCTATCATTAAATTGTATGATTTTTTTTGTCACATATGTGCAGAAAATGTTATCCTGAGCAGAACAAGCCATGAGTTCCCAGGCCATCAGTATAGGTATTGATATGAGTGCTTCAGAGTGCTCACGGTGTCAACTGAAATTGTAGTATCTTAAAAAGTACAGGGTGAGAAGCAAAGGCCCATTTCTAAGTTATTATACTGCTAACTTGCTTTATGTTCAGAACATTCTATTTAAACAAGGCCTTTGTAGAACTTCAAATAACTTGATAAATTCCCACCCTAATTGCTAAAATAGCAATGTAAACCTCTTGAGTTGAGATTTAAATATACCCACAAACTACTACTGAACTCCACAAGTTGAAAATTGTCAACAAAGAAATAAAACTGACCAAGATGGTAGGAATATACAACAGTTCAAATGATGAAAAGTAAATTGCCCTTTAAATTACGTTCATTTAATAACTGAAAACATTGCACTAAACATAAGGGATTTTACAAGTCATAGAGTGGTAACTGCTATTTCTCAAGGCAGCCTATCTGTTCCATCTCCCCCTTAAATGCCATAACCCAATGTCCTGCAAGTGTTAAGAAAGGACAGATTTTGAGTTATAATGCTGGGCTCTGCCATGCACAGCTGCTTCTTAGAATAGTACAGCCCACTGCCAAAATAAATGAACAGCATCTTTTTGTGGGACTTACTGTCAGAAACGCTCTAGTCTCACATCTGCAAGTTTGATTGGTAACAGAAGCAACCCAAGGAAAAATACGTGATGCCTGTACTCTGCTTAATGGTGCTGTCTGTGCATTTGTTATTTCAAACCTAGCTTTTCATAGCAACCATTTGAATATGCAAAATGAATTAGGGATGCCAGAGCTAGTTAACAGCAGCTCCATTTGATGGACAGGCTTTGTAAACAATCAAGAATCTAACTTCCCTAGACTTGAATTTTGGAGTCTGACAATTTTCATCCCTTGGAGTTAGGAATTTTGTATAAAGTATAAATAGACAGATGAGTTGAGGTTGCATTTACTTGCCAAAAGATGGAACACAGATAGGTATGTCTGCCCATCCCTAGGCTACTGGATGTAGGAAGATTTTCCATTCCACCTCCCACCCCCATCTTTCACTGGCAGTAAACATTTAAATTCAGAGAGAAGTCCAGGTTTTCCCTCAAGAGAGGCAATAATCTATCTTAGATCTTGGGCAGGCTCTTCAGGAGCCTAGGTGGTAACTTCCTTTCACTAAATTTTCTTCTACACACTTCTTCAAGAAAAACAACCACTTTGTTGTTCTCAAAGTGACCATGCAGTCAGCTGGATGCAACAGGAGAAAGTTTAATTTTTTCCATGTTGCACACAGTGCCCTGAAGATACTTCAGTGGCTCAGCATTTTGCCAAAGACAAATTTTCTCCATATTCTCCCCCAAGCTACTTACTTCACAGCTCCACACAAATCATTCTCTCCTACAAATTCATCAAGTTTGGGGTTGCCACGAAAATACCTATCTGTTCTTTGACACCTGCCATTTGTGGCTCAACACTAAGAAGTTATAAAAACCAGGCAGGTTCCAATCTGAAATGAGAATGGACCCAGAGGCCACTCCAGTTTTGTTTATCCAGAACCTGAGTGTCCTGGTTACTGCTCTTCCTCTGAACTCTTGCCTTTGGCCGTTGGCTGTCCCATCACACTTCCACCAGAGTCTGGGAAAATGAATGAAGTTAGAATTTAAACCTGCCCACTTTGTTCTTCCTTACATATTGCTGGGAAAGGACTTGGCCAAGAAGAAGATTTTACTGTCTAAGCCATTTCAAAACATAAATTATCTATGGATTGCAGGCATTCATGTTAGGGACTAAAACACATTTTACACCTTCGTAAATGAGCAACTTACTCCAACAACCTAGGAGGAATGCAGACAAGTTGGGATCCAAAGAAAATGAATCAAGAACCAGAATATGGAGAAAGTTGAAAAACTGTATTGCTGAGTCTGGAAAAGGGAAGGTTTGGCGTGGAAAGTTTCCAGATCTGTCTGACCAGTGAATTGTATTAGACGGCATCTGGGTTTCCATCCCATTGTAACTTTCTATAATTTTATAACTAAATGTAAGAGAATTATTATATGGAGTGATTATTTGAAAAAAGATATGGGCACAAAGGGCAAAGCAGTTTTATTTTCTTCTTTAGTCAGTAAATTGATCTTTCTAAAGTTTTCAAAGTTCTCCTATTCGTCACTATGAGGACACCAGCTTCTCCGGGGTGATCCCTGTTGATTGAATAAAAAGTTCTCAATGAAAACTAGACAAAGAGTTCATTAGATAATGAAAGTGAGATTTCAAACCCAGGAACTACCTGGTGGATTCTGTTCTGAGAGAGCTGTTCCACCAGTCACAAGTTTGAGATTATGTATTTTCAAAAAGAAGAGGAATAGCTAATCTTAAATCACACTCTATAGTGATGAAAAACATTATAATAAGTTCTAACAGAATTTCTGGGTTTGTTGGGGGAATTTTTTGTTGATGATAGGATTTGATCAGTCAAATGGCCGAGAGGCAAAACATCAGGGTAGTTCAACTTTGTCCTAATTCCACTTACAAAGTTCCTGTTTGGGGACTCTGGTTCTCTGTGTTTGATCATCCTGTCACTTCCTTGTGGCCTACAAAGGGGAGGACATTCTGTTAATCTCTCTTTGTCACAGGCACATGTACTTCTTTGCAAGATTTCTTCACAGAGTGAGGCCAGCCCAACTCAGACTCTAATCCTGGAGGGGACCAGGGGCTAAACGTTCTTTCAGCCTGTCAGACTAGGGAGAGAGGCTCCCAAATACTATGTCAGTTCTAAGTTCCTGCCAGGTACTGGGCACTATTTGAGTAGTCTAGGATTCAAAGATATATAAGACTAGACTTTGCCACATTGTCTAGACTTTGCCATTTTGACTAGACTTTGCCACCTTGGCGGACAGAATCTAGTGAGGAAGACAGATGGAAGAACCATCCCAGTCCAAAATGATCCTTACAGATGACGAAGAGAGAGCAACTAATGCCAAGAGGTATCAGAAACAGTTCCTCCAGATATTTTTTTCCAGTCTTGAGGGATAAAGTGGGACTGTTCCTGGAAAAGACAAGGAAGGGCACTGCTGGGCAAAGTGAAAAGTGACAGTAGGAAGAACAGGAACTGCTTGAATGGGTAATATGGGGTGGGTGAGAATGAGAGGATGGGGCTAACGAGAAAGTACAGGTTTAGGGTACATGCTTTGCCTGAAGCTGACCCTGATTCAGTATATAGCAGTATATTCTTCCCTGAGCACTGCCCAAGATCTATAAAAGAAAAGTACAGTGAGACTATAGATGTAATATACTTGCCGTGGATGCAGCCAACTCTGATTCAGTCCCTGGCACTATATATGATTCCCTGAGTATTCTAGAAGTGATGCCTAAGCAGATATCCATAAGTAAGCCCTGAGGACTGCCAGGTGTGGCCCCAAAACAAAGCAAAAAATAATAATTATAGACAGAGACAAAGAAAGGAGGAGTGGGAGAATGTGAGGAAGGTGAAATGACAACATGACCCTGAGAACATTTTCAAGAGTTTAAAGTATGTTTTATAGCAGGTGGTTGGGAGTTGGCAGGACAGAAACTAGAGACATTGGTGGTAGGAAATGTACACTGGTAAAGGGACAGGTTGGAACATTATATGATTGAAACCCAGTCACGGACAACTTTGTAACTGTGCATCTCACTGTGATTCAATAAAGAAGAAAAATGTAAGTATCTTAAATACTTCGTAATTTGAATATCTTTTTTAAGGCAATACTTCCTTTTTCTTTTTGTTTTGTTATTGTGCCACTTTTATGAATTTATAACTATTAGTAAATTAATTTATTTGTAAAATCTAACTTTGTTATTATGGGGGTGACATGGTTTACAGTAGTGTTAATAGTTATGCTTTTTTAGTACAAGTCACTTCACTACCACTGCCCATGATGCTCCACGACTGTCCCTGGGTCCCTCCGAGCTCTCCCTTTCTTACCTCCCCCACCACCTCATCACACACTTGAAACCTCAGCTCTGTTGTCAGAGTCCAAGGGCTTATTCCACTGAGCACTGTCCATTTCTTGCTTTGTTTATTTATGTTCCAAATAGGAGCAAGCTTATGCAACACCTGTCCTCCCTCTAACTTATATTACTTGGCATAATATGCTCTAGTTCTATCCAAATTGTAGCAAAAGTCAAGATTTCATCTTTTCTTATAGCACAGCAACAAATAAACACCTGTTAATGGATTTGTTTCAATATGCCAATCCTCTGAAAATAGCTAGACTGATCTTGAACACCAAGTGACTAGTGAGAGTCCCCCAATCATGGTGGCATGATTGACTGCAGTGTAGGATCTTCACATTATTTTTAAATTTTTTTTCTTAAATTTTAATGAATCACCATGAGATACAGTTACAGACTTACACGTTTTTGTGATTATGTTGCAATCAAACAATGTTTGAGTACCCATCCCTCCACCAGTGCCCATTCTCCACCACAGAAGTTCCCGGTGTTCCTCTCACCACCCCACCCTTTCCCACCCCCTGCCTCTTTCTCTCTCTCCTTTTGGGGGTTATGGTTTGGAATATAGGCACTAAGCAGCAATTATGTTTGATCCATAGTCTATTTTCAGCATGCATCTACCATTCTGAGCAATCCCTCCAACCATCGTTTACTTAGTGGTCTCTTCTCCATCCCACCTGCCGTTTCCTCCAGCGCATGAGATCAGCTGCCAACCCGTGAGGCCATCCTCCTGGCCTTTATCTATACTATCCTTAGGTGTTATTCCGCATTCTTTTAAAAAGTGCCTGCTCTGCTATTGGCTATAATAAACAACCCTTCCATTATCTTACCACCTTCATTCTTAAGTCCAGGAAAGGATATATTAATTTGAATAGTAGAGTCAAGAAGATAGTTGGCAGAGAGTCAAGAAACAAGATCACTAATTCAGTCAGGGCAAGAAATAGGATATAGAGACGACTCTAAGAATACATGCTTCCTAAGAATCATAGCTATCTTGTGATCTCTAAGAAAAAATAACATATCCCTAGAGAACTCATGGATTCTCCCCCTCTTGTGCTAGTTGACTATTATCAGATAAAGTGTGGGGCTCAGATTTCTCTTCAGTCTTTTGTGTTCATGTTATACCTTTGATATCCTTTCTTTTATATTCTATTTAATGCCATCTGAAACCTCACTCTTCATTCACCTCTGTCTAGACTGTTATTTCCAAAATTTACCTTACCAATGGTGTCAGCATCTGTTTTTTACTACCTATAGTTCATATGTGAAAGAAGAGGCTAACTAACTTTCTCCAAATCACAAAGCTGGCAAATAGAATCCATATTTGAATTCCAAAGCTTTGCATCTCTCAAATCTTTGTTGCCAGCTATTCAGATTCCGCACCCAATCCATACATCTCAGTCACATCCATAGGGTGTATATGCAAGATTTCTTATCAAACAGCATCCTAACACCTGTCCCCAAGCCATCCACCTGGCCTGCCATTTTCCCCACTCTTCCAACTCTGCACTTGTTTCTGAACCTGCTATCTGTCACAAATAATTTAAACTACTTAATCACTCCCATTTTGTTCAATTTACCAGTCCTTTTTGGAACCATCTAAGTCAGTTCTTCAACATCTTTTATATAGCAGATTGTTTTTATTGCCTAACTGTGTTGTTGGGGGAAAGGAGGGTGGGAAAAGGGGGCCGTGGAGTGGATAGGGTGTTTTGAACTGCACCTGTCAGTACTTAGAGGCTACTCCTGATTCTGTGCTCAAGGGTTACTCCCAGTGATGCTTTGTGTACCATGTGGTGCCTGGGATCTATTAAGTCTCCTTCCAAATCATGTGCTCAACCCATTGAACATCTCTCCTGCTCTGTTTAATCATTTTATATCCCTGGTTTGATCAAGTGATCAAGTGATCAAGATGTACCTGGTTTAACCATTGTTTAGCTTCAAGTCCCAGTATATAAAGATTTAAAAATCAAAGCAATACGGTACTTAAATTTCATGCTCTTCTGTCTCTGTATCACTGTATCACTGTCATCCCATAGTTTATTGATTTCCTCGAGCAGGCACCAGTAACATCTCTATTCGTTCTAGCCCTGAGAGTTTAGCAAATAACACATTGGAGGCTCTTTCAGGGCCAGGGGAATGAAACCCATCATTGTTACTGGGTTTTGGCATATTGAATACACCACGGGGAGCTTGCCAGACTCTGCCATGCAGGCAGGATACTCTCCGTAGCCTGCTGGGTTCTCCAAGAGCAAGAACTAGACAATAAGAAGTTGTGTGGTCGCAAAAGTGGCCGTGTGCTTCTGGGAACTTGGTTTTATAGTCTCTGGGTCTGGGCCGTTGATGGGATTACATGGGGGGAAAGTTGGTGGGTGTAACCGTCTACCTACTGGAAGATGGGGGATCTGGGTGGAGGAGCCCAGTCCAGATCCAAGCAGCCTTGGAGATCTCAGCCCCGAGCCCCGCACACCTGGGTTCCTCTGCTGGTTCCTTCATACATGAGGCTCATCTGAGCGTGTGGAGAGTCGTCTTAAGCATGGCTGTGGCTGGGTTCCATAGGTCTCCAGCTGCCAGGGCTCTGCTCCGGGCAGGGAGGGAAACTCAACCCGCCTCCCTTAAAGGACCCCGGTGAGGACAGCCAGGCACAGGGGCAGGGGATTCTGTGTTGTTCTGTCTCTGTAAAATTTATAATTGCCTCTTATCATGCTTTTCAAAGTATATCTTTAACACAACACACTCTCCACGCATTTAGCATTTTTCTTCTCTTTGAATAACAATATTCTACTACTCCATCTCTCGCAGCACATTATTACTAATCCTAATTTAAATCTTATGTATTTTGCAAACTGTTTTCTCAGTTTTGCAATCAGATCATACAAGGTACTATGAATGATGGGATATAAGTCACACACAGTCTATCTCTCAAGCAGACTTGAAAGAAATAGGTTTGATTAGCTTTCTAGTTGCTGTGATAGAAGACAATGTGGAAGGGAGATTGAATGAATGATGAATAAACTAATCTTTGTGTCTCCCACAATTAGATTGTTTTTCCCCTCAAAGTCAGACTATCCCAAAGTAAAATAATGCTTTCCTGTAAGTCAGATTTCCAGTCCTCATTTATTTATAGAGGCAGTATCATTCTTTCAATCCACCAGAACAACAACAAAAACATAAAGCCAACCATTTTCTCTCTTGTCATCTGCTGTGTCTGGTTTTTGTTTGTTTGTTTTTTTTTTCTGCCCAGATCCAATGTTTCTTTTGAGAAGATTAGTTTGTGGACATACTCTTTCCTTTCCAGTCCTAGTGCCCCCAAATTATCAAAAATTGCATTGCCTCATGTTTTCTATAGTCTCCTAACTTGTCTACATAACTCCAAGCTCAGACTCTTTCAAAATGTCTTCTATAAAGACAGGCATCCTCCTAAAACATAGCTTTCATGATCTCAACTCCAGGTCAAGAATTATTAGCATAGAGGAGAACGTGTTGTTTGATTAACAAATCCAAATATAACTTCTTACATGAGCTAATATATCCATAAACAGAAAAGTTAAAAACCACCATTGATCATCAATCTATTTCTAAATCTAAGAGGAAATTCTGGTAATTACAAAATTTTTGGAACTGATTTGAGAAATACTGTAAAAGATGATATGTTTTTGCTACTTAACATAGGACAAGCCAAATCCCGAAAAAAGGGAAAGAGATGATTATTTCTTTCCCACTTCCTGTTCCCTGTCAGAAATTCAGGTCTATACTTTAGAAAATTGGGTAGTGTCATGGAACTCTGGGGGGTACTGCTTTCTTGAGTAGTACATAGAGCCCCCCTCATGTATTAAAAGTGCTTTTGCATCTACATATTTTAGGATGTCACCCCCAGATTATAACAAATGGGAAATTTAGAAAAATGAGAAAAATTACTGTGGAGATCATACCTTTGAAAACTCAAAGTGCCACAGCAAGATACAAAGACAGCTGTATCTAATACTGTGCTGCTATCTACTAAAAGATAATTCAGCCATGTTAATAGAATTTTGAAGTGAACTTTCATTTCTCCTAAAATTTCCTATTAAATTTTGATTCAGGAATGTCAGTAATACAAAATTATCTGTGCTTAACATCATTAGTTCTTCTATTCCTTCAATTCAGAATTTTGTTCTGTTTTTCGTTTTATGGACATTCCGAGAGATGTTCAGGGGTTACTCCTGGCTCTGCACTCAGGAATTACTCCTGGTGGTACTTGGGAGACTATGTGGGATGTTAGGGATAAAACCTGAGTCAGGCTTGTGCAAGTAAATTGCCCTACTCACTGTACTGTCACTCTGGTCCCTAATTCATGAAATATCTATTGAGTTCACAAATTAAAAAACTACTTGAAAATAATTTCTTTTTCTTTTTTATTGATTCACCGTGAGATACAGTTACAAAGCTTTCATGTTTGAATTTCGTTCATCCAATGATCAATCACCCATCCCTTCACCAGTGCACATTTTCCACCACCAAAATTCCCAGTATCCCCCCCCCCCCCATTCCAACCCTTCCCCTACCTGTGTGGCAGACAATTTCCACAATTCTCTCTCTCTACTATGATTACATTCAATATTTTGACACCAGTCCCCCCACCACTCAAACCTGTTGAAAAGGCAATGCTAGACAATTTGTTTTGTATTGCTTGTTATGGATAGCATATAATATCGTGCAGGCACTCTTGTAGGAATTATAAAATGTTAATAATTAGGGTCTGGAGAGATTTCTGCAGCAAGGTCCACCTTTCCGAGAGCCTCTCGTTTCCAAGATTTGTGTGTGTGTGTGTGTGTGTGTGTGTGTGTGTGTGTGTGTGTGTGTCTGGATCATGGCCGTGTAGGAGCTTAGTAAGTAGCCGGGAGCCATTTGTGGGTGTCATCTCAGGGTCCATTGGGGTAGGGGGAAGGAGAAGAACTGGCTTTCCCCCTGTTCCATGAGGCATTTGCTGCTTCTACTCCTGCCTACCTTGACTTTTTGTTGGGTTCTAAAAGATGGTGGCTGCCAGGATTCTAAGGGGACAGGCAGAGGGACAGCACCTGCTCCTGTCTGGAGTGGCCCTGAGAAAGTGGCCTACTGCAAAGTCTGATGCATCTCTGCAGCGAGCTTCTTAGGTACAAGAATAATTTCTTGAAGGAATACTTTAGCAGTCTGAGTAATGAAACAAAAATAAAAACTAATAAATCTAGAAATTGTTATTTGAAAGGATCAATAATAATAAACAAATGAATATAATATTTAAAATGAGTTGTAAAAATGGCCACATGCAAAACAAAAATTGCAAGGCAGGGCCAACGAAATGACTCAGTGGGCTGAGTACATGCTTTGCATACAGAAGGGCCAGGTTCCATTCCTCTATGACATGATCCCCCAAGCATTGCCAAGAGCAATTCCTAAGCACAGTGCCAAGAACAGCCACTGGACATTGCCCCAAAACCAACAACAACAACAACAACAACAACAACAAAAGGCAAGAAATAAAAGATCAGTCAATGATTGCTCAGACAAATACAAACATTCAAACTAGGGGCGACAATAATAATTTCAAGCAACATTTCAAACATTTGAAGCAAGGAGAAACTTCAGTAAATTCCTTACAAATATCAGCTACCATAAACTATTTTTTTTTGGATTTTATTTTTTTTATCATTTTTTTATTAGTGAAACACCATGAGGTACAGTTATAGACTTATAAATTTTTGTGCTTGGGTTTCAGTTATACAATGATCAAGTACCCATCCCTCCACCAGTGCCCATCCTCCCCCACCACGGGTCCTAGCATCCCTCCCACCCCTCATCCCCCTTGTCCCACCCTGCCGCTGTTCTCTCTCTCTTCTTTTGGGTACTGTGTTTTGCAAGAGAGGCATTGAGTGGCAATCATGTTTGGTCTATAGACTACTTTTAGCACGTCTCTCCCACCTGGGAGGGTCTTCACAACACCCTTTATTTGGTGCTTTCTTCTCTATCTGAGTTTCCTTTTCACCTAGCACATGTGGCTAGCCTTCAAGTCATGGAGCAAAATTCCTGGTACTAATCTCAGCCATTCCTGAGTGTTAGTCTCCCATTTTGTTGCTTTATGTTCCCCAGATGAATGCAGTCTTTCTGTGTCTATCCCGCTCTTTCTGACTCATTTCGCTTAACATGATACTTTCCATGTAGTACCACTTGTATGTAAATTTCATAACTTCATCTTTTCTAACAGCTACATAGTACTCCATTGAATAAATGTACCAAAGTTTCTTTAACCAGTCATCTGTTCTCGGGCACTCAGGTTTTTTACAGACTCTGGCTATTGTAAAGAGTGCTGCAATGAACAAACAATTGCAGATGTCACTTCGACTATACCTTTTTGCCTCTCTGGGATATATTCCCAGGAGTGCTATAGCTAGGTCAAATGGGAGATCAAATTCTAATTTTTTGAGAATCATCCATACTGTTTTCCAAAAGGGTTGGACCAGCCGGCATTCCCACCAGCAGTGAAGGAGGGTCCCTTTCTCGCCACATCCGCGCCAGCACCGGTTGCTTTTGTTCTTGTGGATGTGGGCCAGTCTCTGTGGTGTGAAATGATATCTCATTGTTGTTTTGATCTGCATCTCTCTGATGATTAGTGATGTAGAGCATTTTCTCATGTGCCTTTTTGCCATTCGGATTTCTTCTTTGCGAAAGTTTCTGTTCATTTCCTCGCCCCATTTTTTGATGGGGTTGGGTGATTTCTTCTTGTGTAGTTTAACCAGTACCTTGTATATCCTTGATATCAACCCCTTGTCAGATGTGTATTTGGTGAATATTCTTTCCCATTCTGTAGGTTGTCTTTGTATTTTGGTCACTGTTTCTTTTGAGGTGCAGAAGCTTCTTAGTTTAAGATAGTCCCATTTGTCTATCTCTGTTTTCACTTGCTCGGCCAGTGGCATGACATCTTTGAAGATACCATTAACTTCAATATTATGGAGAGTTTTGCCAACTACCATAAACTATTAATCATGAAAATCAGTATTAAAATACATAAGATGATACTAAAAACTACAAGATCAATCAAGAGACATACAACTAAAATCATCTTATTTATAGTTCAAGTCGACTTTAAAAATAAATGCAACAAAGGCCAGTGCTTACAGAGTTGGGGCATAAGCTAAACATACAGGGACCCCAGGTTCCATTCCTGGAACTCCATAGTTTCTAAGTACTACCAGGAATGATCTCCAACCACCACACTTAGAGTGATTCCTAAACACTACTGGATGTGACCCCAAATCACTCAATCATTAAACTAAAAGTCTTAGAATTAAACCTTTTTTAAAAATCTAGGGGAAAAATATAAGTGAAAAGTTAATTAATATGGGAATAGATAAATCTAAAACTAAGAGCATAGGTGCCAACGATAGCACAGCAGTTAGGGTATTTTACTCATATGCAGCTGACCTGAGTTCAGTCCCCCATACTACATCTGCATAATCCCCTAAGCACTGCCAGGAGGTATCCTGAATACAGAGCCAGGAGTAAATCCTAAAAATTGCTGGGTATGACCCCAAACCCAATCAATAAACAATAAAAAATAATATCAGAACCACTGGTGATTGGATGGGTATTTGAAAACTGTACACCTGAAATTCAGTTATGAATAACTGTGTAAATCTTGGTGTCTAGATAAAAAATATGTATGTATTTTTGAAAAGGTAAAGGATGGGGACCGGAGAGATAGTACAGTGGGGAAGGTGTTTGTCTTCATGGGGTTGACCCAGGTTTGACCCCTGGCATCCCATATGGTTTCCTAAGAACCTCTAGGAGTGATTCCTGAGTGCAGAGCAGGGAGTAACCCCGGAGCATTGCTGGGTGTAGCCTTGTCCCTGCCCCCAGAAGGTAAGTACTGATAGATTTGTCTGTATAGTTTTAAACTACGTCATTCAAAAGAACACAATTCAAAAGCAAATTTTACACTAGGAAAATGTTATGACATATATGGCAAACAAAATGTTAACATCCCTATTTTATATAGAGGCAACTTATAAATAAATATCAGATAGTAGCACTTTATGCAAAGCTATCCAATTGAACTTTATGTAGTAGTGAAAATGTTCTAAATCTGCAGTGGTTGCCACTAGCCACAAGAGCACCCGAAATATAACTAATGCCAGTAGTAAAATGATCATGTATTTGTCGTATTATGTTAAACAAAATGTATTGTTAAGTTTTATTTTAAATAATTTTATCAACTGTGACTTATTTTACTGGTATCATTTTACTTGTTTAATGTTCTTGCTAGTAAAATTTTAAATGACATACATGGACTGGAGCGATAGTAGAGTGGGAAGGGCGCTTATCTTGTATGTAGCGAACCTGGATTCAGTCCCCAGCACCACACACAGTTCCCCAAGCATGACCAGAGTAAAACCTAAGCAGAGAGTCAGGACAATCCCTGAGCACCACCACGTATGACTCCAAACCCCCCAAATAAATAAATAAATAAAAGTACATGCATGGTTGATATTAGGTCTCTCTTGGAAAGTATTATTCTAGATAATGGGCAAGAAAGCAAAGAAAATTTAAATGACAATACAAACTAATAATAATCTAGGTGGGGGAAGTTTCTTACAATTAATAAGAAATAAAAGTAAGACAAGATACTACTTTTGTGTGAAATTAGCAAAGTTAAAAGAAACTAACTTGAGCCAGAGTACAAGTGGGAAGGGTACTTGTCTTGCATGTTCCCAGGTTCAATCCCAAGCACACCAAATATTTCCCCAAACCCTGCCAGGAGTGATCCCCAAATGAAGCACCAGGAGTAAGCCCTGAGCACTGTTAAGTATTGCCAAAAATCAAAAAGAAAGAAGAGAAGAAACCAACTTATGGGCCAGGGTTTAAGTTATAGAAAGGCTCATTTTGATGAGTTTAAATTGAAACTTTCTGGAAAGCCACTTGGCAATACAAATCAAGAGCATTAAAAACACTTGTATTGTTTGATTTACTATTTCTTGATCACTTGATCACTTGATCCCCCGTTATTCATCGAATTACTCGAGCGGGTGCCAGTAACGTCTCCATTCATCCCTGTTGCGTGCTAGCGTAGCCCAATGGCATCTGTTCGTTCTAGGAACATGCAGAGCCTCAAACCAGGGTCTTGACGAAGAAGTCTGACCATCTTGTAGGTGGGCGTCCATGCTATTTATGGACTATTTCTGTTGCTATTTCTATTTCTATTGCTAGGAATTCTATCTAATTTATTTTTTAATGAAATTCAAGTTTTATATCAGGAGATTTGTCACAGCACAAGCTCTAACAGCAAAAGACTAGAAGCAAATTAGTCAATAATAAGGTAAAAAGGTAAAGGTAAAGGCCCTCCCGTTGATCGTCGATTTGCTCGAGCGGGCTCAGTAACGTCTCCATTGGAGACTTTGTTGTTACTGTGTTTGGCATATCGAATACGTCACGGGGAGCTTGCCAGGCTCTGCCGTGCGGGCGAGATAGTCTCCGAGATAGTCTCGGTAGCTTGCCAGGCTCTCCGAGAGGGGCGGAGGAATCGAACTCGGGTCGGCCATGTTGGCTGCATGCAAGGCAGACGCCCTACCCACTGTGCTATCGCTCCAGCATCACTTTTGTTCAAGTATCCAATGCTACATCAAACCTACCCTCCCTTTTAGATCTAAAGGTCCTCTATAAACTGAATCACTTTTCCTTTCCAAATTTATTTCCCACTGCTACCATTAGTCATGTCACAGTCCCCTCTATGCAATGTCTATCCTCACCTCCCCTTTTTCCTAATGTGGCCTGATTTCCCACTGAGCACCAGGCAGTGTTGGAAAGTTCACAAACATTCTCATTTATTCCGCCCAACAACCTGAAATGTAGGAATTATTATCTGCACTTTAAAGAAAAAGGGGTGGGGGCTGAGGTGGAGAGGAAATGTTTTTTCCCATCTAACTAGCATTTTCACTCACCCTTCTTCCCCTCCGCACAAAGGTTTTCATCTCAGTCTGCCATTCACTTGCTGAGTGACCTGGGGCAAGTTACTTCACATTAATCAAGCTGTTGCTTCTTGTAAAAAGTGGTGGAAACAACAATATAACCACAAAGCTGCTTCGAGGGTTAGGAAACTATTTGGTCCATTGATCACCAAGTCTGGTGCATTATTATTATCTTTATCAGCTAAAGTCCCTCTTCCCCTTTTCAATTGTCTCCACCTAGTAAGGCCCATGCCTTCTCTCTACTCCATGTCTTAAAATGATACTTGATGTTTTTGCATGTGTTAGCCTTGAAACATCCACTGTATTATAAGCTCCCAATAGGTAGATGGACTCTTCACTTTTCTTTCCATCAACCATCACAACAAGCATTGCGTAATATTCTGATGTTCTAAAGTCAATAAATATCTGATATATATGTATATATGTATATATAAATTGATTAGTCAGCACTGTTTCTTACACAAACACCTGAGCAAACTTTCCCATAAAACTTTATGTAGAGTGGGCAACCAACCATGGGAACCTGATAAAGTGTCCCTTGGATACATTCTTACTTGTCAAATAGCTCAATGGACTGGAGCACATGCTTTTGTGAAGGAGCTCTGGGATTGATTCCTGACACCAGGTGGTTTACTGAGCACCACCAATAAGGAGTCAGAGCACCTGTGAGTGCTGAGAGTAACCCCTTAGTATGTGACCCAGGTGTGACTCAAAATTACAGATAACAAGAGAAAGACTGAAGTTATTCATTCCTCCTTTGTTCATTCAGCAAACCCAAAAATCTACAGTGCCATTGTGTTAACTCCATAGTTTCAGAGAAAGACCAATCTTCTAGACAATTGCTTTACTCTACTTTTCATAATGACACCAAACAGGACATGCTAAATTTCAGTGGCATATAGCATCTTAACAAAGATACTCACATGATGAATTTCTTAAGTAAAGCCAGACCTGTCCCTGGTGCAGGACATACAATCTCCTACAATGTCCCTGTCCAAGGACATAGTAAAATACAACATCCTAACAATGAGTGTGACGTACTACCAGGTTTCTTAACAAAGGGGGGAAAAAAAGCTTTGTGCAGTCTGCAACATTGCTAAACTAGTATTCATAAAATGTGTATAGTAAGATAAAAAGGTGAAAGTAGTTTAGGGATGATTTTTTAAAAATCCTAACTATTTCATCTGCAAATAAGATTCAACAAATATTTTCTAAGCATCTGCTTTGTGCCAAGCACAGGGCAAGAAGACGAGAAAACAGCAGTTTTATTGTTGCTAAACTGCATGTTTGTTCGTTCTCCTTGCCATACCTAACCACTCATCACTTGCCAGCATGCTTCAAAGCCCCACATGTCATCCACAGCCTGCTGGCCTTGACAGCTTGCTGAAGAGTGAGATGGACACAAGAGGAAATAAACAAATATTTGTTGAAGGAATGAGGTGGAAAGGAATCCAAGTTTTTGGTTTTCTCAAGCCTTGGCACGGGACACACAAGAGTGTGAGACATTTGCACTCACTGACCCTGAGAAGCAGGTTCCTCCAGAGGTGCACGTTTTACCTGGAAGTGGGGAGGAAGAAAGAAATGCCTGGCAGGACCCAACACACCTCCAGACACCCAGACACCAGAGGGCAGACTGGGCAGCACTTTGGGAGTTGACGAGAGTCAGTACCTTTTCAAGAGACTTCTCCTGGAACTGTTGGAGATCTCCCAGTGCCTCTAATAAGTTAGAATATGTTTTCTGGGCTTCTCAGCTTCTTCGTGTCTCTAGTCCAAATGTGCTCTTTGCTTTTGTTGAGACTTTGTCTCTCACAGAAATCCAACCTGTGATGTGGAAATTTAGGTGGGAAGAAGAGGAAAGAAGTTAGCTGGAAAATTGGGATTGCTCAGGAAATGTGACTTTTTTATTCTAAATATTTTGGTGGGGAAGGAACAGTGGCCACCATGAGAACATGTAACAGGATTCCACCTTCTGAAGGCCTTCTGCTCTGTGCCTGAATAGGCAGCCCCACCAAGCATACTTAACCACGAAGTGGGTATTCTTCATTTTATATCCCAAGAAGAATGTGTAACATTTAGAGAAGAGTCAACCCCGACCCACATGGTTCCTGGAGATGCTTCCTAAATAGGCCGTGGGCAACACTTAGCCATTTACGCCTTCCATGACCAGGAGATAATTGAGAAATGCAAACTGAAGGAATTCTGCTACAAATGGTATTTATTACTTTAAAAGAGAGAATTGTTTTCCCTTTTATGGTATCTAAGATATCCATTTTTTTAAATGTTTCCCCAGCACATTACAAATTACTTCAGAGTTGGGAAATGCTCCTTGCTCGGAAGAGGCTGCAAGCTCTGACGATCAGTCCTGAGTCCTGACTGAAAATATTGTTTATTTGGGCAACTACATTCCTCTGTCCGTAAGGCCTGTGGAGTTTACTATTAATCCCAAATGTAAACCCCAGTCCGAGTTGCTGCTTACAAAAGGCGATTACTATTTAACTCCTATGCTCACAGCACATCTCGCAAATTGCCTCCAGTAAATGAGAACATGACACTTAACGGTCACATTTTCTCAGACTGGAAATTCAAAAGGCTGCTTTAGGCGACCTAAATGCCCCCTTTATTTCCACCTTCACCTCCACTGCCCTTCAGGAAAATACCGAGGGTTTGGCCTAGCTCTGAAATTCCACAGACAACAGGAGACGCGGGCCTTACCAGTGACAGGAGTCCTTCCTGCCTTTCACCAGAGCCGCCCTCTGCACCAGAATCGAATTAGAAGACTTCTAACTACAGTCTGCATTGCCTAGGATTGCCAGGTTTAGCAAAATAAACTTAAAAGGGAACTGTTATGCAGGGTCCATAGCAAGGCTGGAGCGATAGCACAGCGGGTAGGGCGTTTGCCTTGCACATGGCTGACCCGGGTTCAATTCATCCATCCCTCTCGGAGAGCCCGGGAGGCTACTGAGAATATCTCGTCTGCAGGACAGAGCCTGGCAAGCTACCTTTGACGCATTCGATATGCCAAAAACAGTAACAACAATTCTCACAATTTGTTGCGAGACGTTACTCGTGCCTCTCCAGCAAATCGATGAACAGTGGGAGGACAGTGCTATTATGTGGGGCAAACTTATACTAAAAAATTATTCCCTGTTTATCTTGATATTCAAATGGAACTGAACTGCCTAGGTTTTATCTGTGGCCTCTCTGTTGAGTAATAACCCAGACTTGGAGGATAGCTGACCCTAAAGAATGGAGGCCAAACGTTAAAAACGTGGCTGTCGGGATACCTTTTCTAGAGCATCCGAGATGACGCAGGGTCCATGTCTGTGCGGCCTGGAGAAGGGGGGTGCCCAGAGCACAGGCCCACAGTGGGAGAGGGATTCAAATGGGACAGAGACCCCAGGAGGGGGAAGCATGAGTGCTGGTCTCTCTCCTAGGGCCCCCCCCGCCTTCCTCTGGCCCCCTGATTCTCTCTTCTCTGCCCCTTCGCCCCAATAGCAAAAAACTCCACTGCAGTTTCTGTGGTGCTCTAGCGTAGATGTGGGGGCGGGGAGCGATTCACCCTGAGGAACGGAGCAGTAAGCGGAACTGAATTTGGATTTGCAGCGGCCTCATGCGTGCGGGTGCGCACGAGGGCGCCCGCCCGGGCCTGGGCTCGCTTGATCCCACAGCGAATTACAAGCTCCCCGGAACCTCTCCAGGAGTGATCTCCGAGCGCAGGGCCTGGGGTAAACCCTGAGCACAGCGAGGTGTGCGCCCCCCAAACAAAACTCTGCTGAAAATAAAAGCGCGCGCTTGCAGGCGCTCCCTCTGGCCCTGGAAAGCTCCGGGACAGTGTCCGGGCCCTCGGACCCGGCGCAGACGTGCGTTCCCGGGCCTCAGCTCCTCCCTGCGAGGACATCCATCTCGGGTTTTATTTCCTCCCGAGGCCACCGCCAGGCCTCAGGTGGGTTTCCAAGCCAACCTTCGCTGAAATCCAAACATTTGGCTTTCTCAAAGGCAGTTTAACCTCAGCCTCCACGGCCTTAGAGTGGCAGAGGAAAGTTCCTCCCCGCCCCCAACCTCCCCTGAAAAAGCTTCAAAAAGGAAAAGGGAAAAAAGGCGCGTTTTCGAAAGACCAGGCTTCTGGGGGTTTCTGTTCACAGACTGATAACACGTCTTGAAATAGGATATTTATAATTTGTTTGGTTTCGCGTTTATCCTCACAAAGCTAAACAATCATGGCTGAGAGCTATGAAAACACTTAGGTAAGGAAAAAGGCCAGAGCAGAGATAAAAAGGATAATTGGAAACAGAGAGGCAGCCTCCAAGTTGCGCCTTCGCAGCGCTCGCAGCTCTGCCGGCCAGAGAGCAGCTCGTGGGGGCCGCAGCATCCTATAATTCTGGGCACTCCTCAGCCTGGCCTTTTCCAAGGTTTACTTATGCAAGCTTAGCTGCGATTTTCCACAGATACTCGGCCTGCGCCCAGGCCACCTTCCCCAGTCAGAGACCTCCTGGGACGGATTTGGGAGAGGGAGAACATGTGGTGAGCACAGGTTCCCAGCTTTGCAATGGGGCCACCTGGAAACAGGAGATAACCTGGGGAGATAAGGAATTTAGCAAGGCCAGGGTGCAATGTGGGGAGGTGGGGAGAGCGGGAGAGGGCCAGCCCCACATGTCCAGCGATCAGATGATGAAACTGGGAGGTAATATATGGGCCTAGAGAGACCACACGTGGAAGAGGATGTTCCTGATGGCCTCGCAAGGAAGATGCGCGAACCGAGTTGGCTGCCATTCAGAGGAGAGCAATTAGGATGATTAAGGGGCCAGGGGGAGTGACTTACGGGGAGAGATTAAAAGAATTAAACATGTATACCTTGGCTGGGCTCAAAGCAGAGGGAATGTGGAAACTCTATAAGCATCTTCAGAACATAAACACAGGGAGAACACGGAATTGTTTCACATGGTCCCGGTGGGATGTAACTGGAAGTAATAGGATGGAAGAAAAGAAAACTTAACTACCTGTTGGGAAAAGCTTCTGAAAAATCCCAGATCAATGCTGATACTCAAGAAGTGTCAGAGTCATACCTGATTGTTCTTTAAAACGTAGTCAACAAAGAGAGCTACAATAAGAAAGGAGTGAAACAAGTTTCTGGAATGGGACTGGCCCAACAGGCATGCGATAGAAGGGGGGTCAGTTTCTTTAAGGGAGTGTTTAAGACCTTTAAGGACTCTCTCCAACCAAAGTTGATTATCAGATGTCTTAGTTTGGCATTCAAACTCCTTTCCATCTGGCCACACTCACCCTCATAAAGTGACCTCACAACTATCTTCAATACATGCATGTTTCCTAAATGATCCTTCATGAATATCATGAAATTCTCCAACTTAGAATTCCTTCGTTGTCCAACTATTCAAATCTTACACTCACTCCTGCCGGTTTTTTGTTTTTGTTTGTTGTAGGTGGTGGTGGTGGTGTTGTTTTGTAAGGATCTACTTAAATCTTATTTCCTCTGACTAGTTTGATCCTATCACTGCAAAGAACTCATTTTGGCACTAGCCACATGCTAGCTACTTTGTTGATGTGTCACTTTATTAGACTGTGAAATACATGGAGACTGGGGAGTTTATCTTTTCTCTTCCACTTCGCCACCTTTTTGACCCTTCCATTACCAGTTCTTCTAACCATAATTCGCATATGAATAGGATTCTCTTCTGGTTTGCTCTCCCTACAGATCCTTCTTTAAGTTCCTCCTCAAGCATGCCTTTTCTCATTCTACATTTCTGGGAGATGGCATCCAGTTTGGAGACTGCAAGATGCTAAAGATTCCCAGTGCTAAAGATCCCCACATCTCTGCCCGGTTTGATTGCTTCTGATGGGCAACAGACACTACCTCAAATTGGATTTCCAAATCTGAACTCTTTGTATTCTTCTTCACACCTGCTTTTACTCCTGTCTCATAAGAGAATACCCCGACATTCTTCCAAAAACTTTATCTAAAAATCTAAAGGTTCTCCTTAATTCATTCCTGGTGTTCCTCTATAATCAACTAATGAATAAGCCATTCACCAAATTCCATTAATTCTATAGTGCTTTTGTCTCTACCCACACCTCCCTTTTGCTTATAGGGTAATTAACTCTACCTCCTTGACTATTGGCATGAAAATAGTCTTTAGGGATCAAAGACCTTTTTCTTTTAACATAGAGATGAGTTTAGGTGTAAATATATAACCCAAACTTGACCTGTTACAGCTTTTCCTGGGGCCTGACATTCCAAATATATCTTTAATTAGAGACAGGTCTCCTTCTTTAGTCAGAATCTAGAAAGACATGATTTCAGAGACACCCACAAGTCATGTATCCTAATGAGTTGGAGAACAAAGAACTGAGACCAAACATGGGAGGAGGTGGCAGCATTTTATCCCTCCATCTAACTGTTGCAGAGCCAGCAACTCCCTTATCCCCCCTCCGTGATTTGCTTATTGAGCCAAAAATTGCCCCACTATTAACATAGCTTCATTGAAGTCATTTCTGTCTCTTTGAAAGAGGTCTGATTAATATAAAAAATCAAACCTGTCATCTTCTCTGCTCATTCTGTTCATACCACCATCAGTCTCATCCAGGTCTCTGAAAGACTTCTGATGCCTACAAATAATCTCACTCCCTTGTACATCATTCCTCCACGCAGCAGGACTTTTTCTAGAACTCAAGCTTTATCAAGACGCTCCTCACTTAAAAGTATGAATTTCTCACCAAGGCTTACCAAGTCCTGCACTCCCTTGCTCCAGCTTCCTTCCCTTGTCTTGTCTCTTGCAATCAGTGCACCCTATATGCAGTGCACTCTCTCTCTCTTTCTCTCTCTCTCTCTCTCCCCCCCCTTCCTCTCTCTTACCTCTGACCCTTTGTATATAAGAGTATTCTATATACAAAAGACTGGACTACTCTTAGTCAACAAAATGGAGCTCCATCTTAAAAGATAAGGTGTAAAAATTACCTTGTCAAGAAGACTTTTTCTGAACTGAAACTGAATTAGTATTTTCTATCCTTGATCAAAACACTCTCATCATAGTTTTTTGTTGTTAATTGTTTTCTCTTGGCTGTTTGTATTCAGGTCACGCTTGGCTGTGCTCAGGGTTTACCCCTTTCTCCACACTCAGGGATCACTTCTGGTGGGCTTGCGGGGCTATTTGGGGTGCTGAGGATTGAAGTTAGGTGCATGCAAGCCCTATCTGCTGTGCTATCTCTCTAGTCCATTTAATAACAATTTTTTAATGATTACTTGTTAAATACCTCATCTTTCCCCACCAGTATATAAGCCCCTAAGAGAAAGTCCATATCAAACCACCTCCAGAAAGTAATATTATCCAGAAACTCACCAATTATCTTTTTTATTCTCTACATCTAGGCCAACCCTACTCTAAAGGAGTAGCAGCTTCATGACTGGTTGTGTTTGTTTGTTTGTTTTGATTAATGTTATCATCTATTTGAATTCATTTTCAAGTTGCAGCCAGGAGTTTTTTCATAAAAAAGACAAAGTGTTGTACATTAATGTTCTTAAATAATGTGCTTAGGATGGAGTTCCATTAATGATCTAACCTCGGTTGACTCTCCTTCCATCAACTTCTGTCTCCCTCGACTTGCATCACTCTGATTACTCAAGTGGTTTTTATTATACTTGTTGTTATATTTCATGTCTTTGTATCTTTACATATGTAATTCCCTCTGTTTATTGGGAACTGCGTTCTTTTTCCCATGTACCAAAGTCAACTTACGACAGCCAAGATCTGGGAAGTTGATCAGAACTTCTTTACTAGCTTAGAGAATTCTTTCTTTGTCTTCCCAGAGGGGCCCATCTGTGTCATGATAATGACAATGATAATAATATATCACATATATACTATATACTTGTATCTCTGCTACTAACGATTATTCAAT